>NC_052953.1:2726866-3026866 GCF_013358895.1 Oreochromis aureus
TTGTAAAGCATTCTCCAAATGAATCCCAAATACTGAAAATAATTCCATTAAAAGGACACAAAATGTCCACAAAAAGGACATTTATCTGAAACCTTAATGATGGACACAAAAGCATTAACCGCAATGATACCATGTAAAATCCGCCACTGTAAATCACCAGTGTTCTTCGTCAATGGTGGCTTGTACAGCGACCCCCATACAGGTGTCACATCAAAACCAACTTTAAAATGACCTCTCCAAGGCGTATCATTTTTACCTTTCAGCTTTGCTTTGTTCACAGCCTTAACGCATCTTTTGTACAACACCTTCCCATTCACCGAATCCAGTGGTGTCCATTGATATTTCTCCTTCTCCAAAAAAGGACCCGGGCTTTCAAAGTGCTTAAGCTGCAGCCTAATGCACAGTCTAAAGAAACGGTCCGTTTTATCAGGTATTAAAAGTCCATTGGCCCATCCATTCAAAAGTCTTTTATCATCTTCTCATAGCACTTGCTTGAATTTTGTCAACATTAAGCCTACCATCCGGAGAGAGCGAACCTCCAGTCTTCTTGTCAAGGAGACAGCATCGTCCATTTTGGCACCAGCAAGTCCAAGCAAATGCCTTACAATGGTAACCCCCCTTTTCATCAGAAGCTCCGACATCATTGCCATATCATCCCAGGCAGAGGTGGGTAGTAACGAGCTACATTTACTCCGTTACATTTACTTGAGTAAGTTTTTGAAAAAAAATGTACTTTTTAAGTACCTTTTTTGCACGATATTTTTTACTTTTACTTGAGTACATTTATGATAGTGGTGGGCGGATCGATCCAAATATCGATAGTATCGATCTCAAGTCGGGATCGGTATCGGATCGATACTAGCCTGGTTAGATCGATTCTTTACTTTGAGTTCTGCTTGTTTGCTATGCTGTGCTTTCGGCAAAAACGAAACAGCCAGGTCGCTGGACTCGCCGCTCCTGTGTCAGCAGAGAGCAGGCACACTTTGCTCCCCCCGCCCCCCCTCTCTTATGTTTCGGTGTTGCGCTGACACGTCACGTGACTTAGACACTTTGGGGGTTATTAAGTTGTTTACATATTAATTATATTTTTACCAACTGTTTTTGTTGTTGAGAATTTTAATTGTAATTTTCGTATTATAGTTTATCAACACTATCTGTTTTAATTTGTTTACTGGTTTGCGTGCACTTAAGATAAAAAAAAAAAAAAGAAAAAAAAAAAGATCGCCACCACGGCAGACCCGATGGCATTTTAATGCTTCGCCGCATCATTTATTCTTACAATAATCACACAGTTGCTGTAACAGTACATTCAACGGCTGCAGCTCTCCCACTGCAGCCGTACACATCACCACCGCCAAACCTGCAGCGGCATCGCAGAACACGCCCTGCCACATACCCCCATCGCCCACTTCACCCCACCCCGCGAGCAGGCGAGGGAATCGGCCCGGACCATTGGCGCCCCATGCCCTGGCCCAGCGACGGGGAAGTGTCCACTCTGGCGGTCGCCCGTGCCTCCAGCGGAGGCCTGATGGCCACCCATATGGCAAGCAGAGGCGGCGGAGCAGGAGTGGAAGTGAGCCGGGTCTCAGAGGCAGCTGGGCAGACGGCCGGCACGCAGGACCATGCAGCCTGCATGCCGAAGCGGACAGCATGCCGCCCTCAGGCAGGACCCCCGCGCACCTCGACCTCCATCTCCAGCTTGGCAGGTCCGCTGGCGGCGCCAGCCTCCGGCTCACCCGAGCCGCGCTGTCCACCCTTACAGTGATCACCCGGTTGCTGTAACAGTAGCCTATATTCAATGGCTGCAGCCCTCCTGCTGCCAGCTGTACACATCAACACCAAAAACAACAACAGCACAAGCAGGGCACTGGTTTTAAGCTGGTGAGGCATGACTGTAGATGCAGTGAAGATGAGTCCACCTCATCTGCAGCAGCATCGCAGACCACGGCTGCCACAATAATAAAGCATTTTTTATTTAATTATAAATAAATTATTTCTCCTACTTATGTCCTGGGTTTTAAGTAATTAATAATACAAAAGGAAAAATCACAAAAAACACTTAAGGTCATGAAAATTAATTGCGATTTAGCAATTCAATGAGGCATCCACCTGATTTATTGAAAAGTATCGGTATTGGTATCGGCGATACTGGCCCGTATTTACTTGGTATCGGATCGATACCAAAATATGCAGTATCGCACACCACTAATTTATGAAGAAGAAACGGTACTTTTACTCCGCTACATTTGCAAAATTCAACTCGTTACTTAAAAAAAAAAAAAAAAATAGTTTAACACATTAGATAACATGCCGCTAGTGGAGTTTCCGGTAACTTTTTTACCAATGAGACGTGGCCATACAGTCACATGACCAGTTTGAAACCGTGGCGGGCAGAGCGGCCCAAGCGTTTCAAAGTAGCGGACACACGGAAAGAAGAAATATGATGGCAGAGTCTACGCTAGAGCTGAAGAGGATGAACACCTTTGGCCTCACATACAAAGAATGTTTCGCTTAAAAGCAGCACAAAAGAACAGCTATGTCTGCAGCAAATTCTGTATGACATTCTTTTTGCTCATCATAGACTGTCTGACCAAAATAAACATGTGGTAATAATGTGGACTCCGGCTCATGTGGGTATTTTGGGTAATGAAAGCGCAGATAGGTTGGCCAAAACAGCTGTTAAAAGAGTCGACATAGATGTACAGATACCATTGTCAAAATCTGAAGGGAAAAGTATAGTTTGGACAGAAAGTAAGAACTTCTGGCAAATGGCATGGGATACTGACACAAAAGGGAGACATTTGTATAGGGTACAACACACAATAGAAGCAAAGAGGAGTAGCGGATTAAAGAGACAAGAGGAGGTTGTTATTAGTAGAATACGAACGGGCCACTGCTTTTTAAATGGTACTCTTTTTAGGATAGGTAAACATCCGACTGGGTTGTGTGATGGGTGCACTGATATGGAGACGGTTGAGCATGTACTCCTTAGTTGTAGGAAGTATGCAAGGCACAGGAGGGTGATGTGGGGTGAAATGAGTGGTGGAAGGGAACTTACGTTTGAACAAGTGGTTAATGAGTTAAGTCATGGTGAAGGGAAAGTGGTGGTTTTTCGTTTTTTGAGAAATACTGGTCTCATCAAGAGAATCTAAGGATTCAGGAGTGACGGACGATTAACAGCCAGGAGATGGCAGTAATGCAACAGTTTTGGATGCAAGCTGCCGTTAAACTTGACTGAAGAAGAAGAAGAAGCTATGTCTGCAGTGTCGGTGTCTTCAGTGAGAGCCAAAACAAACCAACTTTTCAGCGTGAAACAAATCAGCTCGTAACCTGATGAAACGGTAAGTTTTCTCTAAATATCTTTTTAGCTGTGGTTAGCTGGATGTCAGGCTTATGTTACAGCAGCTGTGTCGAGCTCGAGCTGCGAGTCATATTTTCGGTGCTACGTTGTAGTGAGATAAGTTTGTGGGTGTTTTGTGCAGCTTCAGCTGTCCTTTTAACTGCTCGCTGGTTAGCTAGCGTGAGCTATAAGCTAACAGCTAGCCTGGTTAATGACGCTAGATTTCCACGAACATGCAAACAGCTCGTCTCTACTGCTTTAACTGTTAAACAGAAGGCAATACTGCGGCTGACAGGGTTTATTATGTGAAACAGCAGCTTGTTTAGTTTAAACAGTCTGCATTAAGCTGGGCAAACACTGTGCGAGTTTTTTCAGTCACGTTATTCAGCTCCTGCTTAAACTGTACAATTAAATCGCAGAGGTTAGAAGTTCGTCGGTCACGATGCAGGTTTCACACTAGCCGGCCTGATGCTCTGATGCGACCTGAGTGCTCAAACTGTGCGTCCATAACATGAAGCTTATACAAAATCTGTCCCTCGCTCTCCCTCTCTGTCTTTCACTCACACAGACACACACACACCATCAACTGCTAAATTACTAATGAAAAACATTGACCAGGCAGCTGTGATTGAGCAGCAATGTCCATCCAACTCTTCATGGTTGTTGTAGTCGTGATAATTTTGTGAGGCCACATCGAAAAGCCTCAGATACGGAAGCGTAGAGCTGCCACCGGGGCAAAAGAAAAAAAAAAAAAAAAGAAAAAAAAATAGAGCTATGTCACGTTATAACATGAAAGGTTTATTGTTCTAACAATATACCTTTCATGTTTGAACAATATAATATCACGTTATTGCAATATACATAATTATCACATTCGTACAATATAAATATTATATTGTTTAAACGTGAAAGGTATGTTGTTAGAACAATAAACTGTTTACGTTATAACGTGATATAGCTCTATTTTTCTTTTGCCCCGGTGGCGGCTCTACGCTTGCGTCTGTAGCCTCATCCTACAAGTTGTGCCTCCATCTCTTGTGTCCAGATCACACGCTGCGCTGCCTGCCGCTCCACCTTTTCTTTCATTTCTGTGTTTGTGCTGCGCAGTGTGAGAGGCGACAGGATTTCAAACTGGTTTGATTATGATGCGACCATACAATTGATGATTGGGAGCTGGTCGTGAGGTGTTAACTGCTTATCGTTACCCCATGTATACTACACGATGCACACACGATTAAGGCAAAACACGGCCGATCCCCAAAACGGTTGCGCGACTGAAAAATCTGCTCAAAATGGGCCAAATCGCACTGTGTATGGGCAGCTTTTGGAGGCTAGCTCCAAACAAACATCTGCAGCTTGGCAGTGTATACAGCACTATAATGACCAGACCTAATTCTTTTGAAAACCTTACATCTTTCCACAGGTCTCCACTTCATCAGACATCACCTAGACACAGAGCTGGATGAGACCAGCACAAACAGCAGCCTAACCGACGAAGATGATGGATCCATGGGGTGAGGAAAGCCAGAAGCAGAGGAACTGGAGAGGTACCTTTCACTGTCCAATCACTGGAGGTGTGGATGTATTGCATGGCTTTCCTCAGATCAAGAAGCTGTGGATCAAAGACTTTTTAGTCACGCAGGACTCCTGTTCACTGCTAAACGGTCGCAGCTTCACAGCAAGAACCTTGAGAGCCTCCATCTCAAGCTGAAGCACCATTTCACTGACTGAAGAAACAATTTATGGTAAAGTGAGCCATACACATATGTACATCCACATAGTGGGAATTTGTATTTGTCTTTTATAATTAGTTTTACTCTGATTTCAGTGTTTATTTGTGAGTGTAGTTTTTACATTTTTACATATTACATTGTGCTAATCCACTGTCTATACTTCAGGGTTTTTTAGTATACAAAATAAGTTTTGTTAGAATGTCTATTCTTGTGGAATTTTAGCACAATGTTTTTTTTTTGTTTTTTTAATTCCTGCTGTCCGCCTTGGGAATAAACTTTTCCTGATTATACCTGTTGCATCTCTGTGTCATTTGTTTCTGATTTACTTAATCCCTCCTTCTATTTAAAAAAAAAAAAAAAAAAAACACCCCAACACCCCCAGTATGACATTCTGGCGCATCAGCTGCAGTCTGTTATGTTGAAGCTGCCTCGTTCTAATGTTTTCTCTGAGGCTGCTGTAAATGCGAATATATTTACTGTGGGTTTTGCTTGAAAAAGCTTTACGTTGTGAAAAACTGAAATCTTGAAATTAGAATTGTTGTGCCTTATTTTGTGGATCTTTTTACATATATTCCTTTTGAAAATACTAAAATTTGTATATTTATTTATTTTTGATTGTCTGATAGCATTTATTTATAAAATAAATCAGACATTTCAAACAGTTACTCGCTACTTACTCAGTACTTGAGTAGCCTTTTCACCAAGTACTTTTTTACTCTTACTCGATTAACTTTGACGACTACTTTTTACTTTTACTTGAGTAATAATATTTTAAAGTAATGATACTCTTACTTGAGTACATTTTTTGGATACTCGACCCACCTCTGATCCCAGGATGAACCTAAATGAGACCCCTTGAGAATAAGTTCCATTAATAGCCAATGCAGGGATGCAGATGTTCCACGTCTTTCTGTTTCCAGCAGCCTCCAGGTTTTTAACACACTAACATAGAAAGGTGACAAACAGTTCACACCATACCTTGAGTGATCAAAAACAAAGTTTTACCAAACCCCAAATTACCAACTTTAGAAAATAAACAGTCTGTAACTTGCCTCCACAAAACATTTTGATCCCCATACAAAAAAAACTAAAAACTGTAATCTGAAAGCTGCTTTCCTACTTTCTAAATGAATCAAACCCCGCCCCCCTTCTTCCTTTGGCAAAAACAAAACACTTTGATGAACCCAATGCAGTCTGTCCCAAAAAAAAGTTTAAAATAATAGTCTGTCATTTCCAGTGTTGGGTAAGTTACTTTAAATTAGTAACTTACTTACATTACTAATTACTTCTATCAAAAGTAACTCAGTTACTTCAAGTTACTCGTTACTTTCAGAGTAACTAGTTATTAGGGAAAGAAACTTTAGTTTTACTCAGAATTCTCTTGTTAATGTGTTGCTTCCGTAACTGGATACCCAGCAAGATTGTCAGTCTTCTATCTTGCTTACTTGCCACAAGTGCACTGTGCCACCTACCAATAGAAAGGAAAAAATAATGTGCACATTTCCACGTGTTACGACCCGGCTCATAGCCGCAACATAAAAAAAGATGAATACCAGATTGTGGGATGAGAAGAGGCTTTATCTTAAAATGGACAACCAGGTCGGCTAAAAATGACTGGTGCCACTAAGGCAAACACAACAAAAGAGATGGACAAAATGGTGAACTGAGAACTAAACTATACTGGGAAGACTAAACTACTGACCCTGAACAGAGACACAAACCTGAACACGAATAACAGCGAGCAGAAAACAGATGACGGTTGGGCAGCAGGGAAACACACGGATGAGACACGGTGGATACACAGACGGACCAGCCAAAATACAAAGACAGAGGACGCGACTTAAATACACACAGGTGGGGAACACAGCTGGGAACAATCAACAAGACGAGACAGAGGTAAAACTGAACACACTCACATGAGACGCAGACCTTCACAATAAAACAGGAAACGAGAACAAATCCTTAAACATAACATAAAACAAAACACTGACAACATTAAATCATAACACACGAGAGAAATCCCACGCCTGGACCGTCACTGACCGCCGCATGATTCTAGCCTGCTTTTTACATCCAACACAAAAACTGCAGTCGTGGTGCTTTTGATTGTACTCAGAACTTGGAAATTCTGCCTTCTGAATAGGAAGATGTAGGTAACACCAGACTGCAGATGAGCTGCATACAGAGCTGGACTGGGACAAAAAAATCGTCCCAGGGAATTTGACTAGAGACCGGCCCACCATTATAGGAAAAATCATAAAGCCTTTGAATGAAAACAAACACTGTTGTGACAGTGATGTACACTGTTCTGATGGTATATATGTATCAATCTATCAATTGTTTGTTGTAAGACTCAGATAATTATTTATTAAATGCTAGACATTTTAAATGAGAATAAGAAAGAAAAGTATATCTTTGTGCCCCCCTTTCCCTGTTAATGCCCTACCTGCCCCCCTGGCAACACTTTGCTAGACCCGCCCCTGCACAGTTACCAGCTGTCTGCTACGTAGAAAAGGATCCTGGTGTTATTTGTCTCTCAGAAACAGTTCATAACTTCCCTTCAACTCATTCATGTCACCTAAAAGGTAGCACCCCAGAAGAGGCACCCACACAGCTGTATAAAAACTCTGTAATGCTAGGAAGTACCCAGCACGAAAAAGTCAGCATAATGAAAATAAACTCCACCTAAACTTGGTTTATATCTGACCCAGATAGGCCGCAGGTCATAACTTCTTACCTGAAGTTCAGTTCACCTGACACTCGGACCGGCGGCCGCTTCGGGTCTCTCCTCTTGCCTCCCTTTTCCTTCATCACCTGCTGGCCTCCACCACTTGCTAATGTTATTGAATCTGTGGAAGCGCCGCGATATCCACCACACGAAGTAACGAGTAACGAGCCTATCTAAATCCCAGTAACGAGTAACGCGTTCCGGATTTTAGCATAATAACTAGTTACCGTGCTCGTTACCACAATAATAACGTAGTTACTGTAACGTGTTACTTAATAACGCGTTAGTCCCAACACTGGAATTCACAATGCATTTTTGGGACTTTCAGGTGTTTGAACCAATGTTTTCTTTTCTGATCAAACCAGAAATCTTTAATGAGCAGCTGGATTTGTCTCACATTAACTGGCTGAGTTAATGCCAGTTAATGCTACATCGAAGCAGCTGGAATCCACAGCTGTGCATGTTCATGGAGCTTGCATTTTCACCTGCTGGACATCACTGCCTGACAAGTTTAACTGTCTTGAGAACATTGCAGAGGCCTTATTGACAGTATTTGGCTCTAATATCTGTGTGAGCAGATTTTCTCTCACATGAGTGTCCTCAGGTAGCCGTCTGAATGCTGGACACTCGGAGACCTGTGTCTCTGAGTGGGAGACCAGTGATCACATTAACATGTGTATCCCTGTATTAACAAACATGCCATATTGGCCCAGTTTATTTTTCTTATCATTGTTGTGAGGAGACCATAAATAGCATTTGTATTTTCTGTTGTACAGTTCATTTGCTGTTATGGATAAAAGGTGTCTTTTTTTGTTTCAAAATAGCTGATAATAGCTGCCAACATCTGCGAACAAATATAATTGTATAAAGTTGTTCTATATAGTGTGTAACTATTAATATAGAGCGTTAATAAATTTATTGCTAATGCAATCATATGGCACACTGACTTCTGAGGAAATTTTAGATGGCACTCACCATCAGAAAGGTTGCCTACGCCTGCCCTAGAGTATTTAAAAGTAGAATGGGAGGCAGAGCCTTCAGTTTTCAGGCCCCTCTTCTGTGGAACCAGCTTCCAGTTTGGATTCGGGAGACAGACACTATCTCTACTTTCAAGATTAGGCTTCAAACTTTCCTTTTTGCTAAAGCATATAGTTAGGGCTGGACCAGGTGACCCTGAATCCTCCCTTAGTTATGCTGCAATAGACGTAGGCTGCCGGGGATTCCCATGATGCATTGAGTTTTTCCTTTCCAGTCACCTTTCTCACTCACTATGTGTTAATAGACCTCTCTGCATCGAATCATATCTGTTATTAATCTCTGTCTCTCTTCCACAGCATGTCTTTATCCTGTCTTCCTTCTCTCACCCCAGCCAATCACAGCAGATGGCCCCGCCCCTCCCTGAGCCTGGTTCTGCCGGAGGTTTCTTCCTGTTAAAAGGGAGTTTTTCCTTCCCACTGTCACCAAAGTGCTTGCTCATAGGGGGCCATTTCTCTGTATATATTATTGTAGGGTCTACCTTACAATATAAAGCACCGTAAGCAACTGTTGTTGTGATTTGGTGCTGTATAAATAAAACTAAATTGAAAGTGAAAGAGCAGCAACTATCCCAAAGGAAAGAATGAAAAAGAAGATCGTCAGACAGATGACTTTGGTATTAATTCAGTGTATTTGATCACTTTGCTCAGTTATCATTGAATGATGTTTACTTGCCACTGTGGTGAAACAACCTCGGAAACAAATTATAACTCAGACATGCGCGTCCATGTGGCGCTCAGCTCCCTGGAAAAACACCACAACACCCTCTGAGTGCTTCCTGTCCCACAGCAGTGTCTTCATGTCCTTGGAGGTTCCTGTTGGTGCTGTGGTCCTGGATACAAACCTCCGGATTGGCTGAGGTGTTTCTATGTGCAGTTTGCCAGGTCTGCCTGTGCCAGTCCTTATGTTGTTGGTCTGATGCTCTTACACTGAAGATAACAAACTCATTCACGTACAGTAATGTGATGATAAACTGCAGTCATAGTTTTGTCTTGATTTTAAACAACAATTTTCAGATATTTTTTTCAGTTTTTATTGCTAACATTGAAGTGTAATCTCTGTACTTGGTTTTATTTCTTATTGGGTGTAGTTTGCCATTGTGGCCACCAGATGGCGCACACTGCTTGTTTAAAGTGAGTGAAAATAAAGCAGTTTTTGCTCCTCACTTAAATACTTTGGACAGAGAGACTTATTCCAGTGTACAAACACTCAGTTTAAACACTTGGTGTATTTTCTATCTTCTGTTATCAGTTAAATCTGAGTTTCGCAAATCATTGAATTTTTTTTTTTTTTACGCTTGTGTCCTAACTTGTATGAAATCTCTGACAAAGCACTAAAACCTGCTTTGGGTTAAGAGCATAATATTACTATTAAGCTGTCACATCACTGTTATTCTGGTGTTAATAGGGGCTGATGGAAATGTCAGAGGTGGAAAAGCCAAAAGATAAACAAAGTTAGCAGACTTTGTGTTTCCTCTCAGGGTGGTAATCTGTTTAATACTGGCTGATAATCCAATCCAACCATTTGGTGCACCAACGACATCATCTTCTTCAAAACTCTTCATCTGTCCCTCTGGCTGCAAACTCTGACAACAGTCGTTTAATTTTCCTCTTTTCCGCCCAAACGTTCCTCTGCTGCTTTAATCATCTCACAGTTTATTTGGTTGAGATGCTTGACTAAAAATAAATAAGTAATATTTTTAAATATTAGCTTTTTAAATCTATATATTCGAAGATCAGCTGCTGAGAAAAGACCTGCAGCTGTGATCAGCTGTAAACATTGGCTTTGGTTGAAAATGCAAAATATGAATCAGGCATGAAGACGCCCAGAGAGTGAAAGGTCAACAGAGACTTTCTGCTTTAATCTATAAAGTTTGTTTCCTTGTTAATCATCCAGAGTGTAAACTGCCTTTTTACCATCTGGGCATAAGGGATTAGTGAGTTATTCATTTATTCTTATACATCACGTCTTTAAGAGAAGTTTTTTACTGAAAAACACCAAAATCAGGTTCATGCTACAGTGTTTAGAACTTTCTTCACAGACTGACAGTTAAATATCATCTTTTTAATCTCATATTGCATTTTACTTTAGATACTGGTCATAAGTTTCTTCTTCTCTCTCTTAAATAAATATAAATACATGCAAAAGCTACAGTTTTACATGTTTTAGTTCCAAAACACAAAAACCAGCTTGTTGGTTTCAAGTGGAGCTGCAGTTAAACCAACAGTTCTTTCTTCAGTCTGCATTCACAAACCCCAGAAGGTATTTAAAAAGCACAAGGAGCAGTATTTATATTTGAATATGCAGTGTATTGTCTGTCCAGACATCTGAGACCACATAGAAAATCATTCAAATTTAATAAAACATTAAAGTCATCAGACAGTGTTAGAAACATTCAAACCTTGTAAGATGGACATGAAGTTCTTCTGATTCTGAGAATCTCAGCAGTCACGTCTCTGCCTCAGCTGCACCCAGAGAACACTTTGATCCACTCACCAGAGACTTTATCAATCCTCAGTCTTTATTCTCCCAGCAGAAAATTGATTCATCAGAAAGCATTGAACAGGAGCTCAGCATCAGGTCGCGGCTTGAGGTACGAGGCTCTTTTAAAATCTTTCGATGGGGCTGGAAACAAACTTGTGCCGTCCATGCTCCCTGAGTGCTGATGTTTTGGTTTCCACTCTATAAAAATATTCTTATTTACCATAATAACAACAAATATCATGATGTTGAACCAGCTGACAAATGTATCATGTGCTTTTTAGAGAAATGTAGTTCTGCCTCATACAGTTAGCATGCTTTAACTAGATTCCTTTTTATTACTGTATTACAGAGACATGTAAGCATAACTATTCGCTCTTTAATTGTAAAAAGACTTAAGGTGAGGAAAAACAATAAATAACAGCTTTGGCCCTAAAATGTGATACATACATAACAGCTGACAGATGTAAATTTGTTGCAATACTGACAAAAAGTCTGGATTTTGCTACTTTTACTCTAAACAATTATTAAAACATTAAAGGGAGTAAAATAAACAGATTAACATAAAACGTTTGAATTACATAAAAACGTGTTTTTTGCACAAATTCTCAGCTTCTGTGATTCAAAGTGAAGGTTTGCTGCCCTCCTGCGACTGAAGGAGCTCACACACCTGCGCTGCCTTCAAGACACGTAGAAACTCGGACATCTCAGCTACGTTTTCCTAGCAATTCGGCTGACAAACACCCGCCGATTATAGTGACGTTTAGTAAAATCACTATTTATATTTTTCCTTTGATCTCTTGACCTCATCGTTGTTCTTTTAACGGTAAAACGTGAAATACACACAGAGTGTCCTCCGGTCGCTCCAAGTCTCCGATCTCCATTTCAACCCCAGCCCGTGAACGCAGCACCAGGACCAGCCTGCCTCACATTGTTAACGTTGATTTCTCCCGTTCAAAGCAGCATTTTGTCTTCCGTGAGCCGAACCTGGATCACAGCCTCCCACTAACCGCATGAAATCTCGGCTTCGTCAGGCAGCGGGACCCCCACCGGCACACGGTAAGACCCCCACGGAGTAATCTGTAAACCCTCCGTTTCCCGGTGAGAAATCATTCCAGCTAAGGTTCATATCTCAGACTCCGGAGGAATAAAACGTTACCGGGGCGAGCCGTGCTGTTACTGCGGGGGGAGCTGAGGGGTCTGGTGGTTAAAGTAGTTGTTTTTTGGGGGGGGGGCACTTTGTCACGCACGGTTAAACCGGGTCAGACACCTGTGCGGGTCCTGACGGCTCGTTATTCTGACTTTCCTCAGCGGTCATTTTCCTCACCGGGCTGAAAGCAGCAGCAGCGGGAGGTTAGCGTGTTTCCCATGGCTACACCAAGCGTCCACACGGGGGTTATTTGCATTCCTCTCCAGCCTGTGGCGACACACACACGCATGCGTTATTATTATCTTTAAAACTGGCAGCCTGATAATTGAGCCGGGAGTCCGGGGGAAGAGCGGCCAGGTCAGCTCCGGGAGTCGTGACGTCGCCGGAGCTGCAGGTTCACCGCTCCGTCACTTTGGGCTCCTTTTGTTGACTGCACGCCCACCTTTCCCGCAGCTGCACGGTTTCTTAATCTAATGCTCTCGTTTCTTCTGCCCTCCTCCTGTTGATCTCCTCTCCGTGTGGAAGCCCGAGCATGAGGAGGATCGGTGGCCGTTACCCTGCCCAGACCGGCGGCTGCTGGTAGGGATGGTGTCGCTGTGAAGAGCCGGTGTGACGAGCCTGTGGTCGGGGAAGAAGTGCCTGGACAACATGACTGTTTTCAACCCGGAAAATGTGGAGGAATTTTATGACATCGGGGACGAGCTGGGGAGGTGAGTCCACACCGAGCTTCTTTCTAATGCGCATCAACTTCCCCTTTCTGTGCCCGGGCGGGGGGATGCTGGGAAAAGACCTTATTTTATTTAGATAATAAATGTTTCAAAGGTTATTTAGCCCATCTGTGCAGAGCTGTGGTCCACGCGTGTCTGAATCCCCCCACTGTGAGTGTGATAAGCTGTGATTAATGCAGTCCATAATGCTTTGTCGTCAGTGATGAAGAGTTGCTGTGTCTTCCTGGGTTTTATTGCAGGAGGAGGCTGATGTAGATCTTTACAGGGAGAAGGTGTCCATCCTGGTTGTCACTCCGTGTGTGATTGGTCAAAGGTGGATGCTGATAATCAGGGTGAAGAAGCTGACTGTGTATGAAACGCTGTGACAGAGCTGGACCTGAGTTTGGTTTGCAGGGATGCTCGAATGTGGCAGATGATTCCAAACATAACGTGTTTGTTGACTGGAGCAAACGGCCGACCTGGCTTTACCTTCCTCATTGAAAATCTCTCGTGCTGTCATCTTTGCTCGAGCTGAGCTGACAAAACCAGTCAGGGAGGGAGTTTGTTTGGGCGGTTAGAGAAGAGCGAGGACGTGCAGCAGCACAGTGTTTATCTGGATGATGTTTTTAAGCCTTCATTGTAACCAAATGAAGGATGGATGGATGGAACAGCTTCACAAATGTTGTTTTTTAAGCACAAGTTAGTTTAAGTGAAAGCAGATTAGTCACATGAAAGCTGTCCTGTTTTCACTGTGACTTTATTGCTGATTCGGTAAAAAAAAAAAAATGTCATTACGTAATAATAAAGGCAGAAATGATACAGCCAAGATGCATTCCAGCTCCCAGATGTGAGTCACAGCTGTGGAAGTGGATCTCTGAGTTTGTGGTTATGAAACGTTGCTAATAATCAGCCAGCTGTTTTCTGCTCCTCGGCCTTTGTAACGTTGCTGATTCTGTGTCGTGTTCACCTTCCTGCTCTCTGAGGAAAGCCTGCGCTGCTGCAGCTGCTGTAGTAACAGAGACGATGGGGGAGCTGTGTGTAATGGGATTGAGTTTCTGGCCTGAGGTAAAGTAGACGGCTACGTGAGCGTGATAGTCTCGATTGGCTGTTGCTCCAACGCCGGGATCCGCTCTCTGTTGAGGATGGATGGGGAGAATAGAGAGCACGTCATCCACCATCATTATTGAATCATCCTAAATATTCCAACATCTGGAGTGTTGGGATTGAAAATATTTGCTCAATCAGTCCTGTCATTTATGCATGCTGTTTGTTGGAGAGGGCTCCAGCAGCAAGGACTCAGAAATGAGTGTGTCTGTGGGAAACTTATTTTGCATGGGCACAAAGAGACATGCACCATGTGTGCAGCTGGAACTAGACTTGTTCTTCTTTCTGCTGCGTCTTTTATGGGTGAGGTTAGTGTTACTTCTCCTCTCATCAGTCACTCAGAATCCGATGTATCTGAGTCCGGTGACGTCCTGCAGCGTCCTCAGGCGTCTCCTTGCTGCCGCGTCACGTTTTAATGATCTTTCGCATAGATGCTGCACACAGGTGGTCTTATGTAACACTCGGGCGCACTGATCAGCAGCACTCCCAAACTGGGCCTGACACCTCTGCATTAGCAGCCCACGTGTGTTGAAACGAGGCAAAAGGAGACATTTTTGTGCAGTTAAGCGTCCTCGCTGTGTCTGAATTGGAACACTTGTACTGTACAAACAGACGAGCTGCACAGGAAGAAGAAATCAGAGGTTTTGGATGAAAATGCAGAAACCACACTGACTGTGCAGTCGTTATATATTTGTGTTGGTACTGGATGAACTTTAGGATAAACCAGAGTCTGTTAATGATGAAAGCTGGTGAGTCTTTCACTGTAAAGCCCAACATGCCTGCAGACTGAGGGGCTTTTGATCAGACTGTACTCCAGGCCTGCCGCTGGCTGCACTTGGATCAAGGCCCATTCTGTTTGGCAAAATGGGAAAATGGGAATTCACCCAAGCGGTGATTCTATCCTGTCACTGACACCGACACTGGCTGCTTAAGAGTTTATGCATGGAGGACCTGATGCCCGGTGAAGCCGAGCATCATGCATGAGCATCTATGCGCAGTGAGCGCGCAGGAACAAACCCAAAGCATACATGTCAGCAGTGCGATCTTATATAATGCTGTCTATAAATGTTGCATTATTGCTGAAGCTCTCAGGTCTGTTCAGAATCACTGCCTCATCTTGATTTTTATCACCTCTGTGATCGGTGTGCCATTGCTCGCCCAGTTTTTCCAGCCTTTCAGAACAAAACCTGGAAAACTGGAAATGTTAGACGTGCCTAATAAAGTGTCAGTCAGAGAAACGATTGTGAAACTGCAGGTCAGCCGTTGAAGCTCCGGGCAAAGCATCAAGTCATTGCTTGCAGAGCCGCACTTTAAAAAGTGTGATGTGTCTGCACAATGTGCATCAAATTCATCCTTTGAGTTTTCCCCAAAAACAAAAGTGCAGCGTGGAGCCCGGCTGGGTTCAGTTTAAAGGCCTCCTGACAGATGTTGGCCTTTCATTTCAAAATAAAGCACCGACCACATCTGTGCTCAGCTGATCTCTGTAACTGCTTCACAGAAAACTCTCACTTCACGCCTCAGATCAGTAAGATTGTTGAAGACGTCGTAGTTTGCAGCATCTCAAAGGGTCTGTTGTTTGACGCCTCCTCAGTGTGATGCTCAAGTGTCGGGTGAAGCACCGCTGCGGTGTTTTAATGGTGATGTGTGGGGATGTTAGACTGCAGAGACACAAGCATTCAGGCTCAGAGCTTCTGTCGCTGCAGGGCTTTTTTTACCCCATCAAACCTTTTAGTTTGTCCAGTTAGATCAGCAGAAATAGAAAAAGCTGTAATTGCTTCCATTATCAGTGCCTCTGCAGTGCATTATGGGTTGTGCGTGACAGCCAGCGCGTGTGTTTTCTTAATTAAATGATTAAATAACAGTGTTTATGTGGTGCTCCTCTGCAGAGGCCTCAGTTAGAGGTGCTTTATGACACATAATACAATCAGCTGTCCAGGCAGTGAGTTCCTCGCCTCGTCCATGGACTTCAGCTGCACCTCCTTGGACTGGTCCCCAGTGCAGCGGGACTTTAACCAGTTATCCACCTGCTGCAGGTGCTGGTTAGAAATCTCCAAACTAGAAGGCTCCAACTGCAGGGCGACACTCGCTGGAGAGGCAGCTGAATGAAATGCAGCTCTGACCTACGCAGGGAGAAAGCTGGAGATGATGCATGACTCCAGACGGGACGTAAGACAGATGGGAAATCACCGTCAGTGGCAGACGACGCTGGCCGGCTGATATCTGATCTCTGAGTTGATGCCAGTACTGCTCTAGAATAACAGTAAACCTCTGTGTAGGTCTAAGCAGAGCATGCGGTCATGCTGCATGCAGCAAGCCTGCATGAAGAAACGGGCACAGCTTGCACTCCGGTCATGTGAGTCGAGTTCTGCTTTCCTTATTTTTTTTTTGTATTCGTTTATTTCTTTTGCGGCGGGAGATTCAGGGCTGTCACGTGTTTAGAGATACGCTGACTCAGCCTTTCTTTCCTGATTGAGAGAGAAAAATGACACGAGCCCACTCCCACTGTGGAATCCATTTGCTGTGTGCTTTTCATCGGGTCCACGTGGCAGTTTTACACTTTGCATATTTTTGCAGGGCTGCTGTGGCTCCATCGTTAGTCTGCATTCATCTGACCGCTGTGTGGCTCTCTACCAGTTAGCCCTCCTAGTGTGTGTGTGTATGTGTGTGTGTGTGTGTGTGTGTGTGTGTGTGTGCGTGTGCGTGTTCGTAGAGGAGGAGGGGAGGCTGTAGCTCTAAAAAGATTCTGCAATGCAAATGAAGGTAAAAGCATTAAGCTGAGGCTGCGTTTGGGCTTCATCGGGAAAACTCCCCGAAGACGAATCGCTGTGAATACAAAACAGGATTATTTGAAGAATCCACCCAGGATCCTGTGTCCTGGATTCAAAGCGATATCATTTCAAAATATTTTCCCTGAACAAATCTTTTCTTCATTGATTTATTTATTGTTTGTGGAGGACACTGACAGTAAATCTGCTCCAGCACAGTCAGCAGCAGGAATCAGCATGCACTCGGTGCAGACGCTGCCCCAACCAGCTACTGACCTACATTTACCCCCCCCACCACCACCCTTGGTTATTCTGTTGGGTGGAGGGGCAGTCTGGGAAGCAGGAGTGGCCTTGATGAAGCCTGTCACTCACCCACCCTTCCCCCCGTCCTCCCCCTGGATCCCAGGGAGCGGCAGTGCAGTCATATCAGGACGACTGCGCCGCTGTGCTGCAGCAGTGCATTAGCTCCAGTGTGGTCGTTACATACTTTGGTGTGACTGTACAACACAATAGGTTTATAAAAACCTTAAAGTGGAGGACTTTTGATAATGAGCACAGGACCGCTCGTCTGCTGACGCCTGCTCTGCATTAAATGCATCAGTGACTGTCGGTGTGAACAAAGACGAGAGCACCACCTGTCAAAGCTCCATCACAGACAGCCCGGTGCATAAAGGCGGAGCAGAGGCAGCACTGATCACTGATGGTGTTGTAACGTCTGCACTTTGTTTTTTTTATTGCTGTGCGATCTCATCATTTGCATTTTGGAAGCTCCGTGTCTGTCGTCTCTCTGAACTGTGGTCGCTGCCTGGATGCATCTCGCTGTCACATAAAGGAATCTCTGTATGTTGACCTTTCACCTGACCGCCACACTAAAGTCAAACCAGAGGACTCAGCGTCCTCCACGTCTTTGATTCTGGCGTCATAAAGATGCACGCGCTCAGTGAAGGCAGATAGAAAACTCAAGTTTTTCGACCCACACTGAGCTGCTCTGTTTGCAGTTTGTCCAAACTGCCCACACCCACAGACGAGATATCAGGATAACAACCCGACTAATGTGTTCTCTTAGTACTCGCTGAATATTCAGAGTCTCTGTGGAAGAAATGATTTACAGCTGATCTCATACTAACAGAGTTCAGCCTCAGTCTGAGTGAGAAATCCTTTCAGCGTTTCTTCGTTGCCCACACTTGGCATCATCTTTCCGACTGCACATTTCTCTGATCATCATATTAGTACGTGTCGCATGTATTTGGAAGTTTTGGAAGTTTTAGGCCAGAGTAGTGAGGGGAGGCTGCTGTGGGATACAGCGATTAATCCTCCGAGATTTGAGGGTTTTTTCTGATCGGGCGTCTTTGCTTTTATTATTGACGTATCCCTGGATGATTAAATGATTAAATAAAATATAGAAATATTAATGGAATTAATGCAATTTTAAAATTTGTCGTTATATTAGTTTATTGTGTAATAAAACAAATCTTTAGAGTAACTGATATTTAAAAGGACTCTTTTAAAACCATTTCAGGACCGTGTGCGGTGCTTTCATCCCCGTCCTCTGTGCTCGGTGTCGGGCAGGTTGGACGAGCTGTTAGTCGATCTATTGAGAAAGCTTTACGCTGCAGCAGCGGCCGAGCAATCAGCCCCCTCTGATCCTGCACTGCAATGTGAGGAGGTAAAATGAGCATGTTTCAGTCCATATGTTCCAGGTTATCAGAAGACTGGTGATAACTGGAAACCAAGCCTCAATAACCGGGTCAAAGGGCCAAACTGGGAGTCACATAGATGCTGGTCATAAATCCTGATCAGAGTAAAACAGTGGTTCCCAAACTTTTTTTGCCAGGCCCCCCTTTTTTACAAGAAAAATGTTCGCCCCCCACCTAACTTGGAAGGAAGTTGGTTTGGAAACATATTTGGCGATGCTTCATCTCCTGCTTTGCGTTTGTGTGGGAGCCCCGTCAAAAACCTGTCCACAGTGTCCAAGCGCTCTTTTTTTCTTTTTTTTCCTTTTCATACCGCGCCCCCCCTGCAATGGCTCTGCGCCCCCCCTATGGGGCGGGCCCCACACTTTGGGAACCTCTGGAGTAAAACATCCCGACTCTTGTTTGTGTATCTGCTGCTTTGCTGTATGTGTTTACATTCAGTCATTAACACACTTGTGTGCAGCACTGAGTGCACGCACACCCTGAGCTTCAGCCTGCCAACATTAGCAGGAGTAATAAGTAGTACGTGAGTCAGAGGAGCATCTAATGTTCCTGTGGCCTCGAGATTATCATTAAAGACAGATGAGGTGGAAAAACCGTAAACAAGACGAGTCAGCTGTGAGAGGAGTTGATCAGGACTCGTGAGCAGAGTTTGTGTCTCCGAGCTCTGAGGCTGACTTCAGTCTGGTTATTCTGCACTTAGACTCAAATTGAAATCAGCTCACGAGTCGAATTGAACTCAGACTCACTTGGAAAATCCTCGCCGAGCGTAATGAGTTATTTTCAATTAATCTCTGCAGTCAGGGCGGGATAATTGGATTCCTGCCTGCTGTGTTAGCGGGTGGATGGCAGGGATTGGTGCTGTGGGTGAAGCTGAGTGTGTGTTGGAGCGCACGTGAGACGAGCTACAACCCTTTGCGGTCAATTAGGAGAGACGTGCAGGCGGTGGAGCGTGGAAACCGAGGGGATGTAAACGGTGGAGGAAGACAACTTCTCCCGTTTCTGTCTCTCATCTTCTGCAACTTTCCAAACTTAAACTCTCCTGCAGGGTTTTCCTCCTGCTGTTAACGGGAACGACTCTGATGACTGCGCTTAGATAAACTGCATGCGGCCTTCTTCTCTCGGCGCATGAACGACTCCAAACTCTAATGAAAACGTGCACTTGAAAGCGATGCTGCGTCTCTTTTGTTTCACGTTCACTTGAACTGATATCGCTGCGTAACTCCTCGTCTCGTTCCTTAGAATATCTGTTTTCTTTTCACACATGCTCGCCCACTCGTGACAGTGAGGGCCAATCAAAGGCTACGATGAAAGCAGCACCAGACCACGGAGGTCTGCAGATGCATCTTTCAGTATTGGGTCAGTGTGCAGAGAGCAGACAAACCCGAGTGGGTACGTTAAAGACCAACAATCACAACAACGTTGGGTTGATACACAGAAACATTCACGAACCTGTGAGCCGAGAAAGATGCTCCTTTGGACACAACTACAGTCCAGTGCTGTTACCTGCTACTGCAGCTTGACTCGTCTCTGCGTCCTGTGTGGGCTTACATAAAGGATCATTTGAAACACTACGAGGAAAATATCATTAATCCTTGAGCGGATTAAGTGTCACTGTTGGAAAAATATTCTGAGGGCTTAAAGTATAACTACTGTAAACAGTATATTAGGTAAAGCCTCGTTTGGGCTGCGGTCACTGCAGATACGGAGCTGATGTGATGTCACATGACTACATGATCAGAGAACACAGTCTCACTCTCTCTGTCACGCCCACAGTTATTTGGTGCTGTTTGGTCCGAGTTGCATTCTTATGCCTCACATTAACAGGAATTCTTCTGATCCTGTTGACCTTCACAGATTCTCCTGCCAGACGTTTCCAGCTGTGTGTTTTTAGTTGGACTCGTGAGATAAGAAGAGGAAACCGAGCAGGAGCTTTCAAAATGAACTTTTAATTAATGCTGACAAAGTCAGACTGGAGGTGTTCAAAGATTCAAACGGTAACGTCATCGTTTAGCGTCTGAATGTCGTCTCCTGCCTACTTGTCATTTTTGAAATTGTCTCATTACGGCGAGGTCACATCAGCTCAGAGCGTCTCTGCTCAACCTACAAAACCAGTCTGTGCGCCTGCTGATTTCCCCTGAGTCACGGCTCGAAACTTGCTGAATGTCAGTTTCGTCAGACATATGGGGGCCCTGTTTGAAAAAGCAGGCAGATAGACAGCCCTCCTCCTGCTGCCGTCTCCTCAGTGAACTGTGCAGGAGTCCAGGACTTCCCTTAAAATTTGCACACAGTGCTGAATAAAGTTTGTCGTGTTTTTCTTTAACAAATGCAGCGCATTAGTACCCACAGCAGACAGGTAACTCATCTCTAACACGCTGAATAAATTAGCATTTTTGATTCTTAGTACCAGAAGCTTTCACTCATATTCAGCCTGTAAACGCACCAGCAGCCCCACAGACTGCACAGTTAAGCCGGGTACACTCGTCATGAATGTCAGACCATCAGACGTGACGATTGATCGAGCCGGTCGGGGTCTGTTCCAGCGGACTCATCGGTGTTTACAGCCTGCAGATGAAGTCACGTGTAGATTGTACAATATGGGCTTAAACGTTCATATTTCTGTAAACATTCAACATGTTTGATTAGTTATGAATTCAATTTAAATTGAGTTTTATTTACACAGAACCAAATCACAACAACAGTCATCTCAAGGTGCTTTATATTGTAAGGTAGACCTACAGTAATACACACAGAGAAAAACCCAACAATCATGTGACCCCCTATGAGCAAGCACTTTGGTGACAGTGGGAAGGAAAAACTCCCTTTTAACAGGAAGAAACCTCCGGCAGAACCAGGCTCAGGGAGGGGCGGGGCCATCTGCTGTGACAGGTTGGGGAGAGAGAAGGAAGACAGGATAAAGACATGCTGTGGAAGAGAGACAGAGATTAATAACACGACTGATGCTGTTGATCAGTTTGAGATGTTTTCGTTCGGTAATTCTTGGCAGAACCAGTCGGTGCCTGTTTGACCACTAACATCGGTGCTTTGGGTGAAAGAAACCTTCATTTCTTCATGATTGATTCATGATGATTTATTGTTTTGAGACCTTCACAGTTCATCAGCCCTTTCCACTGTTTCACATTATTGTTTTTTTTTTCATCGTTTTTCTACTTATCTCTGGGTATTTGTACACATCGGTGTGACTGCGAGGATTCTTCCAGGATGATTATATTTGCTTGCTGGCCTTCAGTTGTCCTCTCAGAGTTACAGCAGCACAGCCCGCTGGGATCAGAACTTTGTCTCTGCAGCGTCTGAAATCTTTGAAGATCCTGGAGGCTGTTGGTCGTAACAAGTGTGAAGATGGCAAAGGAAACCTTTCACCTCTGCTCTTTACCTTTAAGCACAATGTCTCCATTGTTTGTGCCGTTGAAAGCTTGGGCCTGGGGGAGGTGACTGACATTCCTGCGACACTTGAATGTCTTTTCACTCTGGCTGTAGACGAGGGCAAACACTGCCTGCCTCTCATTTAGCTTTCTGTCAGTTATCTCTCCATCAGAGGAGACATTATTAGTTGTGTCTGAATGAGACTCCTCCCCCTGGAGTCACACCTGGCTGCCAGGCTGGGAAACAGCTGAGCGGAGGACACAAGGCTGTTCAGCAGAAAGTTAGAAGTCGTGATGTGAACGCTGCCCTTATTCACAGGGGGCTGCCACAGTAGACGGATCCACGTGGCAGACTTTCACACTGAGTGGCCTCCTTCATGCAGCCCTCACAGGGATTATGGTCTGCTCCTGGTCTCGAACCGCCGATCTTTTATCTGTTAGGCAAAAGTGTTCACCACCAGGCTGATGTAGTCACTTTAAAAACCCTCATTGATCTTCTGTTGTATTCATATCTTTGTGAAGTACAAAATTGGAAGTTTACTAAACTTCTGTAGTATTCATTCCACCTCATTTCATTTCTGTATTTTATGTACATAAGTTTAGTTACTTATAGTTGGTTTACACAGCTTTGTGTATGTATGTGTATGCATGTGTAATGTACATATAGGTGTGTGTGTGTGTGTGTGTGTGTGTGTGTGTGTGTGTGTGTGTGTGTGTGTGTGTGTGTGTGTGTGTGTGTGTGTTTTACATTGCTGTGCTTGAGAGCCACCATCTACCGGAACCAAATTCCTTGTATTTGTCTGCACATATACTTGGCCAATAAACACGATTCTGATTCTGATTCTGATTATGGGGACCAGAATTTTGGTCCCCATAAGTTTAAAGGCGTTTATGAGACTCAGAATGTGATTTTTGATGGTTAGGGTAAGGGGCCAGGGAAAGCCTTATGTCAATGAGATGTCCTCACTAAGTTTGAAAACGAGTTTGTGTGTGTGCCGATGGAGAGGTGGCGTGGCCCGCACACACACACACATACAGGTGTGCGACACCTGCTACAAAATACCGTTTTGTGCTCTCCTGCAATATTTTAGTCCCCGAGTATGTTGTGACATATAAATGATGAAGTATTTAATCAGCTGCGTCTCCACTGAGTCTCTGCAGCAGCCGGTCGTCTCCGGTACGCTCGCCTCGGTGACGCAGCCACGAGCGAGTGCACTTTCAGAATAAGAGCGATTTAACTCTCTGCTTTTATACTGACCGCAGACAAATAACATTTTCTTTCAGAAATGCTAAAGTGGGTCATGTTATATCCAGGTGTGTTGCTCAGGTGAAGTCTGTTTGTTGGAAACATGACGTCATACATCAGACCGATCATTTCGTCACTGATACAGTTGAACAGCTTTCTGCTGGATGCTCAGTCATAGCGCTGAGACTCAGCGGGCACCTTTGCATAACAGATTAACCACACGGTAAGATAACTACAGTAAGGTGGGGTCATGTCCACGTCAACAGTGTATCAATGCTCCTTTTTACAGTCTTATTATAAGATTGTTGAAACTGGATTTTAATGTAGAGCCATTAAAGCCTGAGCGGAGCGATGCTGAGCCCTGTCGGAGGTGCAGTGACGCTCTCAGGGCGTTAATAACGTTTAATAACTTTCTCAGGTGTCAGAAAAACTCCTGATAAAATCCTTATCTGAACACAAACACTCGCACACGCGCTGTTTACACCCACCCAGGATTATACCGCACTCTTCCTTCCTCCACCCAGCGCCGGTTCCTCCGCTCAGTCTCTCGGCCCTGTTGCCGTGGTTACCCTTCCGCCGTACACAATGGCACGGCGGTTGCGTAATGTTTTTTTCTGCCGGTGCAGTTTGTGGCCCACACTACCGCAGAGTGGGCCGGGAGCACTCCACGCCGGCCTCCCACACTTGGCTCCGTGCTAATGAAAAGCCTGTCCTCACCGGGGAGTTTTCACGCTGAGTCACGGCGGACGGCGCTGAAACCTCGGAGCCTGCGGCCGCTGCCCTGCTGCAGAGGCTTTGTCCTTTGACTTCTCTGTTATTGAGCTGCAGAGGTGCTGCAGTCACAGTCTGATGGTCTCTTCTGTTTCTGCTGAGACTCAGCTGCCCGTGGAAACAGAACCGGAGTGAAAAAGAGCGACTGGCCTCTGTTTGTTTTTAACCTTGTGTCTATCAGGAGAACCTGCGGCTCCTGCATTGTGTTGGCGTTATGAATATGCCAGGACACACCCGTGACCTTTGCAAGCAGAGCCAATCACATACATTCAGGAATATATGTTTCATTTTATGTGGAAATGTGTAAACTTCCACTCACAGGCCTGATATTCCCTCGTACTAACAGCAGTTTTAAAAACCATGCAGCTAGCATCAGATCTCTCTCACTGATGATCAGCCCACATAAATAATGTGAAGCTGCTAACTCACAAACAAAAGTGTAAAACTGTGCTGATTATTCAGAAATGTAGCATCTGCATTAAGGCTGGCTTATTAAATTAAATTAAGTACAAACTATAACGATGCCACTTACACACTTTTTATGCAAAACTTGTAGTTTTTATATTTGTTTGTTGCTGCACTCTGGACGCCTGTTTTTAATTTAAAGATGACACATAATCAAGTTCAGTATAAAACAGAACCAGCAGCCATGTGTTGGTGAGAAAAATCCTTTGACGGTTGTGACTGTCAGTAAAGTTTCAGCTGGTCTTACTGTAAAATCAGCTGATGATAAGAGCCGCACTCGAGGTTCAGAATGGGAGGGGCAGTAACTGATTGTCATCTGTCAGCAGTCTGTGGTTTCACTTCACTGTTTCTGTGCGTCGTCATCTCTACTTATTATTTCCTTCAGCATGTTTGCAGCCAACGAGAGTCAGATGCAGAGGAAGTGTGGAGAGCTGAGCAGGAACAGGCTGATGTTGTGAATGTGGACGCAGGCTGGCCTGCAGAGCGCTGGGACTGTATTCATCCCCTGTGAGCCAAAGACAATTTAATTAAGTAGAGAAGCAGGGCTTTATTGAAGTGAGCAGGCACGTTTAAAGGGATGCATCACCTACAACAAAGGCTGTTAGTTCCCTTCTCTTTATATGATCAAATAAACACGACACCGAGTCTTTCAGGGGTTTGTTGTTGGAGAAAATGTTCTTGTCGTCGTGTCTGAAGGATTCAAACCTTTGTGGAGACCTTCCTGGGGAATCTGATTAAATCTGAGCTGGTCTCCACTGATGCACTGCTGTTGTTCTCTCACTGTGGAGCAGTTTGGCACTGATGCAGCGATTTGTATCCC
Organism: Oreochromis aureus; assembly: GCF_013358895.1. Taxonomy (NCBI): domain Eukaryota; kingdom Metazoa; phylum Chordata; class Actinopteri; order Cichliformes; family Cichlidae; genus Oreochromis; species Oreochromis aureus. The sequence continues at coordinate 2,752,289 of NC_052953.1, forward strand.
CATCAAATATTCATCTCTGATTTTAAAAGCAAAATGCATCGTCGCTCCGCACCCCGACGGTCTGTCAGCGTGAAGCTTTGACAGCGAGCAGCGAACCACTCAGTGCATCGAGGTCATTACCTGGAAGGTGAGCCAGAAAACTGCTGAACATCTGATGGAGCTGCTGGCCTCAGTTTCTTAGTGCTAATTAAAGGATAACACAGTCATATATTTCACATTACATTACTTTTACACAGCAGTATTTTTATAGCCATACTGTACGATGAGTATTTGCACAGACGGGGTCCTCGGCTTGGAAACTGCACACAGACAGAAGGTGAAGATGACACATTAGTGTACCGAGGGAAAAATAACAATTTTATATCATCTAAGACCAAAGCTTCAACATCAGGAAACACTGCGAGCTACTAACCCTCCGCAGTTTCAGGTATTCACGTCACATCTTTGTAGAAACCCTCCTGCAGAACGAGGCTTCTTCTGCTGTCAGCTCGTTTTAGCCGTATACTCACACAGTTGTCACACTGGATGCATTCACAGCTAACCGCTGCTGTCCACGGAGACGCCATAGAACTGCTGATGCTCGTAACTGGTCAACCTGACGTTTAAAGATGGCTGCACTCGTTTATATCATAAATACTGGTAGCTAAACAAATGATTTCATTTTTAAATGTCTGTTCTGCTGCAGCTCCGACTGACAGCAACACCTGTCTGAAAACCTGCGAGGTGAGAGGTAAATGGATGCGGCCTCCATGAAGCGGCGTGCTCCTGCAGCACTTTGAGCCAGAAAACGAGCTCGTGGACGTGGACTAGCATAAACTGTCATGTAGCCACATTCAGTGCAGGCGTGTGGGTGCTACCTGCAGGAAGCCGAGGCTGCTGGTGCGAGCGCGGCTAATATTAGCCGCTCGGCAGATTGATCTGACAGTTTGTGCATGGCCTGCATTTCAAATATGTTTTGTTATCAAATCGTGTGATTAAAAGTTTCACATGAATCTTAAACCTGCGCGAGCGTCTGGTAAAGACGATGCTGAGACTTGTCCACTGCACTGAACTCAAGTTTCACTATTTTCTCAGTTTTTTTTCTTACTTATATCTTTTTACTTTCAGATTTTCTTTACTTTTGTTGTGCATGTACAGTGACAGTAAAGGGCTATTCTGTTCTACTCTTTACTGTTCTATTATATACTAATCTAGTCTATTCTATACTATTCCATTCTAAATTAGAGGGCATGAACTGTAACTTGAACGGTCAAACTAACTCCTGGCAGCAGTGTCTGATATCCTGTAATGACTGTTCATGTGACCAAAGCCTTCATGCAGGGTGATGACAGGACCACGTTGGTGTCCTACATTAGGAGGAGGGGAAAGCACACATTCATAATTCATTTAATAAACAGAGACTTTAACTATAAAACTGTATTTCTGTTTATTCCTCTCACCGTAGATGCTGAACTGAACGCGACCTGCAGAGGAATACTTGAGTTTTAACTGCTGCAGGGCGCTTTAATGGATCAGGTTAAATATAAAGTGTGCAGGTCACACACCTATCCAGGGTTTGACGAGCATGCCTCTCTTTATCTCTCCCTGGCAGGCCTCGCTGATGAACGATCCCATCAGCCAATGATCGGGCAGCATAAAAGCCGCTCTGTCACAGAGCTGACGGGCAGCGAGCCTCGTGCCAGATTACAGCGGCTCCCTTTTATTAGACGTCTCCATTATCGAACCTGAAACGTAGACCTGTGTTTAATGGCCTCGGATCTCTTTCAGTAAACCGTCTCCATCAGTGGACGGTAGATGGTGAAGTTTATTAGGCGGATGTGAGACGAGCACAATGGATCACCCAAAACAGCTTTGTTCATTTAAATAAGCTCATACATGATGATCATGAAGACATTTGTCTTTAATCCTGCAGTAGTTTATTACTAATGCAGGAGAAACACACACACATGGAATAGTGTGATTTTCACTCTTTCTGTGACTGTTTTCTTTGTAAAGGCTGACAGACGTCCATTTATACTCAGATGTTTCGTTTCATGGCGTCTTTACAGGACGCTGTTACAGACCAGACGTTTGATCTCAGGTGTTTGCAGCGATCGATGCAGCGGTGAAGCGGTCCGCCTCACTGATGTGTTTGGGGTTTTTGCAGTTACATTAAAACACAATAAAAGTTCCTCATCAAACCACCTCTGTTCACAGTTTAAAGAAAAGCAGCGTTTTCAGCTGCCAGTCTGTTCAACACACCAACAAATCAGCTCGAAATCCAGAAGACGTTAAACTGAAAGCCGTCTGCAAGCAGGAGAAATGCTGCATTTTTAAATCTTTTCCTCTAAAAGTTGATGCAAGCTGAGAGCTGCTGGTAACAGAGACACCTGCACGTGTAAAGAAAGACACTACGTTTATTTGATGAAGTCTGAGTTACTGTTTTATGAAGGATGATGATGATGATGATGGCTTCAGGCTGTGTGACTTGCTTGTAACAGAGCAGCCTGCACAAAAATGAACAACATAGAGAAAAAAAGCAAGAAAGCAAAGTTTGCTGTGGGGTTTGCAGCGAAGGACGGCGAGCGGGAGGTGAGATCGCACTCGTTGTTTCCCACTTACTGAATGTGTCGTCCTCCGTCGGTCCGAGTGCGCCCGCATCACATTTGACAGAGAAGCCTTGTGTGCGCCTTCCCGAAGCTCTTCCAGCCTGCCCGGCATTGTACTTAACACTTTTCAGCTTTTCAGCACCCTCTCCGATTTCACAGTAGTAGTACACAGAGCCAATCAATAGCTGGCTCGCAGTAGTGACAGAGAGGTACACAGTGTAGTATTGGACGGTGCGCTGTTCTTTGTCCTGTCCATATCCTTCTGCCTGTTTCCTCAGCAGTGTTTAAAGTCTCAGAGAAACCTCATCATTGTGTTTGTGTTATGAAGACGTGATCTTTGAAGCTTGAGGGTTGATTTATGTGCACTTATTTTGTGTTGTTTAATGCTGTTGTTAGTGATTAAATAATACCAGTCTGTGCATTACAAGCTGCTTATAATTGTCATTTATTTGGCAAATGAAGTGAGACTCTCAGTGTTTATCAGGGCAGTGTTGGTGGGAGAGGAGGCAGAGCAGCCTTTTGGTTTCTTATCCTGTGAGTCCAACTCTACATCTTAAACCAGCAGCAGCCCTTTGGTCCCAGCATCGAGGACCAGTTCCCCGTCTCCTGCAGGTTCTGGGTAGGGGGCTGCTCCAACTTTCAGCAGCTTTTCAGAGCATTGCCATCTTAACTGACTGCAGTCCAAACAGCAGAGCTGGGATCTGTTCAGTGTGGGGAGAGAGCAGCCGAGTAATGCGACCTGGTCAGCCTGCTGGTGGAGATGCATGAGGCGGTGGGTTGGGGTGATTGCCTGTTAGCAGCTGTGCTGTTGTACTGTAACAGCAGGGGAAAGGATGCGTTAACACGCTGCACAGTGCAGATGATCTGCTGCAGGAAGGGCTTTTATTTTAACCTGTATGTTTTATACTGAGGGCTTAAAATGTCTTTATACGTTGTATTCTGCTCCCACGAGCCTGGGCTGTGATGTATGGCTGGATTATGGCTGGATTGGGGCCAAAGATTAGGAGGCTGAGCATCTTACTTTCCTTTTCAAGCCCAGACAGCCATGGAATCACTTACACATCGGGTTATTCTGCAGAATCTAATGGCGTCCACACAAACACAAGTGTCTGCTTGGACAAAGCCTGATGATGTGAAGTGTGGAGTAAAGATGCAGCTGTATGAAGATAACACCGAGATTTGTTCTCATCTCTGAGAACAGAAAGCCAGCGGGATCGTGTTACAGTCAGCTGTCCAGCAGGGAACGCAGACTTTTCCAGGTGTGTGTGTGTGTGTGTGTGTGTGTGTGTGTGTGTGTGTGTGTGTGTGTGTGTGTGTGTGTGTGTGCGCGTGTGTGTCATCTTCAGCTGCTGTCAGCCCGAGCTGTGCCAGACACCCTGCGTTGACAACATGAACTTCCGTCTGAGCTTGTTATCACTTCGTTCTCACTGAGGAAGCTCCTTTCCAACACAACCCTGTGCTGCTAAAATAATCCTGTCGTGTTTATATGAGGCCTGCGTAGTTTTAATATTCATGTGATTTAAGGTTCGTGTCAATCAGAAAACTGCGCCGATGCAGATCTGCCTCCCTGCTCAGCTGCTGTTACATCACTGTTTCTGACCTGCTGATCACATCGTCACAGATCAGTTTCCACACTTGCACTTCAGCCTTTAACCTTCCTGAACATTAACCTGTGGAGATGCAAATACATGTCAGGGACCTCATAATACCATGTTGTCACTCAGACTGAAGCCTGCATGGGAGTCTTCAGCCGTCCTTCTCCTCTCCAGTGGACTTTGATTCAGTCTGGACTCAGCAGACAGACAGACGCCCCCTCTGCTTTTAAGACCTTATATTTTAAAAGCTTATAGTTAGGCCTGGATCAGGTGACCCTGAAGTGCTCCAGGCTCCAGCTGCTGGGGGACTTCCCAGGATTTATTCCTTCTCCACTTCCCTCTTTTCACTCCTGATGCATTTACATGTTATTCCTGCATGTCTTTAACTCGTCTCTTCCTCCGCTGACCTGACAGTAGCTGCTGGTAAAAGGTTCACAGCTTAGCAAGTTGTTGCCCCATGTGGCAGCTGCTTCACCAACAGGAGTAGGGATGCATCTGGAGCAGAGGGGGTCTCCTTCAGATTCAACTGTGGACAAAATCCCGACCTGATTCTGGGACTCTGTGAAAACAGCAGTCATATAAAGAGTTAAAGTCCTGAACCTCAGGAATAACCAGAAGCTTTCATCGTGTACTTCCTCTGCTGCTGATGCTTTAACCTGAGCAGCTGTGACTTCAATCCTGTGATGAAATGAGCAGAAACATTTTCTTAAACCTTTGTTTTTCCTTCACAGCGAGTAAAACTGTTTATATTTTATTAACTGGTAAAAGAGAACTTTACTGATTAGTGTCAGAGCTGAACTTCCTCACAGTCAGACACATGAAGGTAACTGAGCTGCCCATAAAGAAAAACACAGTGAGTCTGTGGAGTATCGATGTGGTAGCAGCTCGCTGTCACTGCTGAGCTTTGGCTCCATTAAACCGTCGCTGAGTACTAACGAACTTCTGCCACCTCTGGTGTGATACGGATATCTCAACATTGGCTGATCTGATACCGGCGTTAAATGAATAAACTGTTTTCATCGGGCTCTACTTAAACATTACTGTCCTGAGTGGTTTCTCCTTTTCCTCGAGCAGCTGAAAGCTGATGACGGCACCTTATGTTACTCCTGATGCTGTAAAAGCTTCCCAGCAGCTGCTTCGCTGAACGTCCTGTAGCTCCGACCGTCTCTGCGACTCTCGCTGCTTCAGCTTTGCCTCCGTTTCAGTTCTTACAAACGTACAAAGACGAGCTGTTTGTGGAGCAGCAGTGCTGCAGCTGTACAGATGCATCGGCACTGTAGGTTTGGGTTTTGTCACCGACGCCCAAACCTGCTTTATGACCTCATGTTTGGACCCACATGGTCCAACATGAGGTCGGTGGATCTGTGCTGAGAGCTTTTAAGCTTCTTTCATGTTGCGTTCGCACATCGTGCTGTAAAGAACAGCAGCTGCTTCTGCTCCCGGGCGTGGCCGTTGTTCCCGTGGGAGTTCACGCTGTAACAACAATTACAGATAAGAATAGAAGGAGACGAAACACAGCAACGTAGCAAACATGCGTGTTTTCACCCAGATGCACCAGCCGCCCTTTCTCTCTGCTGCATTGTGCTGCGTTGTTATCATGAAACGCGTTCCCTGCCCACTCCCACTTCACTGACTTGTGTTTACGAGGCCTTCCTGCTGCTCATTACCACTGAACATTGTTCATTCCAGCGCTGCCTCACCATGACAAGGCCGGATTCTCAGCATGAGCAGCGACCTCTAACTAAGCGTTGAGGTCGCACCGATCCAACAACTCGCCAGCGGTCGGTGTGCGCTCAGGACTCGTGCCAGCACAGCTCAGGGCTGCTTGTGCACCCTTCAGCTTCCTCATACACCTTCATGGCAAAGCTTTAAATGCTAGTGTGAAGAACAAGTACTAATGACTTTAAGATGTCTGAAAGCTGGAAAAATAATGTGTCACAGCAGCCAAAACATTCGATACAAGCTCTGAGAAAATAGCTCAAGGAAATAAGGACAGCATGACTGATAACTGATAGTTCAGTGAAGTGAACTCTACAGCAACAACAGAGCAAACAAAGAGCTTAATGAGTAAAACTGTAACTAGATAAACGGCGGTGCTGTAGCATGAGGTAGGAGTACTTCCTGTATGTGACACGGCGCTCGGTAAATGAGCACGTTATTGGAGGTCTGCAGCTTGTCTGCAGGAGCTGAGAGGCCACAGACACAAAATGAAATTGTCTTTGTTCCCTCGGCTGGACTGATGCTCTTCACAGACTCAGAGCTCTGTTTAAGACGCAGGATCGGTTACTTATTCATCGTCCATGTGTGTACAATCCACAGGCGTGACTGCGTACAGTAAACCTGGGTGGGATAGTCCTGTCACTCTGACCTGCTGTATCAACATAAAGCTACACTGCGTATCTAAGCACAGATAAACTCCCTGCAGTGTTGAGTAATGCAAAGAGCTGCTGCGCTCCCGGGCAGCTCCGACAGACACAAACAAACTTGTTGTCGACTTTCCCAACCAGCTCCTCTCTGTCATCCCCTCCCTTCCAGCTGCTTTGGTGAAACAAGTAGGCCAAAAGTGGGAAGCCCTGTCTGTGCTTCAAGCACAACAAAGGGAGCTCAGCAATCTGATCCTGCAGACTATCAGAGAGCCGAGGGGGGAGAGGTGCTCTTGAAAACCTGCCTCCCTGCCTCTGTTTGTCAGCGATTCCCAGGAAGGGTTTTTCCTCTGCGCCTGCTCATTATTTCTGCCTCGTCTCTGTGCTCAGCAACATTCGTGCAAGTCGGCGCTCTCCCTGCACGTCTCTGGAGGATGAGAAGGATTTCCTCGCTCCGCTAGGCTCTGCTAGCAACGTAAACATGAGGGCTCTGTCATCATGCAGCAGGGAGTCACCACTTTAACCTCCGTTAATGTAGCTCCGGGTTAAAAACCAAGTCTCAGATGCAGAAGCGCTACCGGGGAAAGCCTGTTTGTGTTTGGTTTTCCTCACCAAGGGAAGACAGTGTAGTTGAACCGCTGCCATTTTCCCCTCGTTTGTGTGTGTGTGCAGCTGGTGTTGTTAACAGAGGGTGGGCTCACTTTCCCCTCGCTTTACTGCATACAGTGGAAAAACACACAAGTTAGAGTTTGGGTTTAATTCCCACAGGCAGCCGGTCGGTGTTTACCTCATGCTCCTTTTTAGCTATGCTGTCATTTCCGTTTAGCTTAGTGGACAAATGTGATGGGAAACTTTCACGTGTCCACAGGAATGTTTTAACGAGGGGGGGGGGGATGCTCTTGCATAATTTTGTCAGTGTAGGACAAAAGAGGAAACATCAGAGGAAGCACAGAAACACGAGAGCGTGAACACTTTCATTACTTAGGATTTAATTTAGGAAGTAAATTCCTGCAGTAGTCGTACTTTCTGGCTCCAGGTTATAAGCACAGCAGTCGCCCCGTGACTGTGCACATATTCCCAGGATCATCAGTGTGTCTGCACGTTATGTCAAATCTGAAGATTTAGGATTTTCACCTTTGATTGCTGCTCAGTTTATTCTGCTTTCCAGTCTCTGTTTAACTCGCCTCACTGCAGGCTGTGTGTACAGCTGTGTGCTAAAACAGCACGCTCATGCTTCCTTAAATTAACTATGAAGTAATAATTCATTGATTTATTTAAATGAAATTCCCCCTTGTACAAAGTTTAATTGCCAGATTGCTTCATCTATGGAGTGCAGACACGGCTGAGTTTATGTTGCTGTTGTTGTTGTTGTGTTACTTTGATGAGCGAGTGGAAGAAAACTTCAAGCCTGAGGATAGTTTGTGGTTGTTGTGGAGGAAACTACTCGTACATACCTGAGTTTGGTGCCTCCTCGGGCTCTCCGTTCTTTAAGGACTGTCACATAATTATTGTTGCTAAATTTATAATTACACTGCTTTCCTGAGTCTGAGTCTGCCCCGTGTGTTACCCAACCCATCATGAAGCAATCCTCCAGAGCTGCTGTTAGATCACGCCGCAGGTCTTTGTTGGTGCGCAACCTGACACCCTGCAAATAGCTTTTATGCTTGAGGTGCTACTTTCTGTGTGAGTATTAATAAATATCAGTTTCTTGCTGATGCAGTATCATGAAGCTCAGGAAATATTCATATTAGCTCAGATGGCAACCACTGAGGGAAACTGCAGTTCCTCTAGTGGCCTCTAGAGGCGCACTCTAAAGGACTCTAATGTCCAACACTACAGCACTGAAAGCATGTTTAGGGCCTCATAGAACAAAAATAGTGGCTGATTTTCTTTATAAGGCTTAAATCAGGGTGGGGAGCTCCAGGCCTCGAGGGCCGGTGTCCTGCAGGTTTTAGATCCTTGAACCAACACAGCTGATTTAAAGGTTAAATGACCTCCTCAACACGTCCTGAAGTTCTCCAGAGGCCTGGTAATGAACGAATCATGTGATTCAGGTGTGTTGACCCAGGATGAGATCTAAAAACACAAAGCAGTCGCTGTGCGGCTGCTTTGTGTTTTTGTAAATATAGCATTTAAAAGTTTGTGCTTCAGGTTTACTGAGAGAAATTTGAACATTTTATTCCTCTGTGATGTAGAAATTAGTTGATGTGTGTCTGTGTGTTGGGTGAAGCTTCTGGCCTTAGCTGATCATTTAGTCCTAAATATGGTCACAGCTCCAGGAAACCAGCAGGGCGGGTGTGTGATGTCACAGCGTCCATCCTTTGTATACAGTCTGTGTGTTTGATGATGGGTGTGTTATTTTGCACGGACCATGTTAGCTGTGGCGCCTCGTCACTAACACTCAGCAGTGCAGCTCGTGCCTCCTGTCAGGCAGGATAAGAGCACTTACAAAATGTCACAGAATATTTTCAAGTGTTTTCTATTGTGCAGAGAACTCTGCAGTGTGCTGATCATTGTGAGTTGGAGTTGTTTCCCTTTGTGCTTCTCTTAAAAAGCACTAAATGATGGTCCTGATGCAGATGCACCCCCGTCACTGCATTTCCTGTCAAACTTTCAGGATGTTCACCGGACACATGAATAAAAGCATCGTGAGGATTAGAGAGCGCTGCGTAAATGTGAAAATGAATAATTAATATTCATTTCTGAGGAGTCACGGAAAGTCTCGAGAACTGCACAGATGGTGTATAATCAGGAACAGGAAGTCAGCCGTGTTTTCCTTCTCATCCCCGACGAGATTTTCGCAGCAGGTCCCGCAACTTCACAGATTCCACGTTTCCGCTGCACGAGCCATCGGCGGCGGGACGTTTGAGGAAGATGTTCCGACGGCTGCTGCTGCTGTTCCAGCCGTGCACGTGTGCATGTGTGTAATTACAGTGCGAAACACTTGACTTCCATATGTGAGTGTGAAAGAACGTGATCACATCCTGATGTCTTTGTTTCTGCTCAGAGGCCTCGGTCACAGAGGTGGAAACAACAATAGGGTGAGGTCAGGCTGAGTGGGAGTGGTATTAGCATGAGAAAGCCTTCGTCCTCGGCTCTCTCTTCCTCCTCACAGTGCCAGCTTCGTGCGTCTGGCTCAGTCACAGGACGGTTCGCTCTTCTTTAACGTGCAGTTCAGTTTCTGAGGAAATCTTTGTCCTCTGGTCAGAAGCTGTGGTTTGTTTCACTGTGTAAAATGCTTTTAAATCTAAACTTAGAATCCTTGTTTCAATTAGATTGCTGTCATTTTAATTGAATTTTATTTTTTGTGTCTGTGTGTTGTTGCCTGTGTTTAATTGTCTAATTTTTGTAACTGAGATACGCTGCTGCCTATTTTGAGCAGGTCTCCTTTGAAAAACAGCTTTTTAATCTCAGTGGCAACTTCCTGTTAAATAAAAGTAACATTTTAAAAATAAAAAAGGTTTGAGCGACTCGGGGCGACGGCATCGAGCTCGACTTTGATTAAAAACACGTTTACTGGACAGAATCATCAGGATTGATTGAATTCACTCATAGACGTGAAGAATATTTGTTCGGTGCTTTTCTTTGAGTCGATATAAACTTTGATGAAGTCTTCCTGAGCGAGAAGCACCACCAAACGAGCCCGTCGATTTGGCTGCAGACAGAACCGGCTGCGATCGATGCCAATCGCTGTACGAGCCACATGCAGCCAGTGCAGCAGTAATCTGCCAGCACGAGGAGCAGCTCCGCTCTGCTGCTGCTCGTGTTTGTGAAACAGAGACAGGGAGGGGGGATGGAGTCTTTAGTTGGCAGCAAACTTCTAAAATCAAATGTGTTTTGTTGTTTTTTCCAATTATTTTCCCACTTGGCTTCAGGCCCCTCCAATTGGCCCTTTAGAGCCGCGGCTGTTACGGGTCACGTCGGGGTCACGGATCCTGCCTTCAAGCTCGTCTGCAGCTGGCGGTGTCACACTCTGATCCACACAAACTGGGTCAGTCACACTGTGGCGTGAGGATGTGCAGGAGACACAGAGAGCTGAATTACTGCACTGATTCCTGACGACTGCACTCGGTGCTGGCAGGGCTCAGGGAGTCGGATGACTCTCACTTTATTGTCCATTTTTTTGGCCAAGCAGAGGAGACGTTTGCCAGATATCGTCTCTGTTGGAAGTCTGTGTGAAAATCTTGCTGTGGAAATAAAAAAAAAGAGGCAGAATGTGGCGCTCTCTCATTTTCACTCACTCTTCTTTCTCTCACCCCCTACTCCCTTGTACTCTTCCTCCCTCCGTGGGTGTTCGGTACACTAAGTGCTTCGTGATTGCCGGGGCCGTGAGGAGGCGTGAACAGCCCTCAGCCAAGTGTCCCTGCTTCCCCGAGTGGTTTTTCTGGCGCTGCTTTGGTCGAGTGGCAGAGGAGTCAGCAGTCTGATCAACCACAGCGCTGCGTGGCAACGCGATGGTGCCATTTCCATAACAGCCTCTGTGTTGTTGATACATGGACTAATTGTCACGGCGAAATGTCACGCAGGCTCGCCACATCTGGGCGAAGCGCTCACGTGTGCCCTTCAGGAACCAGGATGTGTGCGGGGAACAGCAGCATTGTTTTTGCTGCAGCCTGTCAACAGCAAATAATAAAGATGGGGGGAAACATCTGGGCAGATGTGGTGATGGAGGAATTTCACTTTGAGTTTGTCGCCTCTGCCAGAGGATAGAATTTGCTTATTGTCTGTTATGTGTCAGGAAACAAACATACACACCAAAGGTCGATGAAGTCGTTGTGATGTCACGCACTGGTTTGTAAAGCATCATCAGCGTTTGGATAACAAGCTGGCTGTGAAGCGTCACTGAGCATGCTCCGATCAGCCTCCTCTGACTGCAGAGCGCTGCTTTCAGGGCCCAGGTTAGAGTGACCGACCACGGATTTATCATCGAAATGTTTTATTCTTTTTAAAAATATGTACCGTAGTTGTTCATCTGGGCGGATTTATAGTCAGTTTATTGCTTTTTTTTTCCATATAAGAGGAGTTATACATTTCCCAAATGATTCCTGGTTTCTTCAGCAGCCTGTGTGTTTATCACATAACATAATAGAACAGCAGCCACACGTCTCTAATGTGTGATGGGTAAAAAACATACAGATCTTTTCATTTTAATCGGCCCAGTTTGGATCCACTGCATACAGTATTCGTGCCGGACGCATTAACGAGGACACACAGTTCATTATGATGGAGGCGCACGTCTGGTTTCAGGGATCTTCACGAGAGTAAGAGTTTAAAGTTTGACCAAGTCTGGATGTTTGTCGGCTCTGTGGACGTGGTGCTGACACTGAGAGCTGTGCTGCTTTTTGCACACTGTTCCTGAACTGATTACGAGGGGCTGCTGAAGGTGGAGGAAGGTGGAGGAAGGTGTGCCTTTGCACAGATGCTCTCTTTTATTAAAGATATGGGAGCGTTCTGCAGACCAAGGCCATGAGAAATAACCCGACTGCACCTGTGCAGGTCGTCGCCGTGTTGCACTGACCTGAGTGTGAGCATGCACACTGCTGTCTTTATTTCTGCGTTGCTATTTCAGTTTCAGCTTCAGCCGTGATTCATCCAGCACTTATTAATTAAAGCTGTTCCTGATCACCAGTTTGCTTCTCATAATCCCTCCCACTCCTTCTGGCTCAGATGTCTGTGTTTACCATATTGACAGTGATGCATATATGCAGCCTAAAGTCTGTTTTTAAGGTCGCTGAGCAGCCGAGGTTCCTTTCCGCTCGCTGCTACACATCTTTATGTATTTTTCATTTTCCCAGGTTTGTCCTGAATGATTACTCTGCCCTTTCAGCTACAGCCATCATATTGCTCCATATGTTCTTTCCTTGGTCTCTGCTACAGTAGCTTTGTATTCACACTTCAAAATAATCCTTCTATCTATCACCTGTCTTAGACTGGGCCGCTGTTAAGCCCTGACTTCATCTCTGTCTGAAATAAGCTGTTGTAGTGTTTGCTGAGCGCTCTCTGTGTTCCCGTCTGCAGCGGTCAGTTTGCTGTGGTCAGAAGATGCAGACACAGGACTACAGGTGTGGAGTTCGCCGCCAAATTCATCAAGAAACGGCGCAGCAAGTCGAGCCGACGAGGGGTGACGCGGGAGGACATCGAGCGCGAGGTGAACATCCTGAAGGAGATCCAGCACCCGAACGTCATCGCGCTGCACGAAGTCTTTGAAAACAAGGCCGAGGTCATCCTGATCCTGGAGCTGTGAGTGGCTGTTTGTCTTCTTTATGTGAAATAAAAATGTGTAAAATACATTTAAAACCACAAAAAGTCCAAAAACATCAATAAAGTAAAAAAATAAAGAAGATTCTGCGTCATAAAGGTTCAAATCAGGCCAAGTGAAACACATGAAGAGCAGATCGACGGGATTCGTTCATCAGATGTTTTCATTGTAAAGTAGAAATGATGCCGGTGTGGAACAACAACAACTATTTTCAGTGTGAACACATTTTAAAAAAGCCAAATCCTCCAATCAGAATCATTTTGGTTGACTTATGTTCAGAATCGGGGAGATTTTCTCTTGTAGAGGAGACACAGACTTGGTCTCCTCTCCTCTGATGTCCTATAAGGAAACAGAACAGCCGGTTTACTCTTTCAAATTTAAAGGTTTGTCTTCAAACAGACGACGGACACACTCAGATAAAACCCGTGACAGTAACTGTATCCCGTTCTCGCGCACCAGTTAAACCAGTTTTACACGCTTACATGGAACTTCAAACATCAGCAGTGTTTGTATTCCAACTATGCACCATTATTCAGCCTAAAAACACTGCGCCTCAATAACAAGGTCGCCGCGCTGCAGATAGTCGCCCGACGGCATTCCTGTCCGCTGATCGCATCTGAAATAATGGCACCAAAGCTCGGCGGTCGCGTTTGTTGTGGTTCGCCGCGGCGGCGTCTCCACGTCGATAGTAAGCGGGCAGAGTGCGTAACTATGGCAACAAATGATCTCTTTTCCATGTTGTGTGTCTCTATTGTTTATATTTAGGCTGTTAAAGATGTTAGGATATGTTAATAACACCAGAATGAAATTAGCAGTAGGAAGTAGCTGTTGTTTTAGTTTTTCTCTATTCGTGCCGCAGTTTTCATGTTTCCTCGTTCCCAAAACAGGAAACATAAAGCCTCTCTGCTCCTGATTGGACTCTCCTCATGGGCTGTGAAATTACAGGTTCAAACCGTAAAATCGGAGAAAAACTAGTCTCATTAGCATATAATCACCTCCCATAATCAGTTTGCTGAGAACATTCATGGATTTAAAAATAGTGACGGCTCAGTTCATGTTCAAATTCTCCAGTAGTCTTATATATCTCCTCTCTGAGGCTGTTTTAAATCTAAGCTCAGAAGTTTATAAGAAGTTTATAAGAAGTCGCATCTTTAAACCTGTAAATTTGTCAAAGGCAGCACTTTGTAAGTGGACGGTCAATAAGCCGCCGTCTCCCTCCTGAGAGACGTCGGTGTTTCGGGCCGGGAGGTTCAGGCTTCGGCGTCTCACCTTGTCAGGGACGTGTGTCAGCGGAGCCACCTTTGTCCTCGGGTCATTCTAAAGACCTCCACCTCTGCTCCAGCTGACATCCATCTATCCTCTACCACCATCACGCACAGTATCTCACATGTTCAAGCTTCACTGCTCGCTTCCACGCAGCATCGTTTATTTTCACTACGTAAGGAAGTGTTGTTAACCTCATGCAGGACAAAGATGGACAATTCATGCTTTTTTCTTCTTTATGTTGAAGTGTAGATATTGTGAGTCTTTCAAAGGAAGTGGAGGTTGGTTATCGATTCAATTCTATTCTATTCAATGTTATTTATGCAGCACCAAAATCACAACAACAGCCACCTCAAGGTGCTTTACATTATAAGGTCGACCCTACAATAACACATACAGAGAAAAACCCAACAATCATATGACCCCCTGTGAGCAAGCACTTTGGCGACAGTGGGAAGGAAAAACTCCCTTTTAACAGGAAGAAACCTCCGGCAGAACCAGGCTCAGGGAGGGGCGGGGCCATCTGCTGTGATTGGTTGGTGTGAGAGAAGGAAAACAGGATAAAGACATGCTGTGGAACTCAGGGTGTTATTAACGAGGGAAAAGTGAAGACGTTTCTGTGCTCGAGCTGGAGGTGGTGACTGAAACAATGAGACTCTGTGTAGAAGAAGAAATGAGTTTCCTCTGTTGGGTTTTGGAGCTCAAACTTATTTGAGTTGAGAGTAGACGCACATATATGATCAGGAGGCCACGTGCACATCTCCTAGGTGAGGAGACCCTGGAGAAACACACCAGGTTCCCACAGAAGAGCTGGAGGATTGACTGCCACACCAGTACCTCCATAAGTGATGGAAGGTTGATGGTTGTGAGATTCTAGAGTTTACATACAAGTCAAATATTTCAGCAGAAAACACTCAAGTTTCCCTGAAGTCTTCGATGCGTCTCGTTTTCATGACTGGTCTGTCGAGGATGAATGTGTTCATGTGACGCTGATGGTGACGAGATGTCTGTCAGTGTTATCCAGGCTGCCATCGTGAGGCGCGTGCTGCTGATGGAGGATATGAACCAGGAGGTGTGTTTTAAAGACTTTAAATGCTTAAATGTTACACAGGAAACCTCCTGGATTGGCTGGTTTGATGTCTGATTTGTTTGTGAGGTAAACACTAAACTCACCTGCTGCTGACAGGTGTGGGTGCTTTCTGGATCTGGTAATGTGTGATTTATACATCATGTTTTTTTCTGTACTTGGAATTTCATAAATGAACCTCTCCAAAAACGGATGTGTTATGGGTCAGAACCAGGCACTGGTGCAAACCACAGACCATATAAAAGACTGATGTCGCCACGCTGACACAGGCTCGCCTCACGTTATTTACATACCCAGTGTTTTTGAAGCGTTTCAGCAGCCCGCAGATATTCACCTCTGTCACTGAGAGAACGACGCGCTAAGATTGTGCAGACGTCAAACGCGGCACACGAATTGTTTTCAGTGTTCTTGTTAATAATTTTACCTCCTCACTACGTACGACTCTGGATACTGTAGCTCCTGTGAAAACTAAGGCCTCAAATCCAAAGTCCCTGACTCCGTGGTATAATTCTCAAACACGTAGCCTAAAGCAGATAACTCGTAAGCTGGAGAGGAAATGGCGTGTCACAAATTTAGAGGATCATCATTTAGCCTGGAGAAATAGTTTGTTGCTTTATAAGAAAGCCCTCATAAAGCCAGAACATCTTACTATTCATCACTGATTGAAGAAAATAAGAACAACCCCAGGTTTCTCTTCAGCACTGTAGCCAGGCTGACAAACAGTCAGAGCTCTACTGAGCCAACCATCCCTTTAACGTTAACTAGTAATGACTTCATGAACTTCTTCACAAGTAAAATTTTTATCATTAGAGAAAAATTACCAATAATCATCCCACAGATGTAATATTATCTACAGCTACTTTTAGTACCATCGGTGTTAAGTTAGACTCTTTTTCTCCAATTGATCTTTCTGAGTTAACTTCAATAATTAATTCCTCCAAACCATCAACGTGTCTTTTAGACCCCATTCCTACAAAACTGCTCAAAGAAGTCCTGCCATTAATTAATGCTTCAATCTTAAATATGATCAACCTATCTCTAATAATCGGCTATGTACCACAGGCCTTCAAGGTGGCTGTAGTTAAACCTTTACTTAAAAAGCCATCTCTAGACCCAGCTGTCTTAGCTAATTATAGGCCAATCTCCAACCTTCCTTTCATATCAAAAATCCTTGAAAGAGTAGTTGTCAAACAGCTAACAGATCATCTGCAGAGGAATGGCTTATTTGAAGAGTTTCAGTCAGGTTTCAGAGCTCATCACAGCACAGAAACAGCTTTAGTGAAGGTTACAAATGATCTTCTTATGGCCTCTGACAGTGGACTCATCTCTGTGCTTGTCCTGCTAGACCTCAGTGCTGCGCTCGATACTGTTGACCATAATATCCTATTAGAGCGATTAGAACATGCTGTAGGTATTACAGGTACTGCACTGCAGTGGTTTGTATCATATCTATCTAATAGACTCCAATTTGTTCATGTAAATGGAGAGTCCTCTTCACACACTAAGGTCAATTATGGTGTTCCACAGGGTTCAGTGCTAGGACCAATTCTGTTTACATTATACATGCTTCCCTTAGGCAGCATCATTAGAAGACATAGCATAAATTTTCACTGCTATGCAGATGACACGCAGCTCTATCTGTCCATGAAGCCAGGTAACACACACCAATTAGTGAAACTGCAGGAATGTCTTAAAGACATAAAGACCTGGATGGCCGCTAACTTTCTGCTTCTTAATTCAGATCAAACTGAGGTTATTGTACTCGGCCCTGAAAATCTTAGAAATATGGTATCTAAGCAGATTCTTACTCTGGATGGCATTACCTTGGCCTCCAGTAACACTGTGAGGAACCTTGAGTCATTTTTGACCAGGACATGTCCTTCAACGCACATATTAAACAAATATGTAAGACTGCTTTCTTCCATTTTTTTAACATCTCTAAAATTAGAAATATCCTGTCTCAGAGTGATGCTGAAAAACTAGTTCATGCATTTATTACTTCCAGGCTGGACGACTGTAATTCTTTATTATCAGGATGTCCTAAAACTCACTGAAAAGCCTTCAGCTAATCCAAAATGCTGCAGCAAGAGTACTGACAGGGACTAGAAAGAGAGAGCAGATTTCTCCTGTTTTGGCTTCCCTTCATTGGCTTCCTGTTAAATCCAGAATTCAAAATCCTGCTCCTCACATACAAGGTCTTAAATAATCAGGCCCCATCTTATCTTAATGACCTTGTAGTACCATATCACCCTATTAGAGCACTTCGCTCTCACACTGCAGGCCTACTTGTTGTTCCTAGAGTATTTAAAAGTAGAATGGGAGGCAGAGCCTTCAGTTTTCAGGCCCCTCTTCTGTGGAACCAGCTTCCAGTTTGGATTCAGGAGACAGACACTATCTCTACTTTCAAGATTAGGCTTCAAACTTTCCTTTTGCTAAAGCATATAGTTAGGGCTGGACCAGGTGACCCTGAATCCTCCCTTAGTTATGCTGCAATAGACGTAGGCTGCCGGGGATTCCCATGATGCATTGAGTTTTTCCTTTCCAGTCAGCTTTGTCACTCACTATGTGTTAATAGACCTCTCTGCATTGAATCATACCTGTTATTAATCTCTGGCTCTCTTCCACAGCATGTCTTTATCCTGTCTTCCTTCTCTCACCCCAACCAATCACAGCAGATGGCCCCGCCTCCCTGAGCCTGGTTCTGCCGGAGGTTTCTTCCTGTTAAAAGGGAGTTTTTCCTTCCCACTGTCGCCAAAGTGCTTGCTCATAGGGGGTGATATGATTGTTGGGTTTTTCTCTGTATTTATTATTGTGCTATCTACTGTACAATATAAAGCGCCTTGAGGCGACTTTTGTTGTGATTTGGCGCTATATAAATAAAACTGAATTGAATTGAATTGAATTGTTAAATATTGTCGTCATGTGTGGAAGTGTACTGATTTCCATTCATGAGTCCGGGTGTCACTTTTTATTTCACAAAAGTCATCTGTTTGTGGAGACGCTGCATGTGAAATGGTAACAGCCGATGTTGGTACAGTTTGGTATTTGTAGTCAAAGTCAACTCCTCCTGGTCGATCGTGCAGAGATATAGTGTGGTTTTTTGGGGCGGGGGGCCTTTTGTGTCATCGCCTCGCCGTCGTGCTGCACTCTGGGTAAATACAGCCACGATAATGACGCACAGCTACGAGCTGCAGAGAGGTGACAGAGCTGCTGTGTGTGAATGTGTGTTTGCATCCTGTGAACCACTGAAGCAGATGATGAGGTGAAGAGTGGGCGGATGTCCCAGCTGTGCAGCTGGTCTGGTGTTCCCCCTCGAACGGGTGGAGAGTGTGTGTGTGTGTGTGTGTGTGTGTGTGTGTGTGTGTGTGTGTGTGTGTGTGTGTGCGCGCGCGTTTCCATTCCAGGAGAAAAATATGGGAAAGCATTAATTGTGGTAATTTTTCCACAGCAAAGTAAACACAACTCATCAAAGTAAATGAATTTCTAATATTGCTGTGAATAAATGTGAAGAACTGGCAAAGAAAGTAAAGTAAACGCTCAGAAACTGAATTCTGATGACTGTAATTACACTGATCCCCCCCAAACACACGTGCGCACACACACATTGTCGTTTTGATATCTTAGTGAGGACATCTCATTGACATAATGCTTTCCCTAGCTGCTTACCATAACCATAACCATCGAGCCTAACCCTGACCATAATCTCATTGTAACCCTGACACTAAAACCACATTTTGATAATCCAAAATACCCTCAAACTCATGAGGACGGCATTTTGTCCTCATAAGTGACTGTTGGTCCCCAGAAGTATAGTAACATTCCAATTTACGGGCCCAACAAAGATGTCTAAACCAGTACAGACACACACTCTCTCTCTCTCTTTACTGGTGTCTCGGTCTCACTCGTTTTATCTCACCGTGACCGAGACGAATCTCCGTCTTCGTTCCTCGTCTCCCTGTTCTGAGCTTTCCTCTGTTTTATCCTCACATCTCTCTTTGCTCTTCCTCGCTGTGAAGAATTTACATAATTATG
Source organism: Oreochromis aureus (assembly GCF_013358895.1). Lineage (NCBI taxonomy): Eukaryota > Metazoa > Chordata > Actinopteri > Cichliformes > Cichlidae > Oreochromis > Oreochromis aureus. The sequence goes on from NC_052953.1 coordinate 2,771,476, forward strand.
TAAGAAGTTTTGAATCTCACCAACGTTTTGTTAAATGAGCTTATGTGAAGTAAAGTCAGTCTGATTTTTAGGAGGTTGGTGAGATAAACTGTAGAGTCACGTCTTATTTTATTTTTTGGCCGGTGTTCGTGTTATTGCTTCCTTTATGTTAATGTTGTGACATTTGACTCATTTATTCTGAAGCTGTTTATTTCCTGTCTGCATTTCAATAGAGCACCATTGTTAAATAACCCAACAGGTTGTTTTTATTGAAGGGTTTCATTGACAGCGCTCCTCTGGATGTGTAAATTGGTCGGCTGCTAAAGCATCAGGATGATTAGATTACATCAACTGAGCTGTTAATCTGGGATTTGTTGCTGGCTTTGATCTCAGAGATCTCCCTCTCTCCCTCCCCCTCCCCGTCCTTCTTTCACCTCACCCAGGGTGGCTGGAGGCGAGCTCTTCGACTTCCTGGCAGAGAAGGAGTCCCTGAGCGAGGAGGAGGCCACGCAGTTCCTCAAGCAGATCCTGGATGGAGTCCACTACCTGCACTCCAAGCGGATCGCTCACTTCGACCTCAAGGTGTGTGTGTGTGTGTGTGTGTGTGTGTGTGTGTGTGTGTGTGTGTGTGTGATACAAAAACAACTCATTGATTAATCAATCAGTTGTCCAAGAGAAGATTTGATCACCTTTTATTCATCTTAAAGCGAGTCATTTATGGGTCCATGATTCTCCTGCATGTGTCCAGATGTTGGATCATTTAATAAATGTATGCTTTAACATGATTTCACTTCCTGTCACTACACTGTGAAGCTGTCAGGTGAAACTGGATCACAGAAGGAGATTCACCAAATATTCACACATATAAAGAGAAAAGTGACGATGGAAACAGATCCGTTCATGTTTAGTTGGGCCACTTTATTAAGTACACAATAAAAGTGACTGACTTTACTGAAACTGGGAGTTCAGATGATCTCAGAGGACCACGTGTCTGAGTGAGCGCGTCATTCAAATGTACTTTACATACTAACTCTCAACTCTGTGATGTTTAATAGTTTGATTTACTTGTGATTTTAGGCCCAGCTGTTTCTCTGTCTTAGATATCAGCTGTTGGTTTTCCAAGGATTCGTCTCATTCATGTCCTCAAACATGAAACCAAACGAGACGTTTGTCACAGTTTTATTTATTTTATTTATTTATTTTTGGCCTGTCCCGTTTGGCTCTTTTGCCATCAGAATTAGGCTACGTTCACACTGCAGGTCTTAATGCTCAATTCCGATTTTTTGATCAAATCCGATTTTTTTGTCTGCTTGTTCACACTACAAATAAAATGCGACAGCAAACGCGCTCTAGTGTGAACGCTCAAAGCGGCTCGCATGCGCAAAAGAAGACGTCACACACAACGCGCTCTGTTTAGACCCAGACCAAACAGTATTGTTTGACTGATGGCCCTTAATATAAAGACTTTGGACTTTACGTTTCCCAATTTTTGCTTTAAGTTATTTTGTTATTTACTTCAGCTCAGCATTCAATCACATCATCCCGGAGATCCTGGTCCAGAAACTGTCTCACCTGGGACTCTCCACCCCCATCTGCCTCTGGATCAAGGACTTCCTGACAAATAGACCACAGTCTGTCAGACTCGGCCCCAACCTGTCCAGCACCATCACACTCAGCACCGGGTCTCCACAAGGATGTGTTCTGAGTCCCCTCCTGTTTACGCTCTACACATCCGACTGCTCCCCTACCCATCTCTCAAACACCATCATAAAGTTTGCGGATGACACCACAGTGGTTGGACTCATCTCAAGGGGGGATGAGTCGGACTACAGAGATGAGGTCAACAGACTGACTGAGTGGTGTTCAGTTAACAACCTCCAACTGAACACCACGAAAACTAAAGAACTTATCTTGGACTTCAGGAAGGGCAGAGCAGACCCGGCCCCACTTTACATTCACGGGAGCTGTGTGGAGAGGGTACACTCCATGAGGTTTCTGGGCGTGCAGATCTCTGATGATCTCTCCTGGACTGCAAATACCACGGCGGTGGTAAAAAAGGCCCAGCAGCGTCTCCACTTTCTGAGAGTGCTCAGAGGAGAGGCTGCTGGTGACATTCTACAGAGCCACCATAGAGAGCATCCTAACGTACAGCATAACAACATGGTATGCAGGGTGCTCAGCTGCAGACAGGAAAGCACTGCAGAGGGTCATCAACACAGCCCAGAAGATCACTGGCTGCTCTCTGCCCAGCCTGGAGGTCATTGCAAACTCTCGGTACCTCAGCAGAGCTGGCAATATCATCAAGGACCATTCTCACCCCAGCAATCAACTGTTTGAACTATTACCATCAGGCCGACGGTACAGGTCACATAAAACCAGGACAAACAGATTCAGGGATAGCTTCTTTCCCAGAGCTATCGCCGTAGTAAATAAGCACAAAAACAATTGAACCTGCTTAGCCATACCATACTGTCACTGTCATTATATTATGCTGCTATTCATACTGTCATTATATTAATGCTGCTATCCTGTATATATATCGCACTTACTATTGTTTGAGTACTTACGATTGTTTTATTTTAGCTTTTATATTGTACATTTATATTTATTATTGTATTTTGCACCAAGGGAGTGGCACTCCAATTTCGTTGTACCCTGTACAATGACAATAAAGGCTATTCTATTCTATTCTATAATAATGTAAATACATTAAAAATTATCCTTATTGCTGTTTTAGAGGAGCGGTGCTTCAAAGGATAGTTGCAGATTTCTGTCAGAATCTGCAGATTATACAGTACAAATAAAATGTTCACGTTGTCTTCCCAACAGTTTCACTGACATCTACACTGGATGGCCAGGAAGCGTTCGCGATGTCTTCTCAGGCGCTGATAACTGGCGTCTGTCTTGTGTCAGTGACGTAAAAGACGGATTTAATGCGACATGACCGTTCAAACAGCAGTCACTTTCTAAAACATCGGATATGTATCGGATTCAGTACCACATACGAAAGTGACCCAGGTCGGATTTGAAAATATCGGATTTGTTCCGTTCACACTGTCAGACCATGATCGGATATGAGTCGCATAGGGTCAGAAAAATCGGATTTGATGCGCTTTCGCCTGCAGTGTGAACGTAGCCATATTGTCTAAAGGCGAAGAAAGATGCCCAACGGATCCCAGCCTTGCCGTAATGGTCCATTTGATTCACCTTTTATTGTTTATTTTCACTTGCTGAATACGGGACAGACTTGCCTGGAGGAAAGAAAGGGGAGAAAGGAAAAACAGCTGAGAAGAGGGACGGGGAAAAAGGGCAAAAAACAAAAACCAACAGAATAAGCAGACAAAAAAAATACATATATCGATCACCTGGATCACCTGTTGAGAAACAAAAAAGAAAACAAGCAGAAGAAAATGAGAGTAATAGAATAAACAACATCACAATGATATATGGGAATATGACAGTAAATCCTAAATATTAAACATTATTGTGCAGCACGTAGGATCGACAGCGCACAGTGTGCTTTGAGGTAGGAGCCAAAAAGGGTGTAGTTTGTGTGTGTGAGCACCCGTGTGTACACCTGTGAGCATGGACGCGCTTGTCTTTTTAAAAGGTTCCTTCATGTAATGATCTGTTAGAGGGTGTGGGGGGGCCACAGCCCTGTCCTCCAGGGCATGAAGCAGGTATGGAGGAGATCAAGACTCCAGACATCCAGAGGCCCAACAGAGGGGCGCCACTATCCCAGAAAGAGCTGAGGAGAGTCCCAGATGAAGGATCACTTAGCAGCCGCGGAGCAGAAGCCGGGGGGTTGCAGTGACATGCCCGTGAGCTCCGCCGGCAGCCAGCTGTGCCTGAGTGACCGAGCCCCAGGCCGAGAGGCCGAGGGCATCCCACCCCAGAAGTGGCCCGAACGAGCCCCAGGCTCCAGGCCCCGATAAGCAGCCACCAAGGAGTGAGCCGGTGCGTACCTGGACGCCCATCCCCGGACACAGAGAACCACCAACGCACCGATGTCTGAGGGCGTCTGCCACCGGCAGGGGAAGTGGTGGGGGAGATAGCCCTCCAAACCTTGGAGGGCCTGAGATGTCCCCAGAGAGGTGGCGTCTGATACCCAACCTGACATATAGACACAGACATACAGGCACACACAGATACAAACATCCATTCCCACCCTCATGCTCTCATAAGCAATTACTCCACACTCAACCAACGTGGAGACAGACATAAAGAGACGCTGTACACACAATCACTCTCCCCAAGCGTACTCTAAGAACCGGGTCTAGGTACCCTTGCCCCTGGAGGGGGAAGCTGCACCCAGACCCAGGTGGTGTTACCCTTTTCCCTGAGGTGGGGAGAAGCAGACCGCCCCGACTCTGCAGCAGCAGGGAGGCCCCACATTCCAGACCCCAGTCGGACGGCCTAGCCCCCCCGCTCCAGCAGGCCGCAGAGAACGGGGGTGTTCATATGTAGTGTTGATGTATGTGTGTTCTAAGGTGCATTTAAAACCCAGGAGGGCATGGAGCTACCTGCCAGAGCAGCAGGTAAGCGCATAGCCCCTCCTGCTAGCCCTCAATGTCTACGTGTATTTAAAATTGAGAGGTGGGCAGCGACGCCAGGGGTGAGGTGTACACCCTGATGGTAATTTGGATTCCATGTAGCGTGCCCACCCCCAAGATCCTATATGTATGTGTAATGAGAGTGTGAGTAATGTGAATGTCTAAGTTGTGGGATAAAATTGAGGCAGAGACAGCCAGAAGGGGACGGGGGGGGGGGAGGGGGGGGATGCCTCCTCTGCACCCTGGTGACACACCCTTACCCCAAGGCCCTGCATGTGTGGGTGATTGTGGTGGAGCGGGAAGAGGGAGGCAGCTGGAGATGGGGAGGGAAGGAAGGGAGGGGCAAGTGACCCCTCCCTGGGGCCAGCTCCCCCGCTGACCCCAGTAGGCACCCCCATACTCTGCAACCCGCCAGGGAAAGGGGGGCCCAGGCCCATCCAGACCGGGGCCCAATGGAGCAGCGCCTCCCGGCCCCACAGAGCCCGGGACAGTCCACCCGACCCCACCACAGAGAAAACTGCACCCACCCCATCATCCACTCATCTTCCAGACTACACAAGACAATAGACGCCCAGGCTGAGATCTTCCTCCACCTCTCCTGTATCTCCCCCTCCTGCAGAGAGAGTTCCCGAAGAGAGGAAAGCTCCTGCAAGATGTGACAACCTCCCCCACCAGTTGAAGAGCCCCCAGGTGGCTCGATGCACTGGCGGCACCCTGCGCCAGGACCGGGCCCCCATACACCCACAACCCCGGCAACACACCAACCAGGACCCAAGCCCCCGAGGCCTGGCCAGGGCCCCAGCCCAGAGACGGAGTACCCCCAGAACCTCACGCCTGTCCCTGACCCACCCAGGGGCAGCCAGGCTACCAGGTCAGTAACCCACGTCCGTCAGCACAGACCCTCCCCTAGCCCTGCTGCACGCAGCCATGAGGAAACCGTCACCTAAGAGCCAACAGAGCCCCTAATTGGCCATGACCGCTACCCGGGTTGAGCCCCCAAGGAAGATGCTCCTGGGGAACCCCCGACGCCCCTAAGCCTGTCCCTACCCCCACACCAATCACAACAGTGAAGGTGGGACCAAACTATGACCCCCCACCCCCACTAGGTGATGGAGCTGATCAAAGGAGCCCAGAGCAATTGATCTGATGTGGTGGCAGAGGCTGTATCAAGACTAATGTGATCTAACAGATAATTTCTATATTGGTTAGAATTAAGATTATTTTTATTTTTCCAGTTCATGAGGACTGTTTTCTTGGCTATGCATAGGGCAGTGAAAACCATATGGGCTATATTCTTTTCTGTAGTGACATTATCTAAGCTGCCCAACAAACACACTAAAGGCGAAGTTGGAATGTTACATTTCAGACACTTTGATAAGTCTTCACATATCTCGCGCCAAAACTTCTGAACTGGTGGACAGAACCAAAGAGCGTGGATATAATTGTCCGGTGAATTGGTTTGACAGTGTGAGCAGTTGTTGGTAGACGTAAAGCCCATCTTGAACATCCGATGACCTGTATAGTGCACTCTATGTAGTATTTTGTATTGAATTAATTGAAGACTGGGATTTCTAATTAGATGAAAGGTTTTTAAGCAAATCTGAGACCAGAAGTTTTGGTCTAAGTTAACTGATAAATCTGCTTCCCATTTTGCAATAGGAAGTGATATTGATTCATCTGTTTTAGAAAGTGTTCTGTATATTTTGGACAGTAATTTGGGGGTTTTAAGAGTAAGAAATTGAACCACACTTGGTGGTGTTTGTAGTTCAACTTGACCTGGTTTAAATTTCTTTTTTACTATGGATTTAATTTGCTGATATTCTAAAAATCTTTTCTTGTTGATCCCATATTGTGTAACTAGTCTGTCAAATGAAATAAATTCTGTTCCTTCTAGTATATGTTCTAAATATTTGATTCCTTTACTACTCCAATCTGAAAAGTTTATCATATTATTGTTTTGTAATATGTCAGGGTTGTTCCAGATAGGTGTACGTTTGCATGGGATTAATGAAGACTCAGTCAACTTCAGAAACTCCCACCATGCTGTCAGAGAAGAGCTGATGTTGATGCTTTTGAAGCATTCATGTCGTTGGATGTTTGAGCTGATAAATGGTAGATCTGAAATCTCTAGATTATTGCAAAGTGCTTGTTCTACATCTAGCCAAGGTTCATCTAAGAGGGTATGTTTTAGCCATCCTGAGATAAACTGAAGCCTGTTGGCTAAGAAGTAGTGCTGAAAGTTAGGTAGTTCTAATCCTCCTTTATCCTTGGTACTTTGTAGTGTTTTTAAGCTTATACGTAGGGGCTTATTTTTCCAAAGGAATTTGGACATATATGAATCTAGAGAACTGAACCAATCTTGTGGCGGTTTAGTTGGGATCATTGAGAATAAATAATTTATTTTTGGTAAGACCATCATTTTTATAGCAGCAACCCTTCCCATGAGTGATATGGGTAGACATTTCCACCTAGCCAGATCACCTTCTACTTTCTTTAAAAGTGGGATATGGTTTATTTTAGTTAGATCTGCAAGCTTGGGAGAAACATTAATACCTAAATATTTTATATTTCCCGATTGCAGTGGAGTAGAAGAGGAATTATGGAAGGAGCAATTAATCGGAAGGACTGTAGATTTTGACCAGTTAATTGAGTAATCTGATATTCTTGCAAAAGAGTTTATCAGTTCAATCACCCCAGAGATATTGGTTTGTGAATTTTGGAGAAAGAGTAACACATCATCCGCATAAAGGCTGATTTTATGTTCCACGTTCTTGCATTTTATGCCCTTAATTACTGTATTCTGTCTAATTGCTGCTGCTAGTGGTTCAATAAAAATTGCAAACAGTGAAGGGGAGAGTGGGCATCCCTGCCTGGTGCCCCTCAGGAGACAGAAGCTGGAGGATGTCTGGCCATTTGTTCTGACACAAGCTGTTGGGGAATTATATAATATTTGTAACCAGTTAATGAAAGAAGATCCAAAACCAAATTTGTGTAAAGTTGTAAATAGAAATTTCCAGTTAACTCTGTCAAACGCTTTTTCTGCATCTAAAGAAAATATTGTAGTTTCAAGATTTTTACTGTATGAGTAGTCTATCAAATTAAGTAATCTACGTGTATTTGTTGATGAGTGCCTACCTTTTATGAAACCAGTTTGGTCAGGATGAATTAAGACGGGGGTTATTTTCTCTAATCTTTTTGAGAGAGCTTTGCAGATTATTTTGAGGTCTACATTTATAAGGGATATTGGACGATAGCTTGAGGGATATACAGGGTCTTTGTCTGGTTTTAGCAGGAGATTAATGTTTGCAGAATTCATATTTGATGGAAGTCTGCCCTTTTCTTTGATTTCCAACAACGTTCTGTAAAAAACTGGTGCTGGAATCGTCCAGAATTCTTTGTAGAATTCTGCAGGGAAGCCGTCTGGACCTGGAGCCTTATTACTGGGCATACTTATCAGGGCTTCCTGGAGTTCACCTGGTGTCAGTGGCGAATCCAGTGCCATTGCTTGAGAGTCTAATAATTTTGGAAGAGTTATGTTGTCTAAAAACTGATCAATTTCCTTTTTAGATGGGTTTATTTGTGGTGAATACAACGTTTTATAGAAATCCCTAAAAATGTTGTTTATTTGTTTCGGGTCATATATTGTGTTCCCAGATGAATCTTGAACAGCACCTATAGTTGTTTTTTATTTATTTATTTTTAGCTGGTTTGCTAGAAATTGACTGGATTTATTACCATGTTCATAATTTTGTAAGCGTAGTCTTTGTACTAAGAATTTTTTTTTTTTATCAATTATCTCATTTAATTCTAGTTTTGTTTTGTGTATTTTGTTCAATGTTTCCTGGTCTTGGTGGGACGCGTAGGCTTCTTCTAGTCACAAATTAAGTCACAGTTTTATAAAAACACTGGGAGATGATGTCAGGTCGTGTCTGTGTCACAGTAAAACCCTCGGAGCGGTTCGGAGCACACGCCCTGCTTCCTGACTGTCAGCTGACTGGAGCGCTGATTTAACACACATACGTTGGCATCTTGTTGACCACTCTGGTTTCTCTCTGCGTCTCCGGGCTCATAACCATGAATAATCTGTTGTTTGGGGTCTCTGCTTTTAATGTGGACAGTTTTCCAGAGGGGAAAGCAGAGGTCAGGAAGCACTCGACACAGTGCAGCTCTGTCCAGTGTGTTTGGTTGTGAGTGTTCTTTGTTTGTGCCTCGGTCGTTATCATTGATCAGTTTTCCACTTACGCGGCGTCCTGGTGTCCTCATACATCACAGTTTGGGACACGCTGGCCTCAGGCCTGCAGATAATGATAACCTCTGAGCTCAGCCGCTCGTGATCAATGTTGGAGCTTTTACCGAGCACCGCAGCCTCCGTGGTTATTCTCTGCCAGGGGCTCCGCTTCAGCCTTCATTTAATATACTTTACTTACTGCTCCAAGTGTGGTGTCTTTTATATTTCCACCCATATTCTGGTCACATGATGCTTTCTAAGATGTTTTGTGAGTTTTAGTTGGAGGCTGTTTACGCTGCTTTTATAAGGAAATGCAAATGTCTGTTTAAAGTTTTCTTTTCAAATCAGCTGTTAGAGACAGTAATGTGACCTGTGAGTGTACTCAGTGCGTTCTGCTCAGAGCCACATGTGCTGTGCTGCGTGCACTTGTGTGATTTGCATCATAATCATTTAGGCCGCAATCATGCAGAGTCACCTGCTCTTTAACTGGAAAGTATATGAAATGAAAACTCGGCTCCGACGCGTCTGCTCTCCGTTTACCGATCGTGTATCTGTGTTTGCGTTCGCCACCTTGTCGGAGTTTCCACTTTGCTCCTGGTTTAAGGTGTCCACATGATGCAGATGGAGACCTGGAACAGCTTGTAACCCACATTGGATCATCTTCCTTCACTCCACCATAAACATGAGCATAAACATCGCTGTTTGTGGAGCAGAGAACAGAGCCGGCGAGCTGTTGTCACTGCAGCCCACAGCCAATCTGTTCCTGTTCTCCCGGACTGAATCCCAGCCTCGTAATCGTGCTGAAAGGACGAGACCTGAAGGGAACGCGGACTCGTCTAAAGGAGGCACCGTGTCCTCACGAAGCTCCTGCTGCTGTTTTTAGCGTTAGCTCATCTTTGGCTTTCTATCCTTTCTCCCACTTCCTCGAGAGGTTTCCACTCATGATTTGCATGGGATTTCCATCCCTGATGAGTCTGCTTCCTGCCAGACTCTTCCTGTGTGCTCCTGCCGCCTCCTCTATTTACACACACAGGACACGCTGTGTATCCTGCACACGCCTGCTCTAATGTTTCTGGACGTCTGAGCTGTTTTTCATTGAAATCAAGACGGACAGATGGACGTGCTTTATGGACGTGTCATTCCCGCCTCTGTCTGATCACTTCAGTTCAGTTTGATTTTTACAGTCGATTCATAACAGTTCCCTGAAAGGGCTGCATGCTTTAACATCGATATTAGAGAGATGATCAGGTGTTAGCAGCACTATCTGCACAACCAACCTGCTGCAGGGGAACCGCAGAGAGACACAGATCAAATCTAAACTGAATGACAGAGGAGATAAAAGTTGATGACATGCAGCAGTTGAATGTAAACACATGTGGACGAAAGGAGGAGGGTGAAGAAGTGTTGAGCGCATCATGGAAAATCACGGGAAGTCCAGCTGAGTCCATAAGAGAGCCTCTGAACGCTGAAGGCTCCGCCTCCCATTTACTGTTAAATACTCATCATGTCTGTTTGGATAACAGGTAGACTTTAAGATGTGACGGGCCTGATCATTCAGGAATTATTATATTATGTTATAAATAATAATAATTATGTCCAGCCTGTGAGTAAGTCTAGTTCCCGTCTGGTTCGGCTGCTCTGATGAATCCTGTCGTCTTTGCTCCTCTGTAGCCGGAGAACATCATGCTGCTGAACCGCTCAGTGCCTCACCCGCGCATCAAGATCATCGACTTTGGACTCGCCCACAAGATCGATTTTGGCAACGATTTTAAAAACATCTTTGGAACTCCGGAGTTTGTAGGTCAGTGTCCCACAGCCGTCCACACGTGACTTTGTGTTTCTGACACTGTTCTGTTTTACCACTATGGATACACACACACACACACACACACACACACACACACACACACACACACACACACACACACACACACACACACACACACTGCACCACCCTGTTCTCCTGGCTTCATCCCAGAGGTTGCATATTGTGCAAATGGGCGCCAAATGTACCGGAGGGACCGAGAGAGACCTGATAATAGGCCGGAGATGATTAGAACTGGCCCTTACTGCCTGCACGTGCACGCACGCACACGCACGCACGCACACGCACACACACACACACACACACACACACACACACACACAGATTCTTGTTTTGATATTTTAGTGAGGACGTCTCATTGACATAATGCTTTCCCTACCTGCTTACCCTAACCATCAAAACTGAATGCCTAACCCTGAGCCTAAACCTTACTACTCTGACACTAAAACCACATTTTGAGTCTCAAACTCGTGAGGACGGGCACTTTGTCCTCATAAGTGACTGTTGGTCCCCACAAGTATAGTAACATTCCAATTTTTGGTCCCCACAAAGATGTTAAACCAGTACACACATTCTCACAGAGACACCAGTGCCATCTGCCCTCATCTACCCTTCTCTGGGGCAGCAGCCAACCCTCCGCCTGGTGCCAGTGCCCACTACCAGCATGATCCAGGCCAAGACCAGAGCACGTTCCCGCTGCAGCGGGGTGTCAGCGGGCAAATGGTGTAAATAAAGATCAGGTGGAAGAAAGCCAAAATGATGTGTGGGATAGACGATGCTGGAGGATCGAGTCAGCTGCAAAACATAAAAGAAAAGACAATAACATGTTCTTTATTTATTCTCAGCGCTGGAAACTTCAGGTGTTGAAGAAGTAAATGGAGTAAATAAGAATATAAAATAATAGCTCGATATAATAAAACAAGATTCAAAATAAATTAAGTCCTTCTGCCAACTCTTCTGGGTCGTTATTTTAAGCCTTTTTAAAATTTCAATTTTAAAACTCTGAGGCAGAAAAACTGAATCAAAAGTTAAAACTCATAATAAGGTTTAAAAGCTTTTTCCCTTCACGGCTGCCATCTCTGCTCCCGCAGGCTGTTTGTGTAAAATCCAGGATTCTTGAATCCTGCTCGTCTCTGCTCGTATCGTCTCCGGTATGAAACAAGCAGATTAAATGGCAGATGGCTGTAAATGTAAATGCCAAGAATGAGTCTCGCTTTTGCATTTTGCATTCTGGAGCTTCAGTTCCTGCTCCGCTGCAGGAACGCAGCGCTCGCCCGCTGCAGGGCGTGCTGTAAAGGTGAGTGTGATACTGACAGCGGCGTGCTGGGGTTGTAAAAGCAACAGGAAGTTAGTTGTTGTAGTTCGCCCTGCTGTTCTGGCTCGTTGACCAAAACAGTCGGCTGTTAGAGGAGAGGCCCTGATGCACGGCTCATGGAGGAAATTAAGGTAGTTTAGATCCCTCAACACATGATTGCTGCAATTTGCATCGAGTTGTTCTCCATCTCTGCGTCACAGCTCAGTCACAGCTCCACACAGAGACATAATAAAACGTGCTTTAATGCAGCGCTGCCCAAATATAAAAACCACACAGATATAAAGACACCTCTGCAGGTGGGAAGCACTGTTAGCTGATTTATTGTCAAATTATAAACTAATGAAGGCTGAAAAAGTATTGTTTACAGTCTGGAAGAATTTGATTGGCCCTTAAATGGAGTTGCAGGAAAAACGATGACATCATCCTGTTGATTTTTCAGATCAATGATGTTTTGTTTCAGCATGATTAGAAATGAATTTATTGATTTGTCTTTGATTATTCACACATTTACAGACAAGTGGAGAGAAAAGGAAAGAAATCACAGCTTTAGCAGGCGCCATAAAAAACACAGTGGCTTAGAAAATCACACCTCTGCAGGAACAAACAAATGAGCGAACCTAGCCGAAAGTGATAATGCGCTCCAGTAAAGCTCAGCAAACTCTGAAGGCCCTGCGAGGTGAAAACAGAATAATTAGTCGGGAGAAGAAGTAACGTCTGTGTGCCGACCTGAATGGTAATAATCTTCTGTTTCCTGGCAGCTCCAGAAGTCGTCAACTATGAACCTCTGGGCCTGGAGGCAGACATGTGGTGAGTAAACACACGCAGAGCTTCATCACAGCTGTGTTCAAAGAGCGTCTGCTGTAAAATACATCGATGATTTTCATGGTGTTTAAAATGTTCGAGATGTTGAAAAGCTGTCCTGTTTCTCTCTTCTGCCTCCGCCCAGGAGCGTCGGAGTGATTACCTACATCCTGTGAGTATCTCAAACCCCAGCAGCAAATGTGCTCTTGCATAAACTGTATGTAAGCGATGGAGGTTTTTGAACCTGCTCTGCTCGTTCGCCTGCTGACTGCAATCGGAATAATAACTCATAAAATGAACATTGTGTTTAATCTCTAAGAGTTAAAAACTCACCAGAACGCGTTTACTGAGGTCGAGGATGAAGTGAGCAGTCCGCTCGTTTTTTCTGATTTCTATTGCAACCAGAGAAGTCGCCCCCTGTTGGCCGTTAGAAAGAGTGCAGGCCGAAGGCCTTTACAGCTGATGGGAAAGGGACCATTTTTTATTTTTCACTTTGCTGTTTTCACTGAAACTCAAAGTGTTTTCACTCGCCAAGCGTGAGCAGCAGAGTGTTTGCCAAGACGCTTCTCTCTGACCTCGGTGGGCGACTCTACGGTGGCCCTGAGAGTTCAAATGCACTGAAACATCAGAAATTAGCAGCAAAAAAAATAATTCAAAAGCTCATAAAACGTGACGGCCCAGCTGTGAAAATCACAAGCTAACAGGAAACCGCTGTGAGCAAACAGGTGTGTCTGTGGTTATGAATCATGTGATCCAATCATGCATTTCCTTCCATCTTTGATCTTTTTCACGCTTTCTTTGTGTTTTGTGGGATTTTTTTTTTTCTTCGGTTTCTGATGTGTTTTGTGTGTTTCTGCAGTTCGCGGCTTGATGGCGCTTCATAAGTCGTGCATTTGACCTCTCAGGGCCACCGTACCAATCAGCTGTCACACCCAAACAATGTGGGAGCACAAACCCACAGAGCACTCTAAAGATGGCGTCAGAGAGTTACTGTTGTGATTGGTGTTTTTATTATTATTATTAGTTATTGTCGACTGCATCCAGCCCACAGCTGCGTCACACTTCAGAGTGTTTTGACATATTTCCATAATCAGTGACTGTTTTTCACCTGAGGAACGTTTTGTTCCAACGTTATCATCACTTTCTTTGATTTCTTTGTTCTTCGTGGTTTAATTTGAGGAAGAGTTGAGCTCAGTCACCAAACAAAGCCGTCACAGGGTCACCGAAACATTTCCTCTGGGCTCGCTGACAGTCAGCTGTAATGGGACCTGCTCTCATCGCACGTCCAATTATCCACTGACTCAAAAGGTTGTTTAATATAAAACTGATTTATACTAATAAATTCCAGCAGTGTTTGATTATTTTTAAAGAAGTGGCCTTTTTAGAAAGATGTTTACACCCCGACAGACTGAACAGCTCTGTTATTAAAAGGTTGTTTTTCCTGATGCGCGCACACTGGAATGTAAATGAGCCGATGCTCCTCACAATATTTAAAACACTTTAAACAGATTGGATCTGAGCCTCTGAGCCGCAAATGGGATTTTCCCAATCCTGATTATCCCTGCATGTAACTCGCACGTTAAGCTGTTTTTAATATCTGAAAACTTTTCTTTTACTTTGCTTTAATTCTTAAATAATTCGCTCTAACGTGCACTGTTGTGGCTGTTTGAGGCTAGTCTGCTTAAGCTAATTGACTCTGGACTTTATCCTGCTCGGCTTTGATCTTATCAGCCTGTCGTTGGGTTGATAAAGAGGCTCAGATCAGAGGATAGCGGTAGTCTGATTAGATCCAACAGCCCTACTGTGGAAGAAGTTATAAAAAATTCTCCTGAATTCATTTAATTTGGTCTTTAAAGCGGCCGTTGCTCTTCTGCAGACAGCTGTTTGTGTGCTCTGTGTTTGTGAAGCAGTCGCCTGCAGACGTGTCAGCACGGTTTAATCCACCAGCAAAAGTAAAGTTCACGTCCTCGACGACCCGCCGATCGACTGCTGCTGGCTCTCGATGATCCCGTCGCCTCTCTGTGTACTCAGCTGAAGGCTTCCTGAGCTCCTGTGCACCTTTATCCTTCAAAGTGACACCTACACCGATTTATCCAAAAAACCCAAATCGCGCATTAAGGTGTGTTTGCCTACACAAACATGCCGAGCACTCCGAACATAACAAGGCAAGAGAGAGAGAGGAGGGGTAAATGCCAAACGCCAACCTAAAGGTGTCATCAGATGATTAAATAATACGCAGCTGCAAACAATACAAGCTTCTTTAGTTGAGACGGTCTTAAACAAATGTGTCTGTGCTCACACACACACATCGGGTATTCATTTCTTGTGGGGACATCTACCCTAACCATAACCCACCTGTAACCCTGATACTAAAACCACATTTTGAGTCTCAGACTTGTAGGGACCAGGATTTTGGTCCCCACAAGTATGGTAAACTTCCATCTTTCGGTCCCCACAAAGATATGATTACAAACGCACACACACACTCACACATGCATCCCTGTTCGTGCCGTCCGCCCACACAGCTGTCACAGCTCTGCCTGGCAAGGTAGAAAATAGATTGTTCTCAGCTTATTATCACAGCAGAGCAACAGAGAGGTGCGCTGTGTGTGTGTGTGTGTGTGTGTGTGTGTGTGTGTGTGTGTGTGTGTGTGTGTGTGTGTGTGTCATGGAGCGTTTGGTGAGCGTGACACGATGACCACAGAATCATAAACAGTGCTCTGGGTAATGAAACGCCGTTATTTCCTCTTTCATCAGGCCTGGCGTGCCGTACGCCACACAGCCTGAGATCATATGAGCGAACGTGGTGAATCAGTGAGTGCTGCCTCTCTGCTCTGCTGACGCCCCAGTTTGGGTTTCAGGCTGGTCACATGGCTTGATTTCGGCCTGGTGCTCAGTGCACGAGTATTTTGGAGAACCAGGAGGTAAAATGTCACCAGGAGTCCTGACGTGACACTTTCCTGACGATTTTACCGCCTGGCCTCGTAACGAGCTGCCGTAACGACTTGTTGTGAGCAGCTGCACCTTTATACAGTCGATAAATTCATATATTTCCACTCAGCCTGAGCTCGACCTGCATCAGCTTCTCGCCTCCCCCAGATCACATGTTAATTAGCAGCTGGTGCTGACGGGATGCAGAAGTCGGAGCAGAAGGGGAGGCCGGGTTTGTCAGCGACTGCTGTTTGGTTCAACGGGCTGAAGTCCGGGAGGCTGAGCCCTCGTTAACATGCACGACTGCTCAGCCCTGCGTGTGCTGCGTCATGGTTTGTCCATTAAAACATGCTTTCCTCCTGCGCTGCTGCGCACATTACCCCCTCAGTGCATCTGCTTTGTGTGTGCGTTCAGTGGAGAGGTGTGAAGGTGCATTAAAATTCCTGCACTCAAACCGAGAGCGGTCCAGCTGGTTTCCCTGTGAGAGTGTTTGACTAATACGCAGCAAATACTTGAGTTTGATAGCAGCGCTTCACTAATGAGTCACCATTATTTGCAGCTCTTTAATCACATTCACTCAGCAAAGCGTTGTAAGGTTGTAGTTTCGATTTCAGGGGCTGAAGCTCATCAGCGGCGAGTAAATTAGTGTTTGGACTAAAATCAAAATTCCTCTTCCTTTGATTACAAGACAGCTGAGCTGTAGTCAGAGAAGATTACGTCTGATTGTGGATGCAGAGCTGGTTTGTTAAAACAGAAGTCCTCACACAAAGATAAAAACCCACCAGCCTGCACCTTTCTGACCTCTCCGTTCACCTTTGTCGTCCTGCAGCCTGAGCGGAGCCTCTCCTTTCCTGGGCGACAACAAGCAGGAGACTCTGGCTAACGTGTCGGCGGTGGACTACACCTTCGATGAGGAGTTCTTCAGCAGCACCAGCATGCTGGCCAAAGACTTCATAGCAAGGCTGCTCGTCAAAGATCCAAAGTATGTTCTGTTTCCATTGTATTTGAGCGGGCTTAGAGTCACATCAGAGCAGGAGCCGGTCTAATCATGAGCCTGTGAAATAAAAACACTGGGGAAATGTTTCCATTCATAGCTGCGATACTCCAGGCTAACTCCTTCAGATTTTTTAGACCGTTAGTATCTGTGATGATGTTTCTGCATTGAGGCCCTCCTGCGTATCCTGACTCGTGGTAGTTTTGGTTGACGTGTGATTTCCTCCAGTCAGCTGAACAATAAACGAACACTTTTAATCTTCAGCCTGAATCTTGGCTGTAACAGCAGCGTTTAAACAACGTGTTGACTTCTAAATAATCGCTCTTTGATTGGTCTCGTTTAATCGCTTTTAAGAAGCTGACAGGAAAATTGAATAGGTGCTTTCTCAGATATTCCAGCTACGCCTGCCTCCTCGCTCGGCGCCGTGCCTTTTGGCGCCGGCTCCTAAAATTGTTTGGACTGTGTGCCTCCCTCGTTACAGAGTTGCTCTAGCAACAGCTGAATGGCTGCAGCTGCGCTCGAGGACAGTTACCGCCATCGAAACTCTTTTCTGCTCGTAATTACGCCAGCTCCTTTCAAAACAACGGCGTGAGAACGAGGGGGCTAACTGAGGGGAATAATTGTAGCTGTGAGGATAATTTCATTTGGATAACCTTAAGTAAGAGAGGAGACGGTGAAGGGCGGGCATGCGCTGCTTTAAACAGATGAGAGGGAGAGACTTTACCAGCTTCACCTAATGGAGCTTTCAGAGACGACGGGCCGAGAGCTTTGTAATGGAACGGCTTTTAATTGATCTGCGTCGAGGTCTGGATTCACTCGGGCAGCAGGAAGATAATGAAGAGATGCTGTTATGAAGTTTGCTGGATTAAAGCTGCACCAGCAAAGTGCTGAAAGTCTGGGAACCTGTGTGGTTTGTGTGAATGCAGTCGCCTCGGCTGGAAACGGGATGTGGTGGTGAACGGGCCGAGCCGAGAGGAAGCGGCGCCTTCTCCAGGTTCCCCAAAATCTACGTAGGACGTACGGAAACCGTTCCTGAACAATGGCGTGTTGTTTCACTGAGGGGTGCGCACCCTGAAGCACAGCAGCCTCACTCACATCGAGCTTTACTAAATATTAATCATTAATGTTCGTGCATTACTCTGTTTGTCAGTTTAACTTCTGCTTTGTTGGATGAAATGTGAGCGTTTTAAAATCTGTCCTCCAAACTGTTATCTGTCTCAGGAAGTGGCACCAAAGTGCATCACGTAGATTTGTTCCCTTTACTCAGACGACCACGCCGAGGTTTCTCGGTACCGCGTTTCATGAGACGTCGCGTAGAGAAGTATCGAAAGTTCAAAGAGGAAACTGAATATTCCAGGTTAACAAAGAGCAGCAGAGCTGCCACACAGATTCATAGGACAGTTATATTTATATTTTTATTGCTCATTAGGTGCAGAGCGACAAAGGTCAGCTGTGTATTATCAGCTAGCAATTATTAAAAGACACACAGAGACGTGGCCGAGGCAGCAGCTGACACGGGGCTGAGACAGACGCACAGCCAGTTTACACTCTGCTCACCCGGCGTGGGTGGCTGTGGACTGTGGGAGGAAGTAAACCCACGCAGGAAGCCTGGCAGGGTCAAACAGAGGGCAGCACATTCAAAACACACTAAACATTTTACAAATAAAACCAAAAATATAAAACATGTAACTCCCATCAGATTAAAGCAACTAAAAATCAAAACAATTAAAAAATAAATGAAATTATAGTCAAATAAAATAAATCAATACAAATAAAATGAAGTGTTGATGGCTGCAGAGGTCGCTGCTCTCAGGCCCGACCTGCTTCATGTCTCCATCCAAACACAAGAACCCCATCGTAACAATAATAATAATAACTGGACATCGTGGGCTGTATGTGATCATGAACAGATCGAGGACACATCTAAAACCTGCAGGACGCCGGCCCTCGAGTTCGACACCTGTGCATTAAAGTGATTCATGATCTCAGCGCTGACGTTCGTCACAGTTTGGATGTTTTCTTTAGACTCTTGCACATCTGTAACAAACAGCTGATGATTCTCGACTCTTTCTGGGTTAAAGTCGGGTTAAAATGACTCTGCTGTCATTTCTTGCACTTTCATTGATCTGCACGTACGTTTGTGCGCCGCCTGCGTTCAGTAATCCAACATTAACTGTCAGTGTGAACAGGAGGTTTGGATGTTTGGACACAGACCAGAGTTCTGCTCTTGTTTGTGAAACCTACAAATCTGCAGCTTACAGATCAACTTCCTGTAACGTGATTCGCTGGGTGTCAGGGCGACTCGAGGAAAGGACGGTGTGGCAATGCTTTATTTAATTTACACCACGAGCTTTCTTTGTAAAACAGAAAATAATCAGCATTAATGCACAAAGAACATCCAAAGACTGTAAAGCTGAACCACAGCAGCTGAAACATCTGAAGGTGAATCATCGAGTTTCTTTTGTCTGTCCGCAGAAAGAGAATGACCATCCAGGACAGCCTGCAGCACCCCTGGATCAAGGTTGGACTGATTTCAGCGTTCGGGTTTTGTTGTCTGAGCTTTTCTAACTGTAACATTTATCTCGTTTTGTTTCCCATAATCAGCCAAAGGACACTCAGCAGGCTCTGAGCAGGAAGGAGTCGGCCGTCAACATGGAGAAGTTCAAAAAGTTTGCAGCCAGAAGAAAGTGGAAGGTGAGAGTTTCCATCTTACTGGTTTCTACGCTCACACTGAAGCTTCAGGGGCAATAAAATACATTTCCCATGATGCACCCTGAGAGCTTCTTGCTACAAAGTCTCCTCATGCTTCGATGTCACCGCTGATAGCCGCAGCCATCAGATTCACCGCCGGCACTTCTTTACTGCGTGTCGGCTTCGGTTCATCACAGCTGACCCGGCGACGCTCACAGCCAACACAATGCAGTGGTATTTGAACCTGCGGCGCTGCGGCGGTGCTGTCGCGCCATGTTTCTGTCTTCTGTTTGGGGATGTGACTCACAGCAGCTCCTGGCTTTGCACCAACCTTCATCTGACTTTGAGGATTTATTTATATTTGATACAAAAAATACTCCAAAACACACAAACAGTAAACGTAGCTCAGGCTCGCTCACCTCGACATTCAGAGGGGAGATAAAAAAAAAAGAAGAAGTTTGGTTCAGTTTTAATCTGAAAACTGCAGCAACACAAAGAAAACATGTTTTTAATGAATGAATTCTTATTAATTTGGACAAAATCAGTGTGTGTTTATTGATCTTTATACTGAGTAAATGCTCAGAGATCATTTGAGGTCATCAGTGAGCCTGTAATGTTGTTTTCAGTCAAATGCTTTCGCTCTCTGGTGATGATGATTGATATGTGTCATCTCTGCTGTGTAAATAAATACAAATATAATCTGTAACATCGACGTGAAGCTCGAACGTTTGTAGACGTGTGAGGTCACATCGATCCACGTGCAGGTCAGCGGGTTACGAGCGATGAATCGGAGCAAAGAAACTCAACCAGAGCAGAAAATCGCTCTCCTGCCTGTCGGCGGGGGTCCTTAACGTGACGTGACGTGAACTTGTTCTGCTTCTGCACATTCACCGACCCCGTGTCTTCTCTGTTTCTCTTCCAGCAATCGGTCCGACTCATCTCCTTATGTAACCGCCTGTCCCGCTCCTTCCTGTCCAGGAGCAACATCAGCGTGGCCCGCAGCGACGACACGCTGGTAAGACGCGGGGCCTCACACCTGCAGAGCAACACATAAATGCATTCAGCTTCATGCACCTGACTGGATTTGCAGCTTGTTCCAGCTCTGAAGTCAGTCCTGTATCTCCAGCCAAATATTAGAGTAACTGAGCAGAGACGTGCAGAGCGACTGCTTTCAGTTTGACTGAAATGTTCAGTTACAGCTCAGGTATTTCTGGCCTGACAGACTGCAGAAAACACTCTTTTCCTCATTCTTGCCGCATGTTTATAGACGTGTGTGCGGGGGATTTATATCTTTGTGGGGACCAAAATTTGGAGGTTTACTATACTTATGGGTCAGGGTTACAGTTTAGTTATGGTTTAGACATTCATGTTTGATGGTTAGGGTTAGGGTGAGGGGCTATAGGGAAAGCATTATGTCAATGAGATGTCCCCACAAGTTATGAATGCCCAACATATGTATGTGTGTGTGTGTGGTTTCCAGGCTCTCGGCCTGCTCCGGCGTGCGTCCGTCTTACTATGTGCGGTAAATGGATGAGTCACCTTGCTCAGACACACGGAGGCTTTCACGTTGTTAGCGTGTCTGTTTCCAGTCAGAGTCGACACCGATAAGCTGGACAGATGTAAACACTGTGAGGAGCTTAATCATTCACAAAGCAGCCACGCCGGCCCTGTTTTGTCATCAAAGGATTACACAGCAGCTTCCTCCCGTCACAGGTGACCTGACAGGTAGGACTGGGCACGGTGAGGTCACAGCGCCCCCTGTGGTTCAGGGTAACAAGCACAAGCTCTCTGATGGACAGTTCTAGGCAGTTCCACGGTTTAGTGACTTACCTGAAAAGCACATCCAGGTGGATGTTAGTGCAGGCCTCTGAGAACAGCCTGGCCCGGCCTGCTGGGACGGCTTTGTGAATGATTGAGTTTCTCACAGAAGCTGCAGTGTTCACATGTGTTCGGCTTATGTTACCGAGTTCAGCTCCGGTAGTTCAGATAGTTCATTATTCCTGAATGCTCCTGCAGTACCGGTTTGGTTTTCACTGAAGTTTAGATGTTTCTTCCTTGGGATTATTGTCTTTCTTGTGTTTTTTTTTAATCGCACATTCAGGTATTTGTTCTGCAGTTTAGATAAAAACATGTCAGCTTCCAAAACCCTGAATGCCAGAAATGAGTGGAAAAAACATTTGAACTTGGCAGCGATGTGAAGCAGAAAGACTTTATGTGATTAGACCTCTTTCTTGCTGAGCGTCTGCTTGCATCACGCTCGATGGATAAATGGATGAGTGTGAGTTACCATCACAGTCGGAAGGCCGCTTCTTTATACTGCAGTTATTAAATCATTTCTTTGTATTTTGGAGGTCATAACGAGACCCGGAGGAGATGACATTAAGAGAGAATCTGCAGTGTTTTTTCACATGTGTGCGAACGAGGTCGGCGTGGAGCTCCCAGCAGGCGCCTCGCTGCTCGTACATGTTTGTGTTGTTTGCAGCTCTCAGAGGTGCTTTAGTCACGGCTCGCCCAGCAGGGAGGTTATGTTGAGGAATGCGGCCAAAGAGTCGAGCTTGGCTGAGCAAACGCCACATCAGCCTCGCTCTCTCGCTGCCTCCTCGCCTCCCCGCCTCGCTCATCGCTGTCTCTTTGTGCAGCGGAGCAGCACGGCCGGTTCCTGCACTGCACGGCTGACTCTGGCTGAAGGTGACCGGGTCACGTGTCACTGAAAGAGTCGTAATCACTGGATTCCTGGTTTAGATCGTCCTGTGAGCAGCAGAGGAGTAAATGTCTTTAACCGTGTTTCTCGCCTGTTTAGGATGAGGAAGACTCCTTTGTGATGAAGGCCATCATCCACGCTATAAACGACGACAACGTGCCGGGTCTGCAGCATCTCCTCGGCTCACTGAACAGCTACGATGTGAACCAGCCCAACAAGGTGACGTACAGACACGTTCAGCTCGTTCCTGCTGCATCCAACAAATCTGAAGCAATGACCTCTGTCGGTGTCTTCATTCAAAACTAAACACATCAAAGTGCAGCAAGCACCACCCTGATTCATCCACACAGAGACTCACTGTGTGTGTGTGTGTGTGTGTGTGTGTGTGTGTGTGTGTGTGTGTGTGTGTGTGTGTGTGTGGAGCTGTGGATGTGCTGACTCCATCTTTCTCTGAGAAGTTTTGAGTTTTAGACGCTGAGCTGGGACCAGGTTAAGACTCGGGTTTAAATGTAATGAGTTAGCTTTGTGCTCAGGTCAGGAGATGGACTCGAGCAGGTCAGACTCACTTTAGATACACGAGTGTGAGCACTGCCAGTGTTTCTTTAAACACATTTAACAAAGTAACCATTCAGACACAGATAAAACCATCACATATACAATTTTTATAACTAAATAACTTGTTTATTCTTTATCATCCCAAGAATTTGTGAAAATCAAGGAATACTTCCCCTTTTCTGGCATTTTTCACACCTGTGTAGGAACGCTGGCATCAGCGCAGCAGGAGCAGCGTTTTATTAAAAACTGAAGGTATCGGTTATTTCACTGCAGTTTCTTTGCACAGGTATCCAGTTTGGACCTCTGTGTTCCAGCATCAAATGAATCATGCAAATAATTTGAGAAATTATTCAGTTGTTGTGCAGCCTCGTGTTGCATAATGATGTTTGTGATGATGTTTGATCCGGCTTTTTCCGGCTCTGATCCAACGCAGAGAGCTGATTGGCTGTCAGAGTTACATTTATGAGCTGTGCTCCACACTGTGTGGACGGGAATCCTGCTTTTATATCTAAGGCAAAACGTAGCAGAGTGAAATATACATCCAGGAATATAAAGTCCCTGACACAACCATCCCTCGATTTTATTAACAAAGCCGAACACCTACAAAATCATGATGAATGAAAAGTTGATTAAAAAATAAATTGAAAGATCCTGAATCTTGGATGTCGTCTCAAAGATCTCCATAAAAACCTTTCTGTCTTTTCCATATTTATTTAAAGCTACAGCCAGCATCCCAGAAACTAGGTCGTCCCGTCCTGCCAAAACACAACAGGAGAAAAACGGGGAAAAATCCCAGCCTGACGTTTTAAATACTGACGTTCCACCGAGATTTAAAAATAACAGAGCATGTTTCACTAGCTGGGACCACATCCTCGGTAACGATGGGCGATGAGGGACGAGGAAGTGTGACTGGCGACAGCTCCCGGGCCGGGCAGATCGCCGTGTACTAACAAGAAATGAATGAAGGAAAGGAAGAGAGGGAAAATAGGGGGGGGGGGGGGGGCATGAAAATAAGAACAGCAGGTATTGGTGAAGGGGGGGCTTTTACAGCCTGAGGCCAGAGGGGGCGTGAAGGAGGAGTGGTCCCGCTCCTGAAATTCAGATGATATCTCCACTTCCACAGTAGGTACGGCCACACAGTCGCTTCCAGGCTCATCTGTCACATGCAGGTTTTTGCAGTGTGTAAACAGGTGAAATCTGCAGATTTGAAGTGTTAATGTACAGCATCATCATCATCACGTCTTCATTAAAGAACATGAGTGAACAGAACTGTGGATCGAGGATGTGCTCGTGGTCCAGCGTTTTAGAGACGGGTGTTTACGTCCAGTTTGTGGCACCGATGGAGCGTTTTCTGTGCATGATTACACAGTTAGAAACTCAAACACACTTTGCTCTTAGTGCTATCAGTCAGTTTTTACAGCACGCGGCCTGATGGTCGGGTACATGTCAGGACTTAACTACTGTCTCATCTTCATTCTGCTTCGATGGGGAAGGAGACGCTGTTTGCTGACAGCTGACGGGCGACGGGAGGACGAGAAGCCATTAAAGTCAGTGAAGTGTAAAAAATAGAAAGGAAGAGGAAAGAAATGAGGAAGGATGAAAACCCAGAGGTAGAGTCGGCTCAGTCTGTGTCTCAGCTCAGGAACTTGTTCAGAAAAGGTTATCGCGCCATTTTCTTCTCTTCTTCCGTGTCATTATTTCCACCTCAGACTTCATTTACTTCCTCTCTACATTTTTCTGTGTAACTACGCACAGTCAGATTGAGCTTTACCGCACAAATTAAAGACATAAACGCAGCATTCACACATAAACAGGAAGCGTAACGCGTGTGTTGTTTTGCAGCACGGGACTCCTCCCCTGCTGATCGCAGCCGGCTGTGGAAACATTCAGATCATCGAGGTCCTGATGAGGAAAGGAGCGGAGATCCGGGCCCACGACAAGGTAAGACCCGGATCTGACGTCACCGCTGCTGTGACGAAGACTGGGGGAAAAGCATCAATGACCTGCTATACAGCAGCTGACCTTTGACCCTGCTGTGAACCAGGACAGCTTGATAACTTTTTTTATAAAAATAAATATGACAAAATCAATATTTCAGTGAACAAACCTGCAAACGTTGCCTAATGAATGTTATCATGATTGTCTGATGATGTGGGACTTAAAATAATCATTTCATGTCAGAGGTGAATATTTTAGCCTGTGTAATGACAGAAACTGTGAAAACAGTCGAGTCATCAGAGCCGCTCCTCTTTGCTGATTGGCTGTTTTCATATGCGCTGCGTAATGCTGGGACGGACTTTGAGCTCTGATCGTCGGTTCGGCTTCGTCCTTGCTCTGCGTGCACTGATGCTGTTGTGGTACATCAGAGGTTTTCCATCATATCTTACGAACACATTTTAATTTGAAATGAGAAAAATTGTGAGATTTCATCTTCTTCTTTAGAAAAATCAGACACTAATGTAGATGCGAGGGTTGAGTTTAGCCCTGCGGGCTCTGCCTGCAGCACCACGGTCAGAGCCCGCATGTGACAGCTGACGTCGATTTATTTCTTTGAAACTCATGAAGTGCTTAAGATTGTTCAGAACCAACAAAGTGCATCAACCACAAAATTTGTGCCACTGCTAAAACTCTTTGTCACAGCTGCATCTTCATCAGTGAAGACGAGCGTTAGACACGGAGGAAGACTTTAGCAGAGCCTGAAATCGTTTCCCCTCCGATAGCCGACAGTTCCTGGAAGTTCTCTGTGAGCAGCTGAACATCCGCAGCAGCTTCTCTCTGACAAACTTCCTCCATCATGAAGTGTCCTGAATCTGTGCTTACACCGAGCTGCAGGTCCTTCCTCGTTTCCCAACATGTTGCAAAATAAGAAAATAAGAAACGTCTGGAGCTGCTAACCAACAGCAGGGTCGGCACTATGTCTCTGAAGTGATCTCACGCTCGTTGTCTTTGATTTGACTTCAGTGCCACACATGAAATCTCAGGCTTAGAAAAGAAACCAAGGGCAGCTTAATGCTACACTGACTGACTTACAAGCATCGAGCAGCCATTAAATAACCGTTTCATTCTGTCATCATCAGTGCAGCAAGTTCAGGAGTTTTATATATAGATGTTATTATTTATAAAGAAATAATGGCAGCACAGGCCAGTGTTTTGACTCTGTATGGATCTCAGACACCGTTCCTCCGGTTAGAACTTAAACCACAGCTTCAACACGACTGCTCTGAGTCTGAGCCTGACATCCAAGCACAGCCTCAGAACGATCCCGTGTTAAAGAGCACGGCACAGTGTTTTCCAAGGATGCGTTCCTATCGTGTGGCTGCAGACTCTACGTAAAGGTCAGGGATTAATCCTGCAACGCTGTTCTCTCTCCAACCCTCAGAGCGGAGCCAACGCTATCTACTACGCGGCGAGACACGGCCACGTGGAGACCCTGAGATTCCTCCATGAGAAGAAATGCCCCCTGGATGTGCAAGATAAGGTAGAAAAGCAGGTCCTCTCCCTCTCTGCACGTCTCACACTCTCACATGGAAAAACACACACTTACTACTACTCATCACGCTCTGTTATCTGTCAGCAATTACTCACTGCCTCCTACCCACCAAACCCCTCGAGAAGCATTACTTTGAAATGCCCAGAAACACACACACACACACACACACACACACACACACACACACACACACACACAGCTTTACACATTCACACTTTCACATTTCCACACCTGTGGAGAAAACCAGTTTCTCTGGCATTTTATCAGCTTATTTGCTGTTGCTATGGAAACAAGCCTTGCAGAGAGAGATGGGATTTGTGTGTGTGTGTGTGTGTGTGTGTGTGTGTGTGCGTGTGTGTGTGTGCTTTCGATGCTACTGTGGCCTCGATCACAGAGCTCGTATGGGCGTCCGAAATCCCCAAAGCGGTTTCCAGTCTCTCCGATCTTCACGAGGTGTCCTTTCCTGTCTGCGAACGCGGAGCGCGGCTAATCTGCGCCTCACGCGCTCTGCTGATTACTATCCAGCTCCCGTCCAGGCGTCGTTAAAGTTTCATCTTTCTTTATTACACAATAAACCCCAAATCACAAGCCGAGGCGTTTGTGTGGAACTAGATAATTGCCTTGTGAGAACGGAGAAGCCAAAAGAGCTTTCAGGTTTATCATAACAAGGTGAATCTGCGGCGGGTTTTTATGTAATTCTCCAAATTAAACCGCTCTTTGAGGGTTTTTTCCTTTTTTTCCAGAGTGACTCCGTCTCTCAGTAACAAGTAAACACGTCGTCTCGCTAACGAGCGTTTACTCTGACTGCCAGCTCCAAATCTAAAGCTCGTGGGTCAGTTTTTAACGAAAACAGAAGAGGGGAATCTGAAGGTTGTCAGAGTTCTAGTCAGAGTAAGCATCCACAGCGTCCACGCTTGGTATGCATGGTCTGTGCATGCAGTGCAAACATTTGGCACTGTGTTGTGTTTCAAGAAGCAGGGAGGTGAGTCCGCTGCTCCCTGTTAACATGAAGTTGAGGTTTTGGCTACTATACGGAAAATCTGGGACGTCTGGCCAAACTACAAAATCTAAACTGGAGACAGCACTCCCACTTACGGTGTCAGGGTCACAGAGGCTCCCTGGCTACCTCCCCCTGCTCCTCTGGGGGGACACCGAGCTGCTCCTTCTGATGTGGAGGAGTAGCTCTCACCCGTCTCTAAGGGTGAGGAAGGACAGCCCTCTGAGGAAGCTCTTTCCCGCTGCTTGTATCCTCGGTCCTGTTCTTTCGGTCGCTGCTCTCAGGTGAAGATGGAAACAGCGTGTTAGAGGCTGCGCTGTGTGTCGTCTCCTTCAGTCTTTCACACATTGTTTTTGTCATGCAAGAGAAAATTTGCACGCAGAATAAACGCATGTCAATCATCTCTCATCACCATCTAGCAGCTCGTGCAATCAGCCAGCGCCTGGAATAATAAACGTTTCACTTCCTGAAGCTTAAAGGAAGGTTCTCCAAGGTTTCCAGGAAGCGCCTCCGGACACCAGCAAAGCTTCGGCTCAGTCAGAGTCTCTGTCACTGCGTTTACACTTTAACTCTGAGATTTCATAGGAACTGTTTTTATCTGAACTTTCCGACGTGTCACAGACGTGTTAGACGTCACGTGTCACAGTCAGGCGAGTGTGAGCGACAGACGCACAGTCGCTTGTTTTGTTCTTTTGTTTGACTTTTATGACAATTTTATCCTTTATAGCTTACTGTTCATTTAATCTGCTGCTTTGTTATTAATATATTGGCTGTTGATCACCTCCAGTCTGGCGAGACGGCTCTACATGTGGCTGCTCGCTATGGCAACGTGGATGTGGTGAGCTACCTGTGCAGCATCCGAGCCAACCCGGACCTGACGGACAGGGTGAGCGAGTTCAGCGACAGTATCGGAATAATAAACGAGGGGTTGTTCGAGGGCCGCGGGGTTTTATCTTTGCGCTCCGCCTTTCTGTCTGCAGGAGCAGGAGACGCCGCTGCACTGCGCCGCCTGGCACGGCTACTCTCCGGTAGCCCGAGCTCTCTGCCAGGCAGGCTGCCACGTGGACGCCAAGAACCGCGAGGGGGAGAGCCCGCTGCTGACGGCCTCTGCCCGCGGCTTCGTGGACATCGTGGAGTGTCTGGTGGAGCACGGAGCCGAACTGGAAACCACCGACAAGGTGATCAGAGCT
Organism: Oreochromis aureus; assembly: GCF_013358895.1. Classification (NCBI taxonomy): domain Eukaryota; kingdom Metazoa; phylum Chordata; class Actinopteri; order Cichliformes; family Cichlidae; genus Oreochromis; species Oreochromis aureus. The sequence goes on from NC_052953.1 coordinate 2,799,726, forward strand.
CAGCCCGATTTATTCTGGCACATTTCATTTTACAGAGCTGAAACTTTCAGCACTTCATGTGGTGTAACACGTTTTTACAATACAAAGAAAGTATGTTTGTATGTATTTAACCTGAGTCCAGGCTTCTGAAGAGAAACTGTAAAGCAACACAAAATTATTCAGATTTTATGATAAAGTATTTCTGTGTGAGTGTTGACTAACAGGTCTCACAGCGCGCTGAGGCTGACATCACGGCCTCGGGGAGCTCGCCTCGTTGAATGTTGCGTAACAGCACGAATAAAAAACTGACCCTCGGTCCAGCCTCCACCTGTGCAGGTCACAGACACTGACCAGTCTGTGTTTGTGTCTCCAGGAAGGCCACACTGCTCTCCACCTGGCTGTGCGTCGCTGTCAGGTGGAGGTGGTCCGCTGCCTGCTCAGACACCGCTGCCACGTGGATCAGCAGGACCGCCACGGAAACACGCCGCTCCACATCGCCTGCAAGGATGGAAACCTGCCCGTCGTCATGGCGATCTGCAATGCCAAGGCTACCCTCGACCTTCCCAACAAGGTGAGTACAAGCATTTCCCCCCCAAACGGCCCAGATAAGCTCCCTGAGGCGTTCCCAGACCGCGCTGAGAGGACTTTGGTGGTATCAAGTTTTTAGACACAGCTGTCCTCCTGAGAGCGAAGGTGGAGGTGCTCCAGGAGAAAATAAGGACCTCCTCCTAACTCTACTCTCCGCCCCCTCCCTCATATCCAGGCACTGGTAATGTTAATGTGTGGGGGTTTATTTTTCAGCCCTCGCATGCAGGTGTTCATTTTTCCGAACTGTCCTGACGCCATTAACATGAATACGCTTTCTGTTTTTACTCTCCTCTTACATAATCTTCAAGCACATCTACTGTTCTTCAGCGCCAGCTCAGCGATGCTGGTGTTATGTGATGTGTTATGGCACCTTGATGAGTCAGGCCAAACGTGTCTCTGTCTTATAAAACCAGCCGCACACATGTGCTGCGTGACCAACAGCACCTGAGTGATTGAGGTTAGCAGCCTTGGCGCTGTATCCTTTCACCCTGCGGTCTGTGCTTGCTCCCTCCATTTCCCTGCTTCTGGGAATCTGCAGTGATGGATCGTGCTGTAGATGGACTCAATACTATCTGCCACAGGAGGAGTCGCAGAAGTAAACAACAGCTAACTGAACCACACTCAGCTTGACGCTCTGCAGGAAACAAGATCCATGAAGTAATCTTCCTCACGAAGAAGACTCCTTTAATCAAACCTCATCCAGCCCCCCATCAGCTCAGCTGTCAGACCTGCTCGTGCAGTATCAGCCAGTGTTGAACTGTTGATCTCAAACATGACCACAGTTTCAGATCACGAGGTCAGTGTCTGTGCCAGTAATCCCTGCTCTCAGCTTCAGTGTTTTTACTGCTCTCACAGACTAATATGGTCTGGGTGTGAACACGGAGCTCCACCCACCTGCTGTTCAGTTTGTGAGGCACGACCAATGAGAGGAAACTAGCTCGTACGTAAAGGAAGTAGAATAGTTTGAACTGAGAGCTGCTGCAAAGCAAATGTAGCTCAAGAAAAATAAGACGAGTTTTAATTAGTGGTTTGATCATTTTTTTGCGGCTGTCCATCTGAGTTAAATGAGGCCTAATCACAGGTGGAACAAAGGGATAAAAACACAGGAAGTAGAATATAATGTGGTGTAGGGTTTACAGAGATAAGTGCTGTTTTCTGCAGACATATTTTAAAATCGTCTTTCTTCTGATATAGAGCCTCTAAAGCTCCCATCCTCTCCTGCCTCTCACCGAGCTCGTCTCCCATGTTTCTGTCTGCGCTGATTCTACTTTCTATTTTGACACCATACATTTGAACATCTTCTGCGACGGGGAAGCTTTTCTCAGGCGCTGCTCGGCTTTTTCTGCAGAAACTTTTTTTCAGCGTACAGGGAGGTGATGTGCATCCGGAGCAGACAGCGCTGCCAGAGACGTCGTGGTTTATGCATTATTTTCAGTTGGAGCTTGTTTCTTTTACGCTCGTCTGAAGCAGCGAATCACACGCTGCTGACTCTGGGCCCGGATTGCTCTTCGCCTCAGCTGCAGACACCGAGGAGAGAAATAAGAGGGTGGGATTGAAACCGTCTCCAGCTCAGTTTGCAGCATAACTAAACAGGATGGATGTTCTTTGTTCTTTCAAGCTGCTGCAAAGGAGAATGGATTGAAATGGCTCCTTCACTGAGCTCCGTTTATTTCAAGCTGATTAAATTCCAAAGCTTTTACTGTAAGACATCAACATCGAACTGTTCTGGATTTACGAGATATTGTGGTATGAAATTGATGGTAATTATATGGTGTTTACAGTAATTAGCGTTGTTTTCGGGGGCACTGTGTTCCTGCTCTAATCAGCAGTTTTATTCTTCAGGCCGAGCGACCGCAGCGGGAACAGCGAGCAGCCGATCAGCCCGCCGAAGCACGACCGCGCGCTTAATTAGGCCGAGTAAGCGCGAGGCCACAGGGGAAAACGCAGTTCAGTGTTTGTTTAAGAAAATGTGATAAATGCTGATTTCAATGTTTTTGTCACTCCTTTTCCTCCATATTTGTGTTACAGTGATGACAGGTTAAAGAGAGACGCATTTTTGCTCTCCCTCAAAGCCAGCTTTCTTCTGATTGGCTGCTCCTCATTAACAGAAAGTGGGCGGGGCTTCTCATAGGCAGCTATGTACCTGAGAAAACCATATTAAAGATATCTGCTCTCATCAGACATCACACAGGGATTGGCGATGTTTAGTACGTTCGTTTTATTGAAAAAAACTGAATGTGAGCTTCTTGAAAAACTGTCCACTTCTGTCTCATCATACGTTCTTTTAATGGCCAGCAGGGGGCGATACAGGGTGTTGCAAAAAGACTTGGAGCCCTGCAGACGTCCGCCCGCCCTGACCTCCATGAACACTGTACTGATGAGTTTATGGGCTCGCTCGGTCATTTTGGGGGAGAAGGAATAAAACATGAAGTTTAATTTGTTCATTTTTGGTCATTTTGAGTTTCAGAAATTGAGAATATTTCCATTGGCTAATGACTTCACCCTGTAAGCGTGCGGTTTCAGAGTCAGACCCACCCGCTCCACACATCAAGATAACCGTAAAAATGCTCGTCTGGAGGCTTCATAATGACAAAGCAGTGTGAGACGGCGGCTACATCCTTTAAACTGAGTCAGAAGGGTTTGGGGTTTTTCAGGAATCCTTATTCAAGCATTTCTGCCTAATATCTGCTCAGTAACCTCATTTAATGTCAAAGGCAGACATGAAGCCCTGTAATGATTGTGTGCGTGACTTTCAGCGTGTCAGTCGTTCATGTTTGCTGAAAGCTGCTTTCTCTCTGTTCTGTGCGTCACAGTCCGGCAGAACTCCGCTCCACCTGGCGGCGAACAACGGGAGCCTCGAGGTCGTCCGCCACCTCTGCCTGGCCGGAGCGAACATCGACGCCGTCACCAACGTAAGGCACCTCTCTGTTTTACCGCTCGGGCGGGTGTAGCAGCACCTCGTCATCATCGTGATGAGACTCTGACGTGGCCCATTGCAGCCCGTTTGATCACCACACTGTAGAAAATGTTCACATATGATCCTGTTGTGATCTGATTGTGCAGCACGTCGGTTGACTGAATAGATTTGACTCGAGTATCGTCGGAGGGGGCGTGGTCCACGCCGACACGCCTCATATAGTATGTAAATTGGAAACATCGCTCCCGAGCTTGTTCAGATATTGTTTGCATGGAGAGTTGTTCATTTTCTGCTTGGGCTGCAGAGGAAGTCGCTGCTCACGAATTCTCAGTAAAACTGGAAAATTCTTCTGACAGCGTTTGACTCAGAAACGAGCCCTCATCTCCACCCTCATCTCCACCCTCATCTCCGCCCAGCTCAGCTGCACCACCTGTTTGTTTTTTTAATCAGCCCTTTCTCTCTGAGGTTTTCAAGGCTAAATCTTCTCCATGTTTCTTCCTTCTTCATGTTGTTGATGTTCTTTCGACCTCTTGAACCCTGATAAGTTTCCTGATCGTGTCCCATCCATTTACCTTACAGTCTCTCAGCTTTGAGCTCTTAAACTCTTATTAGAATATTTAAATCCCAGCTGGCAGTTTAAGAGCTGCACCATTAAATCAAATGAAAAGTCTGCTGAGGATTTTAAACACATTTTTATTAACATGTTTGGGGGCTTTAAAATTTCTCTTTGAAAGTCCAAGAAGTAAAAAAACGAGAATAACTTCGACTGTTTAATTTCTAAAGACGTTTGCTGAAGTTTAAGTCTGCGGGGTCGTTACGAGCGGTTAGCTTGATTCAGGAGATTGTGCAGTAAGAGTTTGGAACTTGTGACGTGTAAAATAAACCGTAGCTGTGAGCAGCTGAGGTGAAGACTCCTGTTTTTCAGCTGTGTTTGCTGTACAAGGAAGAAAACGTGAGCAGGAAAAACGGGTTCGTTATCGTGCAGATGAGATATTTAAGACGAGTGAATTCAAACGTGGATTTCGTGTCTGCACAGAGACGTTGGTGCCGAGTCTGCGCGGCAGGTGAGGCGTTAAAGGCTTCAGCAGCCGCGGGCTGAGAGCTTTTATCCAAGCGCTCGGGATCAAATGCAGAGCAGGTTCCACATTGAGCCGTGAGTGGGTTTGACTTCACAGATAAGTGGGAGTTCATGTCCAATCATTTTAGATCCGAAAGGATTTTTTTCTCCAGCGCTCTGAGCTGACGCTTCTCCACGCCGAAGACCAGGAGATGACTTCATCTGAGCCGCGTCCAGGATCCAAATAGTTTTATGAAGACTTTATTTAAGAAGTAACTGTTATCGTGATTTTCCACCATATAAATCAAACTGAATTGAAAGAGTTACGTCAGGAGCGAAAATTTCATTTATGTAAATGTTCATTTTGATGGTTTTAAGTGTCTTAACAAACAGAAACACTCCTGTGAAATGTTCGGGTACAAGAACTGGACTCAAAATGAGCGAAGAAGCAGCCAACGTCCGAAAAAGACCTTCAGCAAACCTGGAGACTATCGCTGGAGAGCACGTCAGGGTCGGCGCGTCAGCCTCCATCATGGGGCGCCTCCCTGCTTGTCCTGCCAGAGCTCACAACATGACCTCAGCTGTTATTGTGCAGATGTTTTCAGCCTGTTCAGATACGATTTCCAGATGTTTCCAGCGTTCTCCGCCGGCCTTCCTCTCGATATCAGAAGAAACGTGTTTTTGTCCATCTGTCATTGAAATTCCTCAGAGCCTCAAATCTAATTCTGCTCGAGTCCTGATGCATTATGAATTAATGCGCTCTGTTCTTTTTTTCATGAATTTCATTAAATTGATCTGGTTCCACCAGCAGATGTTCCGCGCTGAGGTTTTTCCCTCTCTGCGTTCCCGGGATGTTAATATTGTGGCAGCTGATGTGCTGTGCATGTTTAATCTGGAAAGCGCACACTGGGATGTATAATTCATTGTCGGGTGGCCGGTGTCAGCGAGGACGGCCTCTCACGGTGCCTCGTGTCTGTGATCTTTGCCTGGTTTTTCTGTGGAGGCTGAAATATTCTTCCAAATCATTCCAGCCTCTGCCGATTTCACCGTCACTCGTTGTTCCCAAGCTTCCGTTTCAGCAGATATTTAGTCTGGGCTGGAAATACTGTGGATGATCTAATATTCCTCACATAACGCCAGCCGTTCATCTGTCACTGCCAAGCATCAGTAGTAATAATCTTGACACCCAGCCGAGCACCGCGAGAGCGTTCACGCGTCTAAATGGTCAGACTTCATTTACCCCATCCAGTCGGCTCGGGAGGTCGATGATGTCGAACTCCGATCGTCACACGAGTCGTGTTTGAAGAGTGAAAATGAAACGAAGAAGAAATGATTTTATTAAAGCTTTACATTCGAACAGTGAGCGCTCTGTGTCGATCTTCATCACAGACGAGCTGCACGTGTTTGGCTGTGCTGCTGTGTCTGGGAGGCGGCGGCGGCGCTCTGTGGGCGTTTCAGGCCGTCCATGCAGGTTTTCCCACCGGAGCGTCAGCCGAGCCGGACAGTGACAGATACATGAACGCTGTCAGGAATGTGGTGTTTGTGTCGGACCGTTTGAGTGGAAAGTAACACATCAGTGTGTGTGTGCGTGCGTGTGTGTGTGCGTGTGCGCAGCTGTAATTAATCCACTGACATCAGCTGAGCGACGACGCTGCATGATGAATAATAACTGTCATCACAAATAAAGGTCACTTCAGGCACATCGAGTCAGACTGTTTGGGGATCGTTATCAGTCTGATTTACGTGAATGTCGATGTTTTTGGAAAGTATTCATTAAAATAATGTAGAAAAACAGCTGACTAATCAAACACGAGCAGCAGACGTCGGCGTCAATCAGAAAGAGAACAAAACCAAAATATCTGCTGAATTTCCTGTTCTGGATAAACACGTAAATAAATATACAAATATGAATAATTTTTGCATCTAATCTGCTTCTTCTGATCTAAACAGTAACACATGATGGTTTTGGGGGAAACACTCAGTGTAAAGTAAAAGCAGCGTCTGCTGGGCTCGAATGAGCTGAACTGGTTTAAAATGAAGTTATTTTACAGAAGTGGCTGGAAGCTCTTTTTTGTGCTCGAGCTCCTTTTTTATTATAAAAACTCCATAAAACTAATTTGCTCAGTGGAGCTGAGGAGATGTGATGGTCCGTTTACTGAAGAATTGACTTTTTTTGTTTTTCTCCTTCAGGATGGAAAGACGGCGGAGGATTTGGCTTCAGCCGATCATCACGAGCACGTCGTGTCGCTGCTGGGAAAGCTTAAAAAGGTAAAGAGGAAGAAAAAGGCTTCAAAGCTTCGTGTTGGTGTTTAACGAAGTTGCGTCGCTGCGTGATGACGTGTGAGCTGAGTTTGTTTGAAGAATGGGGTTATAAAAATAAACGATGTGATGAACACAGTTTAGGAAGTGCAGATGATGATGATGGTGGTGGTGATGAGGCACAGTCGGGCTTCACAGTCATCACACTTGGTCTATTTCGGCGCAGAGGTGTGGAGAGAGACGTCTCGGGAAGACGGAGGTGTTAGATTTTAGCGATCTGCCGTTTTTAGACTTTGGGACTCGACACCTGCAGGTGAAAGGAATTCTGATACAGCTCCGTACGGAAAGGACGAACACTCAGGGAAACCCAAACCTTTCATCTCCATGACGATCAGCTTCACCCTCCACAGCGCCGTGTGTGAGTCCAGTGTTCCCAGTAAGCCAGTGTTCCCTCCTCATCTAAGGCTGTGTGATGCCGACTTCTCTTCTGATCCATTTTTTCCAGAAAACCTGCCGAGAATCGGTGCAGGGCGTGAAAACATGAAGCAGCAACTGTGAAAACAGTCACCCTCTGCATATGCTGGGCTAATTTCAGACACTGTGGCACACGGACGCCACGTTTGAAAGAAAAGGCCGACTTGTCGAGAACCAAGAGGGGAAAAAACCCAGCGGCTTGAAACGAGAACTCGTTCGTTTTAAAGCCGGATTCTGTGAATCACACTTTTTGAAATTGGAAATGAATTATTTTTTGACACGTTAGCATAACCCAGGTGGGATTACGGAGCGCTTTCACAGCCCACGTATCCGCTCGCAGCGTTTGTGGCCACTTCTGATGCGTGACTCATTGGATGGTTAGAAAAACGTCTTAAACGGCTCCATCGAGCTGTCAGATCTACGGCGGCGTGAGGAAGCAGCTGGCTTTTGTTGTAAATGTTTAAGCGTTTCCTGCGGCTGAGTCACCGTTTCATTTTTACAGAAACATTAAGAGCAATTTTAAAAAACCGTAGCCCGAAGAATCGATGATGTTTTGAACAAAGCATCACCGGCTCTCCTGTAACGCCGCTCACAGCACGACGTTTTAATACTGTCACATTTAAATGTTTTATAACTGAAGTATTTATAGACACATAAAATATGGAACGTTTTGATTGAGACACAGGAACTCTTATAGCACAGCTACTCTCCTGTTCATCCACCAAAATAAAAGCATTTAAGCTTCCTGTGTTGTTTTTAACATCTCTGTCCAATGAATGGTAAACAGACTCGTGCGCGGACGCCCTGAGGAAGAGCTCACGTCCTCAGTTTATGGTTCACCTGCTCAGCGGTGAAACATTTCTGTCACCACCAGGGGGCAGGTTTCACCTGCAGCTGCGATGTCACCGCTTAGCTCTGCGAGTCCATGGCCGTTTCTCAATTCTCAAGTACGCGAGTACGTACTCGCCGAGAACGCGAGCACGGACTCGCGATATGTACAATTGGAACACCTGCGTACGTGATGATGTCACAGGTCCGGAGTTTTTACTGCCGTCCCCTCCTAATTTAACTGTGAGTAACATGTTATGAAGCTTAACTTTAATCACAGCCAAACCGGTTTACTCAGGAACAAATAAAACACTGAAATAAACCAAACATTAACATTTAGAAGTGATCTAAGTGACTTATATATCATTTTTAACCTCAGTAGTGAAACCTCTATTAATAAAAATAGTGTACATGTACATACGTGTACATACCTTAATAAAAACAAGCAGGTGAGATGTTAGAACGCTTTTATTTCTATTCTAGTGGACACTCAATACTATAGACAGCTGCTGGAGTTTCTTTAACCTGAGTAGTGAGAAGACCGCGAGCGGGGGGCGGGGGGGGGGGGGGTTGAAAACGATGTGCCGGGAGTCCGCTGTTGAGTTTTGGACGAAATGCATTCTGGGATATTTAGCTGTACCAAGTCCACACCGATGCATGCTCGATAAAACGGGCAGAACGAGAACACATCCGGGACTTTTTCGCGTTCTCGGCTTGATGCGTACTTCGAATTGAAACAGTACTTGGTCTCTGACTGATGACGTATCACGAGTACACGAGAACGCAAGTACGCACAAGTACGCATATTGAGAAACGCCCCATGAGTCTCCTCTCGCAGGCTGAAATAAATGAGGATGTGTCTTTAGTGATTTTGATTCCCTCCCCAACCAGTCGCAGCAGATGGCCCTGCCCCTCCCTGAGCCTGGTCCTTCCCACTGTCGCCAAAGTGCTTGCTCATAGGGGGTCATATGATTGTTGGGTTTTTCTCTGTATTACTGTAGGGTCTACCTTACAATATAAAGCACCTTGAGGTGACTGTTGTTGTGATTTGGCGCTGTGTAAATACTGAATTGAATTGAATTTGATGGATGGAGCTGACACTGCTGCCTGTGGCGTTGAGCTAAAGTACGGCCCAGCTCTGGTTCCACGTCAGCTGATATCTCTTCAACACAATACGCTGATTTGTATTTTTAAATAAGTTTTTCTGCAGTTTGAAGTTGCCGTAAAATAATGTGCAAAAGAACAAAATCTGATTAGTTGAAATGTGTCATGTGATTTTTGGGGCATGTGGGAGTCTGTGACCTGAGCTGTCGATGTCATTCTTAATAAACGCTCGTCTTCTTCTGTGGTGTTTTTTTTGGGTCAGGACAACCACAAGCTGAGCTACATCCAGCAGCTGCGGCCCACTCAGACGGTCCAGCCCCGGATCAAACTCAAGCTGTTCGGACACTCGGGAGCCGGGAAGAGCACGCTGCTGGAGTCTCTGAAGTGCGGCATCCTGCGCAGCTTCTTCAGGAGACGGAGGACGCGCATGACCAACACGACCCGGCACCCCAACTCGCCCGTCAACTCCAAACCTCCCGGTAGGTGGCAGACGGGTGGAGTCGCGTGGCGTCGTCACCAGCTCTGTATTAACGTTTTCACTGCCGCGCTTCGTGCTCAGTGGTGCAGCGGTTAGTACCGCCCCCTCACAGCAAGAAGGTCCAGAGTTTGTGCAGGTACAGACAGGTGTGTGTCACCTGGTGACAGCTCTGAAAGGCTCCACCCCCTCCATTTACCCTTCGTAGCCGAAGCATGTGAATGTTTGTTGGGAAAAGCAAAGAAGAGTGCGACACACACAGAGACTCCTTCATTTATTCGTGAGGAGGCGTCTCCCTCGCACATTTCTGTCTCACTGAAACTTCAGCATGAGTCATTTTATTAAATGCAATCACATAATGTCAAGTTTTATCCACTTTGTAGACACAGCTGTTGTTGCTGATGTGAACATGAGTATGAGACCTTACAGCAGGGGTCTCCAACTCCAGGCCTCGAGGGCCGGCGTCCTGCAGGTTTTAGATCTCAGCCTGGGTCAGCACACCTGAATCACATGATTAATTCATTACCAGGCCTCTGGAGAACTTCAAGACATGTTGAGGAGGTCATTTAGCCATTAGAATCAGCTGTGTTGGATCACAGACACATCTAAAACCTGCAGGACACCGGCCCTCCAGGCCTGGAGTTGGGGACCCCGGCCTTACAGTCTCGCACTGTGATGCAGTTTATCTGAATCTCACAGTCTTGGTTGGTTGTGTGGGTGTAATTGATCAAAACTGATCAGTTCCCCTCGTTAATGTCCTCTGGATTAAGTGATAAATGGATATGAGCACAAATGTAACAGCTGTCAGTCAGCAGAGAGGAACGGTTCAGGTGCTGCTCTGAGGCTCGGATATCTTGAGGTCTGTGAGGTGTTCGTGTTTTTCAGGAAAGCCTTTTCGTGGCAGTCGGTCCTGCAGTGACGACGTGTTCAGTGTCTGCCTGTCTGCCCTCCTCTCCACCCCCTCTCTCCTTTAGCTGCTCTGTTATGCGGCGCTCGCAGCCATTACGTGATGCCCGGGCTGATAACGGTCAGGTGCGTTGGCCGTGTAGAGTTACTGACTATCTGTGAGGCTGCCGGCGTCTCAGAGTCAGCAATGGTTTCTATTGACCGTTTGTTGTTTCTGCAGCGATACGTGACGTGAATCCAGCCAAAGACAAAGAAACACAAGTGTCAATATTTTAGTGTTGCCTCCGGAGACCGCTGAGCGCTGCGCATTGATTTTGTGGCTTTCAGCCTCAGCGTGCGCTGATATATTCTTTTATTTCCTCATTTGTAGTGATCTTTGAAATGTCACGGAGCTCCATTAACGAGAGGCCGCGTCGTGAAAGGTGCTCCTCGGTAGGAGCGCTCTTCTTTAGGCCTGTTAGCGAGAGAAGATGTGAGCAGCTTCGCTTCACTGAACTCTGAACCTGCAGAAGCTTTTATTTCAAAGGAAAAAAGATGTTAAACGGTGCATGAAAACAAGTGATTTCAGCTTTTTCTCTCCCCGTCAAGAAAATGAGCAGCTTCCTGTTGGCTTTAAGGATTTCACTGATTTTACACGATCACAAAAACCAGAACATGAGAACATTTTCTTCACATTTCGGATGAGAGAAGATGAGATGGGTTCATTGTTTTCTGCGGTTGCCAGTTGGTGGAGGATAAAGTCTTCATCATCATCGTCTGCCGTGCCGAGCAGATGCTTGTATGTTCAAACTGAAGGCGAGACAGTGAAACGACTGTTAGTGCAGAGAGGAAACGTCACACACACACATGGGGTTTTTCACAAAATGCACATCTGTCAAAAAGGTTTTGGCCTCCCAACGACTGAAATTAAAAGATTTGTGGCCACTAATACGTTAAAATGCATTTATTCAAGTATAAAATCCAATCAGAAATGAAAAGTGAAAACATTCGGATGAAATAAACATCTGTTTTGTGGATGTATGTTCAGATGTGCCTGAGTTTCTGACTTGTCCTTTGCTGTGCTGTGAAAAACCATCGTGTGTCTGGTGTAAGCCTTTCCTCGATTTATCCGCGGAGACGTTCACTCTTCCGTCTCAAACGTCTTCTCTCCTCCAGGTCTTTGCACCAGCGATGACGTCACACTGATGTCTGTGATCCACCAAAGACCAGGATCTCATTTTACTGTGATTAAGACCTCAAAAACAAGCTGTAGGTGTGGTCCCGAAAATCCAAACTGTCCCTGCAGAGTGGATTCATGAGCAGTGAAATGGCGCCCCCCTGTGTTTGCAAGCGGCAGTTATTTGGTAAAGATGATGCAGATGTGTTTTCTGCAGCAGAGAGAGACATCTGCACTTAATCTGAAATACTTTGAGCATTACTCACAGTCGATCACGCGCTGAAGTACAGCAGAGATCAGAACAACAACCTCTGAGAACAGAAACCAGCCGCTGTGTTTTAAAGCAGAGCAGCTGTAAGCGTCCTAAACACCATCACGGCTGAAACTGTGGAGCCAAAATTCATGATTTATTCACTGATCTAAAAGCAACATAGTGCTGCAGGTTCTCTGCTTCTCGTGTGTTTCCCTGTTAAATAAAAATCAGTAAAAATTCTGAAAGTAGTCCCGGTGGTTGTCATGGTTTCTCCTCCATGTCTGTGTTCAGTGTCGGTGAGCATTTCCAACCTGTACCCCGGCTGTGAGAACGTGAGCGTGAGGAGTCGCAGCATGATGTTTGAGCCCAGCCTGACCAAAGGCGTGCTGGAGGTCTTCTCCCCCGTGCACAGCGCTCTGTCTGCAGCTGACGAGCAGGCCACGAAGGCCATCGACATCCAGCACGCAAACATCCACGGTGAGAGCCGCGAGGAACCCCGCGGAAGACGTTCACGGTTAAACCTGCGTTTAAAAGATAAGCAAAGCTCACACGCCGTTCACCTCACTCGTCTCCTCTCTGTAGGCGTGGGAGATTTCAGCGTGTGGGAGTTTTCTGGAAACCCGGTCTACTACTGCACCTACGACTATTTTGCAGCCAACGACGTCACAGCGATCCACGTGGTCCTGTTCAGCCTGGAGGAGCCGTACGAAACCCAGCTGGGCCACATCACCTACTGGCTGAACCTGCTGAAGGCCCTCACCCTGCCACAGGAAACCATCTGTAAGCAGAAACCATCCACCGACTACTTCGTGCGGTCGGTGGATGGTCGACTTTAATCTTTTTCTTAAAAACAACGACGGGTTTGAGGTTAGGAGCAGATTTGCAGACAGGAAGTAGAAGCTGCAACAACAGAGAGTCGGCAGGTTTGAAAAAGTCTTTGCTTCCTGAGTAATTGAGAAAAATTGAGTTTTCACTGATCATTGGTCAAGATTTTGGCCTTTTTGAAGCTTCATTTAAATTGTTTCGTGTGAGGCGGTGGGAACTAAGTCAGACAGAAAGTCTGATGTAGTTCCCAACTTGGGAACTACATCAGCTGTTGCAGCAGCCAGAAAGTTACACAACATCGAACAAAACAGCTCAATAAAAAACACAACCTGACCATGATAAGGTGTCTACTGCGATGGTTCACACTCTTAACTTTTCTTCAGCTTTCGGCGGTCGGATCCAGCAGCCTCTCGCGGTCGTCCTGGTGGCGACGCACGCCGACCTCGCCGACGTTCCCAGAGCGTTCTCTGGAGAGTTCAGCTACAACAAAGAGAGAGCGCTGCTCAAGGAAGTCAGGAACAGGTGAGGAGCACACCTGCTGTCATCACATGTTAGTCACATGATCCGGTCACAGCGAGCATACGCCTCAGCCTTACTGATCAGACAACAGATGTTATCAGTCATATGTCTGTGGTTTAGTTCATTTATAACCTAAAATTTATCAAAACATCATCATTTTAATTTTGCTTTGATGTTTATTCTTGAAAAAGTCAAAAAGTGGAGATTATGTTGATGAGTAAAAAACTGTTTTTTTGTCAAGAAGGTCGAGGCGACCTCAACAAAGAATCCCTGCAGTATATTTTTTTTAATATTAAATACATTAAATGAGAATAAAGAAGACTTATTAATTACACAGATTTCAGTGGTTTGTTACAAAGTTTGGTGTTTTTGGCCCAGGTTTGGGAACGACCTGCAGATCAGTGACAAACTGTTTGTGATGGACGCTGGAGCCTCAAACTCGAAAGACATGAAGCTGCTGAGGAGTCACCTGCAGGAGCTTCGAGCCAGCATCGTCTCTGTGAGCTCTGCAGACTCTCACTCCCTCATGTCCTCTTTATTCTAAATGTCCTCGCACCTGTGAACAAACGCAGCTCGGTCGTTTATTTTTGCCTCCTCCTCCTCCGTCCCTGCAGAGGTGCAGTCCGATGACGCTGCTGTCGGAGCGTCTGTTGGCCGTTCTGCCGACCTGGAGGAAGCTCAGCGGACCTAACCAGCTGATGTCGTGGCAGCAGTTTGTCAGTGACGTGCAGGAACACATCAACCCGCTGGTGAGCCAGGATCACCTGCGTACGCTGGCCCTGCAGCTCCACAGCATGGGGGAGGTGAGTGTTTGACCAGGAGCAGGAAAAAGGAGTCTGTGTTTTACTCCTGAGTGCCAGCAGGGGGCATTGTGGGCTCCTGAATAAACCAAACCAGATGGTTTTCATCTGTGAGAAGGTCTGCAGCAGGAACAGCGTGTTCTGTTTGTGTGCCAGAGCGGCTCTGCTCAGGAAGCTGAATGAGGAACCAAAACTTTATTTATTTATTTGCATGTTTTTTCACAGATAAAGCACAAGTTCCATTTAATGTTGCCTTCCTTAAATATTTATTAGCTTATTTCTGTATTCTGTCTTTGTCTCATGACTTTTGTTTTTGTGATAAATGTCCACGTGCTCACGTTTCTCCCTCCTCCACAGATCAACATCATGCAAAGTGAGACGGTGCAGGATGTCGTCCTGCTGGAGCCTCGATGGCTCTGCAGCAGCATCCTCGGCAAGCTGCTCTCCGTGGAGACGCCCAAAGCCATCCACCACTACAGGGGGCGCTACAGGCTGGAGGAGGTGCAGGCCCTGGCGCCTGAGAGCGACGTGGACGAGCTGCTGCAGATCCTGGACGCCATGGACGTCTGCGCCCGGGACGTCACCAACCCCACCATGGTGGATGTTCCTGCGCTCATCAAGACAAACGGTCTCCACCGGTCCTGGACCGAAGAGGAGGAGGAGGATTCGCTGCTCTATGGAGGCGTCCGAATCGTCCCGGCGGAGCACCTCACTCCCTTCCCTTGTGGCCTCTTCCACAAGCTGCAGGTGAACCTGTGTCGCTGGAGCCACCAGCAGAAGCCCGAGGAGGACGGCGCCGACGACAACGATGGAGATATTCACCTCTGGACCAACGGCGCCAAAGCGAGCCAGGCAGGAGTGGAGGCCATGATCCTCCTGGTCAACCACGGACAGGGCGTCGAGATTCAGGTCCGCGGACATGATTCTGAGCGGGCCAAGTGCTACACCCTGCTGGACACCCTCTGCAGTATAACAGAGAACCTGCTGGCCTCCACGCTGCCCGGACAGCTCACCGCCAAATACTACCTGAGCCCTCAGCAGCTGCGGGAACACCACGCCCCCATCATGGTCTACCAACCCAAAGACTTCTTCCGGGCTCAAGTCCAGCGAGAAACCTCGCTCACCAACACCATGGGCGGCTATCGGGAGAGCTTCAGCAGCATCCTGGCGTTCGGCTGCGCTGAAATTTACCAGCAGGGGATTCTGGGGACGGACGTCCACATATCGGACGTGCCGCTGCTGGCTCGCCGGAAGCTGTGCCGCATGCTGGACCCTCCGGACGCCATGGGGAAAGACTGGTGCCTGCTGGCCATGAACCTGGGCCTCACCGAATTGGTGGCCAAATACAGCAGCGGGACTCCAAACGGCACCTCTGAGCTGGACTCGGACACGGACTCCCAGCAGGCCGCGCTGCAGCCCAGCCCGACGGCGGCTCTTCTGCAGGAGTGGAGCGGGCGAGCGGGCAGCAGGGTCGGCGTGCTGATGGCGAAGCTGAGGGAGCTCGGCCGGCGCGACGCTGCGGACTTCCTGCTCAAAGCGTCGCCCGTGTTTAAGGTTAACACGGAAGCGCTGGGAGGAGCCGCCAATGGCTACCCGCCGACCTGCAACGGCGGCACGTCGTACAACTCCATCAGCTCCGTCATTTCCCGCTGAGGGCTCGCTGTCCCCGCCAAACATTGGGAGGTCGCTCTGACGCGACGGACTCGTGCAATCGTTCCGGTCCAGCTGCTCACGCTTTAATCGCTCCGTTCCGTTGGCGTGCGAACCAGATGTTGTGTTTGTGCTCTCCACACCTGTACAGCCGAGCTTTCCTCCTGCTACGAATGTCGTGAAAGAACCGAACGCTCCGAGCTCCAAAGAGGAATCCTGTGTTTTTCTTCTCTTTAAATCTTGTTGTTTGCTGCTTCTTAACGTCCCTCCTGCTGCCGCGCACACTCCACTCTCACTCCAAGGAACAGCGCCGTGTTCTAATCTCCACGTGTGGTGAGAAAGATGGCAGCTGCACGTGTGGACCTCCCGCTCGAACCCGAGGGCTGAGTGTGTGTCGCGTTGCTCGCTCCGTCCATCGCTTGCACCTAATATCAGCTCCCTCCTCGCTTCTGGTTTACTGATGTGAAATTTGGCCGTTCAGCTTAGCGTTTAATAAATTTACAGCATTTTTTTCAGAGTGCCTTGGTGGCCTTCTACCTCCCTGAAGAGCACAGCCAGTCTCGTTAGTACAAAAGCAGAAGTCTTTTCCAGATGTTTGAAGAACTGTGCCTTGTTGATATAAAAGTAAAATGAATTTCTAACACGTCTATTTAGCTGGCGGGCTGTCACTAACATGAAAAAGACCATGCTGTATAAGAATAAAGGAGCGCTGGGCTCGTGCTGTAAGTTTCACTTTACACAAAAGCAAACACACAAAGATGTGTTTGTGGAGACGACACGCGTTCGTGTCAGCAGTGGGTGGAACCATTTCCTTCATGTTTGGTTGGTGTGTTTGTTGATGTTCCTGCTAATCCTCAGTTCAGATTTCTTTATTCTTCCATCCAACGGCTGAAACGTTTACCTTTACAGGTCCCAGAATTTCCCATGAATGTCTTTGAATAAACTCTGTCGTACAAGTTTATTACAGTTTTGGTCTCCAGTTGGACTTTAAAGTTCGGTATCAGTGTCTCCTGGACTCAGACAGTCAAAGTCAAATCTCGCCTTCGAGTCCACGTCCTCACCAACCGCCTCCGTCACAGCTGCTATTTTCAGATCGCTGTTCAGACTTCTCGCACGTGTGCGGCTGTGATTTCCCCCGAGCCTCAGAATCATACTCAAGTTAAACATCAACTTGTATCAGACGGATCCGACCTCCAGAACCATCATCACTCTCAGAGCAAAGAGTCTAGGATCGTGCTTCCTGTTTTTATGTTTTCTGAGCCGTGCACCTTGAAACCAGAGTCAGACTGTCAGTGCAGATTTCTCCTCTTCTGTGGTTTCCTGCACCTACACACTGACATTAAACACCTTTGGAGGTCCAGCTGTGTTTGGTTCTGTCCAAAGAGATCTAAAAATAAAGAGTGAGGCTGAGATCAGATAAACAGATCTTTATGAGTGCACATCATATCAGACCACGTCAGTGTAAATGTAATGTGCAAATTCTAAAAGTGAAGTGAAGTTTTCACTTTTTTTTGCCAATCCAGAGCAGCTTACTTAGTAACAGCAGTATGCTGTATTAGAGCAGCTTTGCATGATCCACAGCTCAAAATAATCCTTATTTATATGATACTGGGCCTTGGTGCAGCCGCTCTGTCTGAAATAAGCTGTTTTTGCCCCTTTCTCTTTAAGCTAGCCTTCCTCGGATTGGCTGCCCCTCATTAACAGTAGGTCTGAAGGGCAGGTGGGCGGGGCTTTGGTGCCTAAGATTGCCATATTAGGTATATCCGTCTCTGTGGCATCATGGAGACACCCCGAAGCCTCACGGGGATTTAAACACCTTAATTGTTCGTGTTTTTGACTCTGCTCAGACCAAAACCTTAGAAACAGAACGTTCTGGTTTGTACTCACATTTTAATATCTGCGATTCCTTTCCTTCCTTTTCCTCAAAACTCCAGGGAAGCTTTGGGACCTGTAAACATCAGTGTTTCTGTAAACATCATCTTTCATTCACACAAAGGGAAGCGTAGCCATTTTTACAGATAAAGGAGGGTGGGTTTTCTAAAGGACTCTGTCTTATTGGGTGATGCTGACCTTTTTAAAGTGTAACGAGTACCTGGAATAGAAAGTGCCACTAAAACGCTAAAATTCTAAACAGAAAGGTGATTTTTTATAATTGGGTTGATTTCTGTCCTTTTCTACTTCTCTTATACGAGCAGCCGGTTACAGTAGATGCTGACGCCGCGCCTCTTTGATGCCTCCTCATCAGGTTTTTAAAGCGTTATCGCCGGCGCAGGGGCGTCATTAATCAAGCTGCCGTCCACGGTCAGAGTTTTGCACAGTGGCATCGACGCCACCTCCGTCAAGCTAAATTTGAGCTTCGGTGTCGGCGGGCCGCGCGTGGCTTCGTGCCTTCTTTCAGTTTGTCTTTGTGAAGCATGAAGCCGCAGCCCGGCCACGGTCAGCACAAGCACAGGGACGCGGCAGCGTGATGTTAGTATTGTTAGCTGAAAAAGGCCAAAGGCTGCTGATGACAGACATGTCAGAGAAAAGCATTTTCGCTTTGTGCGAGCTGGTGTTTTGTAACGTTTGTGCCCCTCACTCTGAACCTGAAGAAGAAAAAAGCTTGTTTTTCAGCGCACGTGTGTGTCGGGACGGTTTCATGCCTGAAGTTACATGTGACGGATGTAAAGGACCTTTTTCAGGTGTAAAAGACGAGCTCCGTGCCAGAGTGCAGTATTTGCTGTCAGCTTCTCTTCCTCCAGTGTTACCATCTGTTCACAGGTTTAAACTTTCTTCTCGCCAATCAACACAGCAAACTGTTAGCTGTGATGTAAATACTCAAAGCTTTTGTTAAGCTGTTTGGTTTTTGCTGAGGCAAAAATGAATGTACTGCACATCTTTCCTAAACATATAAACAATAAAAATGAATCAAAGACGCCAATGTGTGCGCAGGAACACGAGGAAATAAAATGTCCCAAACTGATTTGATTTTTCTGTTTTTTATTGAAGCTGTTGTCGGAGTTGTGTATAATCATTGCCAATGTTGTGTGCCTAAAACACACTCGTTCATTCCTCTCTTTTTGCCTTGTACAGTACACGAGCTGAGAGGTGGCGTTTCGGAAAGGGAAGAGACTCTAATGTGTTTCAGAGGATGGTTATTTTGTAAAAACTGCGAATCACTATGATGAGTTTGTCTCTGTTCAGTTTCTTCTCCCTGGAAGCTTCTGATGAGGTTGAGATGTTTCTGTTTGATGAGGAGAGACCGACTCGGTTTTACTGTCGGGTGACTTTTCCTCCTCGGAGACGCCGGTCTAATCGCCGCATTGCACAAATCTTTCTGTTGCTATTTATGTTACATTCTTAGCATGTCCTGGAATGCCATGTTCTTAGAACTTCTGACACTTTATAGTGTAATACGTTTTATAATAAATTCTTTACCTAATACCAGTGTGGTTGCATCATTTAAGTGTTGGTAGTAGACTGTCCAGGTGCAGCGTGCCAGCACATGTGGGCTAATTAATGCAAGTTCAATGACTCTTCTGTTGCTCATATTAGCAGGAGGCTGTCTGAGAGTCTGTGTCAGCACACCTATCAATGAAAGGACGGACACGCCTTTACTTTAAAGATCAGCTCCAAAAACATCTGTGCACTTAGACCGAACACTTTTCAGCCACAACGTCCAAAGAAAGTTTACAAACTGCAGTTTGTATCAGTAAGATCCAACTAAAGGTTCAATTTTGCACTATTCTGTTCTTTTCCAAGAAAGCAAACCTTTGACGCCTCTGTCAGTGCGCCCCAGGGTGGCTGTGGCTACAACGTAGCTTGCCATCACCAGTGTGTGAATGTGTGCGTGAATGGGTGGATGACTGGATATGTAAAGCACTATACAAATACAGGCCATTTTACATATTTTGTATAAATTTGTATATCCTGGTCAAAAGTCTCCAAGATTCCTCACAGTGTTACTGGAGGCCAAGTTAATGCTATCCAGAGTAAACATCTGGTTAGAAACCCTGTTCCTATCATTTTTAGGGCAGAGTACAATAACGTCGGTTTTATCTGACCTTAGAAGCGTGAAATTAAAGGTCATCTAGGTCTTTATGTATATAAGTAATTCCTGTAGTTTAACTGTTTTATTTGTACCATCTGGTTTCATTCATAGATAAAACTGCAGATCATCTGTATATCAATGAAAACCTGTGCAATGTTCTAATGTTGCCTAAGTGTAGCATGTTTAATGTATAAGGTACTGGTCCTGGCGCAGAACCCTGTGGAGCTCCATGACTACCTTTCACGTTTGAAGAAGACTCCTTGTTTACATGACAGTGCATTAACATTCCCAACGCGTTACATACCGATGATTTGTCGCACCCCTAGGCGTCTCCTAGTAACCCAAAAGGTACCCTTCCACATCCTTATGAAACGCTCTGGGTTCTCTGTTAAATCCAATTGAATGCCGCTTGCGGCGGTAAGACACAGAGCGGAGGCTCCAGCCGTCCATCCCAGCCTTAAACATAACCTTAACCCTAACCTTGAGATTCATTCCAGCCGGCTCTCGTGCCTCCGAACGTGTAACATAATGACGATTTGTCAAATTCATCAGTATGTTACGCGTTGGGATGAGAACCTGTTGTACATGAATACAGTGTTATGTGTCAGAGACAGAAGTGAGCGCTGCACTGAGAGCCAACATATATACACAGAGCTGATTCCATCGCCAGAGGCCAGAAGATCATTTGTGACTGTTCTACATGTGCTCAGCTACTGTCGAGGTTAAAAAAAATCCCACACAGCTACAAAGCCTGTTACTAAAGATAAAATGATGTATGTAAATTTTTGCATTAATTAATAGTAAAACAGCTTTGACCAGTCTTTGAGGAATATGGTCTGAAAATTACAAGATTATAAATATCAGCAGTTATTAAAGCTGCTGTAGTTTGTGGACGGTTGTGAATCATTTTTTTCTCTAATAATTAAAAATGTTTTTATTTCTAAAGAAATGAGTGAAGTCATTGAGAGTTAAAGGAATTCTTCTGACACTTTGTGGCTGCAGAGCTGAAGAGAAACCTGCGGTTGTTCCTGTTTTCGTTGATCAAACAGTGAACGCTAAGATGTCCTAGTTTTACAGAGTGCTTCGTCTTTACAGAAAAAGAAACGGGCAAAAACACAGAAAATGTTGATGACTGCAGCAGGATTACTTGACAAACTTAATGTAGACACGTCGTGATGGTGATCACACATGTAGTTCCAGAAAGTTCATCCTGTATCACTCTGAGTGGGAGAATCGTTTTGTCACTCAGCAGAGTGACTTTTTCAGTCTCACGGCTCGTTGTGAGTCACTGGTGATAGTTTTGGTCATTAAGCAAACGTACTGTTTATAAGTTTAGGGAAACCTGCAGTCAGTCACTTGATTGAATGATGAAATATTTCTGCACTGAAACACCAGACGAACTGAATCAGCCTTCTGGGATAAATGTGGATCAGAAAGATTTGGATATTGCTGTGAATTCAGGGCTGCAGACAGAGGCCGGCTCCTCTCCAGATTCCACACCGTGTTGTTTCCACTCCTCTGGGCTCATTGTGGAGCTTCAGCAGCAGGAATGTCACATTAGTTCACCCACAGAGACTCGCACACGATTGGAAACTTGTCGTTAAGAAATATTTGTTCTAGAGAAGAAGTCGAGCTGTTGAAAATGTTTCTGAACCTGTCACCTGATTCTGAGCAACAGCAGGATTGTTTGATCTGGGAATGTGTGCCGAGGGTTTACAGGGTCTGTGCTGGTTGGGACGGCCAGTACCTGCAAAATGCTTCTTTAGCACATTTAATATCAATACTTTGATTCTTATTGATCTGGCTTCTGCTAACACATTATGGAAGTGCTCAAAGAATACATTAACACATATACAAAGTTTACTCAGTGAACGTTTTTCTAACTGCACCTCATGTACAGTTAGGGCCACATGTTTTTGGACAGTGACATGATTCTATTTTTACTTTGTACAACAGCACACTCAATTTGATTTTAACTTTAATTCAAAGGTTTTTTGCAAAACATTGCATTAAAAATGGACATTACAGTCATTTTAAAACATAATCTCACATTTTCAGGGCCTCAAAAGTGGTTGAACAAGTGTCTGACGAACAGTTCTTTGACATAATGTCCAGATAAAAGATCTGCAGCTAAATCCAGGTTTCAAAAAGAGATCCAAAGGGACGTCGATGCAACTGAGTGAGACTGAAAATCCAAACTAAACCTGTGAGAGAGACTGAGAAACCTTTAGCAACGATCAAATCAACAGTCTGACTGATACACGGGTCAGATCATAAACAGCAGAAACCCCGACAGAGACAGAAGATGACAGAATTATTTCATGGTTAAGAAAAACAACACTGTTGTGAGGCAGGTGGTGTAAGAAGACGCTTCCTGAGTGGAAACACAGAGTTTACAGCAAGGTGCAAACATCTGATTACAGTCAAAAATACAAACTTTGCCAGAAAACATCCATACGGGCCACAAGGGTCAGGGAAAAAAGGAAATTCATTGAATCCATGATCTGATTACAGCTTTATCTGTCAAACATGGTGGAGGAATGTTATGCCATGTGTGGCTGCCGAAGGTCATGGGTCACCGGCGTTTATCAATGACGTGATTGTTGACAGAAATGTACAGAGCTACGCTCTCCGCTCAGATTCAGCCAAGTGTTGCAAAACTGATTTGCTGTGAAGAACTCTAATCAATAATGACCCAAAGCTCACTGCAAACAGCAAACCAACAGTTTCTCCAGGTAAACAAATGGGACAGTGCAATGGCCAAGTCAGTCACATGACTGAAAGAAACCATCCAAACCAGTCTGTGTTTGTAAAACTCTGAGTTACAACTGAAGGTCTGCACTCTGATCACTTCTTCAGGCCCAAAAACCTCTGACCCTCACTGTATTTGCTGTGTTTCCACTTCCTCCGGTCTTGCCCGTCTCCATGATTTGTCTTTTGTCTTATAGTCCCGTAGCGTCTTTTCTCATGTGTTTGTGTCTGACGTCCTTTATAAAAAGAGAAAAGCAGCTGCTCTTCTGTGGAGTCTGTGTGGGACTGTAAAAGTCAGCTTAACATGTTGTTTACCTCCACACAGTCAGGAGCGCATGAAACCCAGCGTGACATGTGACTGTGCTGAGGATGTGATGGTAAAGACTTCACGTATAGACAAACTGGTTTCATTCCTGTCAGCAAAGCCAAAGGGAAGTTTGTTGGAAACAAGAGAAGCATCAGCTGACGCCATACGCTTCATTACATACATGCAGTGCACTTCCTTAATCCACTAAATATTCATCGTCCTGTTCTGGTCAAAATCAGACGATAAATCTCGTTTTAAGGGGTTTTCATAACAAGATAACGACATGATCGCCACCGTCGTCACATCACTTCAAAACATTGACTTATTAGAGGCGTAATCTGTGCTTTCTGTTTACAGACGTGATCAATCGACACAGGGACGCGTCGCTAAGAACCTCTGACCGTGTTTTATGTTTGCATAAACAAAAAGCTCAGGAAGTAAATCTGAAAGAAAACACTGGAAACAAACTAAAAACAAAACTTCAATAACTCTGATGATCACCATCCATAAATATGATGGTGGTCCAACCGGGCCTGTGTGACACCGATGCGTCGCTAATTCTTTCACAGACGGAGTAAATAAAGTCCAAATAAACAAATCTGGGAACAGTTAACTTCTACAAACTTATTTAATATGGAAGTTTATTCTATAAGTCCACTTCCTGGCACCGGACTCACACAAGTTAATGCATTTCAAGATTTCTGCTTCACGTGAACAAATTAAAACATTTTAAGATGAGCAGTGAAAACTGTGAAGGTGAAATAAAGTCTGTGTTAACCTCCAGAAACCTGTTTTTGTGATTTGGAAGAAAATACGTTTGAGTAACAGACACCTAAACGAACAAATGTGGTTAAAAATCATCATAATTCTGTAACACGTTCTTATTTCCTTTCAGGATAAAATGGGACAAACATAAAACAATGTAAACACAAAGAACAAAAATGAACAGAAATGAAAATGTCTTAAAAAAAATATTAATTATGACTCAAATTAAAAAGTGAAGCAACATAAACGCCAATAATTAAATAAATAAAAATAAAAGTTATGTTAAGAAAGCAAATATTTACGCCTCTATGCAAACAGTCATGTGACCTCTGCTGTTAGTGGTTGGTCGTGACCGTGCACGCTTCACGTCACGCTGTGGACACACTTTCATCTGACTGTTTTTTGACTTTATCAAATTTAATCACCATTTTTGATCCTAAGAGTCATTTTATTTTATTTTAATAAATTATAACAAATTAATTTATCTCATTCTAATAGTTTAAAAGTTTGGAATATTTAAATTGTTACATTTCTACATTCGGCTCTTTGCTGCTTTGACTTCACTCTTGTTTGGTGAAATATTTGTGTGAGTACTTCAGTGTTTGTGTGTGTAATGAGGCTGTTAGCAGCTCCAGTGATTCCTGGACGACTGCAGACTTTAGAATGACTCTGTGAACAGACCCAGTCACTGACAGTCATCAGTATCACTGATGATGGGCCTGTTGTGTTGATCACTGCCTGTGTGTTAACCTTTGTTTCAGGGTAGGAAGACGCGCAGCAGCTGATAACCTGCTGGAGTGTTTGAGCTGATTAAACGTCCTAATCAGAGGAATGTGACGACTCGATGACAGAAACATTTACAGTTCACAAAGTGCTGCGTCTTCAGCTGCAGTATTAAAATCTGTACACAATGATAAAACCATCATGAGGCAATAATACGATGATTCTGCATAATGAGTTTTTTAGTCTTGGGAACTTTAAACATAGTTTCATTTTTGCACCAGTACATGACATGACTTAAAAAATGAAATCTTTCTTATGTTACAGTTAGCTTCATGTTCAAATGTGTTTCAAAGCTGAAACTATTTAATTCAAAGTGTAAAAAGCTTTTTAACTTCCATCTACTGACTTTGCTACTGTGCTCATCAGTTTTTGTGGATATTATAAAATATGTAGAAATCTAAACTTGCTTCACCCAAACTGGCCAAATTTGTGAAACATCTTTGATTTTTCATGGTTTTGTAAGAGGGTGACACATGAATCTGAAATATTCTTATGACACAGAAACATTTGGAGTTGTGTTGATTCTTTTTTAGCTTCTTTGCTGGTCCAGCCCATATGATGGCTCAGACTGTGCTGCATGTGACCCATGAAGGAAAATGAGTTCATAAGCCAGCAGTGTGTGTGCTACCCTGCAGCATGCCTGATTGATTTAAAGCACATTTCTTTGATAAACTTGTTGGAAACAGCTGCTGATAAAGTTCAGACAGAAACACGCTGGCAGTTATCACGTCTGACAGATTTCTCTGAGAAGCTTTTGGTGGATGACCACACAGAAAACACTCGGCCAGTCGTTGTCATGCGTGCTTCTGCTTGAGCAACACATTCAGTCATATGCCTGCTGTGCTCAGCAGCAGAGACACATGCAAGGAAGGACACAGTGTTTTTTTAGACTGCTGTACAGTAAAGAACGATGCTGCGCTAACTTAACCGCTTCCTATATGTGACCACACAGATGCATGACACGCACAGAGGGGCAGATGTGGATGAATCACTGCTGATGTGTCTGCTGCTGGCTGTCTATACTCTGTGTTTGATGAGCATTGCTGGTATTAAACTGGGTGTTTTAGACTCAGTGAGCTGAAACCAGTTTGGGGAAATGCAGTTCAAAAGCATCCTGCTGCAGTAATGTAGGTAACATGAAACCAAATCCATATCACAGCTTAAGGAGCGAAACCAGCAGGAGAAATGAAACCTGGCTCTGCTCAAAGGCAGCAAAACACTCCGACCAGCGTTCACCCGTTTACTGGGTTTGAAGTAAAGAAAGAGAAACAACTGTTATCAAACTACATGCAACTTCTGCTTTAGCGTCACTTTTCAGGCCCAAACATCCATCTTCATGTTCATGGGCTGCACAAAAGATCTCAGAGGTCCTAAATTATAAAGTTGTTGAGTTTCTGTGTAGCAGCTTGTTCATGGCAGCGTTTTTTGCCACGTCACGTGAGGGTGGATTCTGGACACGGGAAAATAAATTGAACTCATCTGAGCTGCAGCCAGTAAGAGTCCAGGTATTAAGAGGAACACACGTGCAGAAATCACACCACAGACACACCAGCAAAACCTCCAGAATCCAAAGTGAACTTCAGCTGTTTGTGCAGCAGTTTTGTTATGATGAAGTGCAGCATTTCAGCCTGCAAAATCAAATGAAAGCATCCCAAAACTTCTCATTTCTGTGTTGCATTATTACCCCATGTCATGTTACTGATGCATTATCATGTGAAGCTACTTTTAGTCGCTCCCTTATTCACACAGACCTGCCACAGCGGGCAGATGTGTACATTTCCACACTCTGTGTTTGAAATATATTGTAATGTAATATATTAGTGCATCACAGTTTACGTGTTATCCTGCATTTTAAATCTGAACCTGCAGAGGTTGTAAAATAAATCTAAATGTCGTGATGTAATTCCTGAGGTCAGACTATCACAGAGGAACAGCTCTGCCTGTTCAGAGTCCCTCAGTCTTATCAATCACATGACGCTGACCCTGATTGACTCAGGGTCAGTGTTCATGTATATTCATGCAGGCCCGTCTCTGCTGTTCTGTATGTTAATGCAGTCGTTGTCAGGCTGTTACAGTCTAACACCTGAAGGATCACACAAAGTATAGTTTGGAAACAATGGTAGAGTGCACGCGTCTTCATTTTACAGAGTAAATGATATAATCATATATGATCTACTCTTCTCCATCTATCATTATCATCTCTTATTTTTATTAAATAATAAACCTAAAACTGTTTTTTTCAGCAAAGTTATTGAAGTGAACCTTAAATTTGATGCTAACCGGTGGCACTGAAAGAAAATTTAAAAAAAACAAAAAACAAACACGACCACTGTCTATAACTAAAGATTCCCCACTTTTTTTCCTTACAAATCTCTTTAATGACCCAGTAACAAACATTCAGGTGGAAGTGCTTACTCCCCATCTCAGGCTCCTGCTGTGGTGCAACTTTTAAACTCACCGAGAGGCCTTCTGTGGGTGTTTGTTGTCCATACTTATTTATTTTTGCAGTCACAGTTTCACACAAAGAAAACGACATGTCTTCAGGTGAATCTGGAAGCCCTTCTCTAATTTCCTCCTCTGGTTAAACATCAAATTACAGCAAAAAACCTGCAGGCCTGGTTCTCTGTGGGGGTTTCACTTCAGTTTATCCACTCACTTTCAGTAACAGTATATATATTTACAAGTTTAACTTTTTAAAAAGTCCCCCACACACCACAGAAATATAAAAGTACAAAAGCAGACGTGTTTTCAGTAACACACAGAAGATATCGTTATTACTAACAGTTTGCTGGATGTACTTTTGGGTGTTTTCGTTCCTGAATGCTTCTCTCTTGTAATCAGGGGTATTGAGCAGCATTGGGATAAATCAGAGGCTCTCTTGAAAAACAGGTTAAAACAAACACACGCTGATTAAATCAAGTCTTTTTAAAATTATCTGGAAAACTATCGACAACAACAACAGCTACCCACAGAACTGGTGAGGGGGGCAATCACGTGCTACCATGATGACATCAGGCTCCTGGGCGGGGCCTAGGAGCAAACAAGAGCGGACCAATCACAGGGCTGCCTCGGAGCAGCTGGGGTGTTCGTCCAGCCTTTATAAAGTTTAGCGCAGCGTTACTGCAGAAGGTTATTTTTCTTCACTTTCAGCGTCGAGAATTTTTAGAGTAAGTGAAGTTTTTAAATCTCGTTTTCAGTTCTGACGATTACGTTTAAGAGACAGGAAGTTTAATCAGAATTATTTGTGGGATTTTTTTTTTCGCCTTTTAAACCTAGCATAAACATCGTACCAGTGTCCTTTTAAAAAATTTTAATTTAGCATTTTTTTAATACAATTATTTTTTAGCCATGATAATCAGTATTTTCGCTGTTGTTTCCATCACATCTAACGGTTGTATTTCGTTCGGCTGTGTGTGTGCGGTGGTCTGCGGCTTGTGCTTCGGTAGCAGCCATCGTTGCTTTTTCGCCTCTTGGCGTTAAATAGATTAAGAAAAGCCGGGACCCCGGCGCCCTGTGGATCAGGTGGTGTTTCTGGCCGGATGCTGGTCGAGTTTTGGTTTTCTTTTCGGTTTCCTGGTGGTAGTTTCGGTGTCGGCCCGGTTTCTTGGCTCTGCGCCGGGACAGCCGATCCCGTGACTCTGCACAAACACAAGCAGGCTCTGCTCATTGTTGGGATCTGGCCTCGTTTCCGCTCGGGAATGTGCAGGAAAATGGCGATGAGGAAATCGGCAGCATCGGTTTTCTTTGATACACTTTGATTATTATTTTATTCCGTGGATCCAGCGGGCTCCTGATGTGTGTTTGGCCTAACTGTTGCCCCACATTTGGCCCGGGTGGGCCGGGATATGACTGCGCTGTCGGGAATGTGTTTTACTACTTAATTGCGAAGATCTGTATTAGTCACCGTGATAAGTAAGAAGAGAAGTATTGTGTTGAGTAACCGTGTTTCTGTGAAGACCTCCAGGACTGAGTTCTTCAGAAACACGCCTCTGAAATCTGATCCTGACGCTGTTTTCTTGTTTTGCAGTAGGAGCCATGATGAAGCTGCTGCTGGCTGTACTGGCCGTTGGCCTGAGCTCGGTCCTCTCAGCCCCCCACCTGGACCCACAGCTGGATGAGCACTGGAACCTGTGGAAGAGCTGGCACACTAAAAAATACCACGAGGTGATGCATTGTTCTTCTACTGTCTGTAAAACCTGGTGCTGTTCTGTCCAGCAGAGGAGGCCTGACTGAGTTTTGTCTCTGCAGAAGGAGGAGGGCTGGAGGAGGATGGTGTGGGAGAAGAACTTGAAGAAGATCGAGCTGCACAATCTGGACCACTCCATGGGCAAACACACCTACCGCCTGGGCATGAACCACTTTGGAGACATGGTGAGCCAGTGGTTTGCACACGCACACGCTTGTATGGTAAAACTTATCAGGGCTCTTTTAAACCTTTGGAAAGCTGAATGAGGCAGATGTCACTGGAAACATGACTCGTGCAAAAATAAAGGTGATATAGAAGTTGCAAAGTGCAGCACGGACCATCTTGTCACTTTGTTATTTACATTCCTAACATTGTTCCCACAGACCAACGAGGAGTTCAGGCAGCTCATGAACGGCTACAAGCACAAAGCAGAGAGAAAGGTGAAGGGGTCCCTGTTCTTGGAGCCCAACTTCCTGGAGGCCCCTCGTTCTCTGGACTGGAGGGACAAGGGCTACGTGACTCCCGTTAAGGACCAGGTAACAGCTGTTTTTCTTCTTGGTTGCTCGAGGCCCTCTGGGAGCACATGCATAGTTAACGTGGAGCTTCCTTGGTTTTATACAGACGGGACGTAAACTGTAGACTTGATCAGGCTGTGAGTAGGAAGCAGGAGGAGGCTTTTTCAGGTGACGCCTCGTGTGGTTGTAACAAACCAAACTCGTGCATCATCAGGTGTCCATGTGGCTGGCTCATAAATGCCTTCAGATGAGTTTTGAGTCATCCTGCACAACCTGCAGGTTTCATGACCACAGTGTGGTCTTTTTTCCTTCAGTAAAATTCCACACTGGCTCTTCAGGATTTGCATTGCTGGAGATACAGACACCTCATTACATCAGCTGTTTGCATTAAGCCTGATGTCATGTGCATTGTTCCAAATGTGCTCCTATAGTGGTGAAGGGCATTACTGTAAATGTTTTGCATTGCAAGATAATAAATACCCTGCAAGCAGTCATCTTATCTCTTTACTGCACTCACACCACTGCCCCCCCCTCCCTCCTTCCATGAGTGCACAGCCTGTTCTCTCCGCCCCTCGGCATACATTTTTCACTCGGTGTTGTCAAACAGGTGGAGCCAGCTCACTGTAAACAAGGCCAAGGTGCAGCAAGCGGGTGTATACGTTCAGATCAGGGTGGCTGAGAGGAGCCAGACAGGAATTGAACTTCAATAACCAGATACAGGAGCCACAGGGTTGATGGTGCACAATAAAGCATAAACATCTTGGTTTATTTTCTGTAGTTCAATTAGTCCCCTCTGCGTTTGCTCTGAGGTTTATGTAGAAAATTACAGCCACAAAACTCTCACGTTGTACGATTTCATTTCTTCACCATCATCGCGTGTTAACCCACCTCCTGCCTGCTCTCCTCAGGGTCAGTGTGGCTCTTGCTGGGCTTTCAGTGCCACCGGAGCTCTGGAGGGTCAACAGTTCAGGAAGACCGGCAAGATGGTGCAGCTGAGCGAGCAGAACCTGGTGGAATGCTCCAGACCCGAGGGTAACGAGGGCTGCAACGGAGGTCTGATGGACCAGGCCTTCCAGTACGTCAAGGACAACCAGGGCCTGGACTCTGAGGAGTCCTACCCTTACCTGGGAACCGTACGTATCTCTCATGTGTCCTCAATACAAATACAAAGAAGTAATTTGTCTTTTACTGACCTGTCAGCAGTTTACTTGTCTACTGTTAGCATAATTGAGTCACTGACTGACCATTTAATCCATCTGAGTTAAATGAAAAGAGCTAACCACTGTTGATTCAGAGCTCAGTGTTATCCTCACTCATCACCACCTTCCCTCTTTCAGGACGACCAGAAATGCCATTACGACCCCAGGTACAACGCTGTCAATGACACCGGGTTCGTGGACATTAAGAGCGGCAGCGAGCATGCTCTGATGAAGGCTGTCACTGCTGTTGGACCCATTTCAGTCGCCATTGATGCCGGCCACGAGTCTTTCCAGTTTTACCAGTCAGGTCGGTGCTTGGCCTTTATGAGAACACATTTTTAACTTAAACAGTTTGATTATAAAATGCACAGGCAGGAGGAGAGTAACTGCTTGATTTGAAGATATCTTCCTGCGTCATGTTGATGGTTTCATGCTCAAACTGAGCTGCAGGTTTAACTCGTGGCTTTAAATTTCAGGAATCTACTATGAGCCAGAGTGCAGCAGCGAGGAGCTGGACCACGGCGTGCTGTTGGTGGGCTACGGCTTCGAGGGAGAAGATGTGGACGGCAAGAAGTACTGGATCGTCAAGAACAGGTCAGTCAGGGTTTCACAGCTACAGCGTACTCGGCCTTCAGCGCTCTCTTTCAAGTGTGTAAAATCCACTCAACAAGAGTAGTTTCACTTCTTCCTTTCAATGCTGATGAATTTCACTTCCAGTTGGTGTTAAAGCTCCTAAATGTCACAGACTTCTCAGCCTGGTGTAAAACTCTCTTCTGATATGTATGAGAGTCGTTCTAATGTAAATAGGACTTGACTGTAGGCCAGTTTCAGGCCCTTTGTGATGCAGACACGACGATACAAAGGAACCAAAACCAATCGAGAGTCACCTCCTGACTTTTGTTTTCTTATCTTTCTGCAGCTGGAGTGAAAAGTGGGGAGACAAAGGCTACGTCTACATGGCCAAAGACCGACAGAACCACTGTGGTATTGCGACAGCAGCCAGCTACCCTCTGGTGTGAGGCCTGCTCCACCTCGTAGCACCGTAGTCTTTTTATTCTAATATTCTGGACAGGAGGGACGACGCTGCAGTCAGTGTGAGACACGCAGGAGATTCTGATGTTTCACCATCAATAACACTGATTTTAGGGAAATTGCCCGTTTTTGTTTTCTGCTACTTCATGTTGTCAGGAAAAAAATTAGCTCATCGTTTTATTCTCTGTAAATATGTGTATGCTACTTGGTAAGTGATCATCACCACTTGCTATGGTCATTGTAAATGATTTTTCTACTTTTACTGTGATCAATTAAAGTTTTAAAACACTAGTCTGGTCTCAGGACTGTTTTTAGAGACGTGTTTCACCCCGAGCGCTTTCCTCATCTGATTATGAATCAAACTGACATCAACATTTAAACTCTGTCCCTGCAGAAGTCACAATATTCCTCTAGGAAGTTTGTATTTAAGGTAAATGAAACTTCATACTTAACATTTCAAAGCTGGTGAAGTGTGTTAGCGATGCAGATTAATAACAAAGCTCTGTGCTTCTTAACCTATATGCTGGTTATAAAATGTAAAGCAATGAGGCTAATGAGCTCACTCCACAGCCGTGCTCCTGACGCCTGGTGCTGGGATCTCATGGATTTCTGATCAACAAAGGTGCCGAGTGAGAAGGAAACTAGGGAAACATGACCCAGTAAATACTGCTTACATAATGCTTTCCCCAGATGTTAAAAAGCATAAAACTTCAGTTAACATTCATGCTAACAACATTATTGTGATAGCTGTAGATTTAAAACAACAACAACAACTGATTACTGTCGTATTGGTTCATGGTATTTTAAGCCCAACTGTTAAAGATATTTGAATTCTCACTTTTCAATTTAATTTAATTTAATTTATATAACACCAAATAACCACAGTGGCCTCTGCAGCTGGAGCATACTGGAGGCTAAAAGCCCTGCAATCATGCAGAGGAAACCCCAAAAATCATGTCCCTCTGATCACATGGCAACAGTCGGAAGATTTTTGCTAAAAATAAATTTTAAAAGAGTCAAAAACACAAACTGAGACGTTGGATTCTTTCTGGT
This sequence comes from Oreochromis aureus, assembly GCF_013358895.1. Taxonomy (NCBI): domain Eukaryota; kingdom Metazoa; phylum Chordata; class Actinopteri; order Cichliformes; family Cichlidae; genus Oreochromis; species Oreochromis aureus. The sequence goes on from NC_052953.1 coordinate 2,832,137, forward strand.
GTCATATTTCTTTGTTTTTATGAAGCATATATGAGCGAACTCTGGTACATTCATAAATCAATAAATCTTATATAAGGTTAAACTGAACTTTTAGCTGAGAATGTAAAGATACCAAATGAATATCTTCCTGTTACCATTAAAGCAGAAAACATCAGGTCACGACAGAGAAAACCACATTTTAAGAATCTTCATGTTCTTTAAGTCGAGCCAATCGAAGCTCCCGCAGCTTTATGAGAACTTCTTGACGAAGGACAGGTACTCGTTGACGTCATCGGGTGAGCCGACGACAAAGGGCACCCGCTGGTGGAGCGATTCGGGCTGAACGTCCAGTATCCTCTGAGTGCCGGAGGTGGCGAGGCCGCCGGCCTGCTCGATGATGAAGGCGATGGGGTTGCACTCGTAAAGCAGCCGCAGCTTCGAGGAGAAGTTAAAAAAAAAGCACACACGTACTTGAGTTAATATTGAAAAGATCAGCAGCTCATCTGCTTTCAGCTAAAGGTCACACGGTCACTGCTGGAATCTGAACCACTGAATCATTTCTAAAGAGGGTAAATATTCACTCTGAGACCGATAACGACCTCACAGCGAACTAAGACTCTGCGAAGGCTGTCGAGGCTCACAACAGCACGTTTCCAGTTTTGAGAGTCACATTCATGATAATAAAAATGTATATTAATGTTACTGTAACGGCAGTTCGATCAGGAGAAATCTGTTTTTACAGCATTTTCATCTATTTAACTTGACTGAATTCATTCGAGTTGATTGAGTAAAGATATCCACGAGCTGTTGGGCCTGTTAAATGATTGGGCTTCATCGTGGTCCAACATTTTAAAGATTTAGATACAACCAGGAGCTGTGCAGGTTTGTGGAGAGCAGCTGCTGTTTGTGTAGCTACAGTTTACAGATGACCACAAACATGTCGCAGGCGATCATCCGATCAGAGGACAGACTCACTCACTGTGACACTGGACACCCAAAAACAGAATACGACAGACTAATAATCAGAGGCACTAATAATCTCACTTAATGAGCACACACAGGTGACAGGCACTGTGGATAAAACCTTATTACTGTTATTCCAGCGGCTGTTCTGTCTGTTATCATCCTATCCATTTGTTAAATGATGAGTATGAACCCTGCTCCCGGGTCCAAACTACTCTGTCTAGTAAGGCTGTTGTGTTTTTAATAAGCGTTAATGCTTTCTTTCTATTTAACCTGAACAAGCCCCTAAAAAAAGTCAGTGATCACTGTCGGCCTCTCATTTTTTATTACCACTGTTCATCGGCAGCATGTTTTAAAGCTTATTTTTTACAATCTTACGATGTAGTCCAGCCTATGCAGCAGTATGTTAATGACTAACCTCATATTCAAGATTCAAAGTGTTTATTGTCATGTGACACAAGAGAAAAGGCATTTCTCTGTGCAATGAAATTCTTTCTTTGCTGTCCACCCACAGATGCCGATTGATATATACAATAGAAATAGAACATATAAATACAAATAGTACAAATAAATAAATGAGGACAGAAAAGGGGACAAAATATGGAGATTTGAAACAGAGATGTGTGCAAAAAAGCTATAGCTTAATATGCTGGCTTAATATGTGAGATGACCTGATGTGCAAAAAATATTATTATTACTGTTCAAAAATGGGTCAGCTGTTTAAGAGTCTGATGGCAGTGGGGAAGAAGGAGTTGTTGAGTCTGTATTTTCTGGATTTCACACTTCTGAACCTCCGCCCCGAGGGCAGAAGTGTGAACAGTCCGTGTTGGGGGTGTGTGGGGTCTTCGAGAATGGAGGCAGCTCTCCTCTGGACTCTGTAGATGCTCTGCAGAGAGGGCAGCGGAGTCCTGATGATCTTCTCTGCAGTTGTTATCACTCTCTGCAGGCGTTTGCGGTCCATCGCAGTAGTGCTGCCGTATCATGCAGTGATGCAGCTGGTCAGTGTGCTCTCCACAGTGCAGCTGTAGAAGCTGCTGAGGATCTTGTCTGACATACCAAATTTCCTCAGCCTCCTCAGGAAATACAGCCGCTGCTGAGCCTTCTTGACCAGCCATGTGGTGTTCAGTGTCCAGGTGAGGTCCTCAGAGATGAAGACACCCAGGTACCTAAAGCTGCTCACCCTCTCCACTTCAAGGCCCCGGATAAACAGGGGTGGGTGAGGCCTCCTCTTCTTCCTCGTGTCCACTATCATCTCCTTTGTCTTATCAGTATTGAGGGTGAGGTTGTTGTCCTCACACCATGACACCAGACCGGCCAGCTCTCTCCTGTAAGGCGCTTCGTCTCCTCCAGTGATGCGACCGATCACTGCGGTGTCGTCAGCGAACTGTAAAATGATGTTATCTTTGTTGGAGGCGACACAGTCGTGGGTGTACAGGGTGTAGAGGATGTGGCTGAGGACACAACCTTGTGGGATGCCAGTGTTTGTAATAATGCCGGCTGAAGTCCTGTTGCTGGTCCTGACGGACTGGGGCCTGCCAGTCAAAAAGTCCTGTAGCCGGTCACAGAGGGTGGGCTGCAGGCCGAGTGTTGCCAGCTTGTGAGTGAGTTTGTGTGGGATGACAGTATTGAAGGCGGAGCTGTAATCAACAAAAAGTACCCTGATGTAGAAGTCATTATTTTCCAGGTGGGAGAGGGAATAGTGAAGGGCAGCAGTGACCCGGAAATAATGACGTCAGACTTAAAGCCCGGATACTCATCTCTTTCTGAGACACGCGTCTTTCTTTGACTCTCACACGTAGTGGGCCGATTCCTGGCAATATTAAAAAATGACAACAAGAAAAAAGGAAGAAAATTCTCTCAGAATTGGGAAGTGGAGTAGTTTCTTAGTTTTTATTGTGGCTGCATTTCCTTTTCTTGTGTCCATCAAATCCACATAAACCGTGTCTGACTTGTGACCCTTCAACCGCCACTCGACCTTTAAGAAAGCCTTCTCCTCTTTCTTCACGGCTGAGCTTTGGAAAGGCGTCTGTCCCACAGCGCTGACTTATGAAAAACCAGAACGTGGGGCATTTGCTCGATTTGTGGGGCAATAAAACTGCTGTGCAGATTCACACACCTGGTGATTGTCAGAACTCCACCTCCAAAGGTCGTATAGAGTGTCTTTATTGGAGAGCTATGGCACGCGTGCACGCGGCACGCGTGTTTTATCCCCACTAAAAGCTCTCTGCTGGAGTATCTGATCCAATGTTATATATATTTGTATATTTGTAACTTTCAGCTATATAAATCAGTCAGATTAGAATTCAGACACCTGTTTGTGAAAAACTTTTTAATTTTCTGATGGTGGACATGTTTGGGAGTTTACGTGGTGCTTTTGTTAAGCATTAAAAAAACACCCTAAATTTGGCCAAAACGTGAAAGTGTTTTTGTTTCCAGGTTACTTTTAAATGCTCTTCGTCAGTATTTCAATAATAACACCTCGCAGTGAACGAACAGCTCGTGACTACGCGCTGAAACTAGAAAGTCTGAGTTTCATATTCCCGTCTTCACTGCAGTCCAGATGTGCACAGGTTTGTTCACAGCTGCCTGGTGCCTGTAATTTCCCCTGTATTCAGTTTACATCTTATCTTGTTAATCAGATGTTGAGAATTATTATTTGCTGTTGTTTCTGAAACTGTCCCTCAGCAGCTGTAGCTCTTGTTTCCCAGGAAATAATGGTGGAAATATGACAGATGTTGTGTTTGAAGCACTCACAGAGGGAAGCTGCCTGGATGCACACTGACGTGTGAGGTTTGTGGTTTTTCTTTACCACCAGTCTCTGCTGCCTCTGAGCTTTATCTCAGGACAGCCTTGGATTAGTCCCCTGACACATCCACGGCGGTGTTTGTTACCGAGTCACACGTCACAGTCCATGCACTTCATTTTGGAGCAAAAACTTAAATCAAACTTTTGGAGTTAAAACAAATTTAAATGGCTTCATGACTGAAACACACGTTTGTTTCTTTTTTTGTGGAGTGAACCCATTAAAGGGGACCTGCTTTGCTCTTCACACCGTTACATCGATGTGCGCTGATACTAAACACAGCCAAAGATTCAGATAATGAGTTCAGTGTATAAGCAAGAAATCCCCGTGAGCCAAAACCTCAGACCTCAGACTGCTCTGAAAACTTTTTTTTCCTCTTCTGGGCTCTGCGTGATGTCAGTGAGAGTCGATGTCACTTTCATGTCAGGCACACCTGCTACACCAAGGCCCAGTGTAAGATAAATAAGCATTATTCTGATTGGTAAATCATGCAAAGCCACTCAAAAGCACAACAAGTCCCCATTGAACAGCTGCAGTCTTCTCAGTGGTTACCTTTCCCTTTGGGCTCTTCTCATTGGCCGGATACATGAAGATCCCTCCGTAGGCGATGGTGCGGTGAATGTCTGAGACCATCGAGCCCACGTATCGCGCTCCGTAGGGCGAACTGCCATCCTGCAGCAGAGAAATTCATTTTAAATGTCACTAAACTAAATGTCACATTTTCTATGCTCCACAATTAAATTTTGGTTTATTTTAAGAAAAAAAATTAAAAAACACACACAGATTCCATTAGCATTCGCAGAGATTTTGTGACCTTTAAATTAGACATTCCCAAATAAAAACTCCAGTTTTCCCAGTTTTAGACTGGTATTTTCTGTTGGCTAATTCTTGGATGTAAAGCGTTAGTTTATCTACTTCCTGTGGTCACTGTCAGGTGAAAACAGCCCTAACAAAAAACCTGTATATTACAGATATTACAACCATTTAAAAACAAAGAGCTGCATAGCAACAGCGTCATGTGACCAGCATCTCACCGTGGCCCGGTGTGGCAAACCTGAGCTCAACACTCCAGCTTTAACACTACGAGTGCATTTTAAAAACTGACCTGCAAGTAACGTCTGATATGAAATGACTTTGGACAAAAACATTTGCATCACATTTCATATTTTGTAAAACTGAAACAGCTTCTGAATGTCTGGTTTTTACACAAGAACACATTAAATTGGATTTTTGTATGAATGAAACTGGTCTGCACACAAAGACATGAGTGAACCAGAGTCAATGAAGCCAGCGTCTGTTTTGATTGGGGATTGTGACCCTTCTGCTGCTGCACAGCAGGCAGGTCAAAGTCCTCCTGCAGCAGCTGGAACATTCACCCCCACAGACAGGCAGACGCTCCACAGCGTCAAAGTCTGTGATTAAATATTCTTCTCAGTGAACTTTCTTCCCAGAACTTTGTTGTTTAACAGGTTATATTGTAACAACGACATCATGTGACGCGTGCAGTGGAAGGTGTGTGGAGTTCCCACCAAGCGAGGTTCGTGTTCTGACCGGCACGACATGATGTAGCGTCATGTGCCTGCTGAGTCACGTCCCGTAAGGGAGGGTGTGTGTGTGTGTGTGTGTGTGTGTGTGTGTGTGTGTGTGTGTGTGTGTGTGTGTGTGTGTGCGCGCAAAGTAAAGCAGGGCTTCCCAAACATGACACACGATCAAGAAGAAAAGAAAAGAATAAAAAAGTCCACCTAGAGCGAAACGTCCTAAAATAAGATAACTGGAAGTCAAAAAGAAAGAGAGCAGAGAGTGAGGGGAAGTTATCGAGGGCGTGGCGTGTGAACTTATGATTTATGATCTGAAGCATATTAATGCTGAGAGAGACGTCGTGAGCAGGAGGGGTGCTGATCTGGAAGCAGTGATCAGGGCGCGTTGAACCGAGTTTTGTTTTTTTAAGCTGCTTAGTGTTGAAATCCTGGTCACCTGACTCTGTACGGCTGCTCCTCTGTAACCAAAAAAAGCTTTTTCAAAGGCAGACGTTACATTTGTAAATGATCCTTCGTGCAGGTGAGAAACTGACGGGTTTAAAAAAGGAGCAGAGACAAAAAAACTTCCCTGCGGGGCATTCAGAAAGTTCTGCGTTCCACTTTAACCTTGTGACTGAAGATCTGCTGTTTCATAAAGAAACAGAGTGTGAGTAACTCTGTGGTCACTGAGGGATTGTGCTGGCTCATGATGCGCTGTGTGAAGTGTAATGTGAATGACAGTGAGTGTTCAAGGAAGAGATGTTAGTAGAAAATCTGCTGTGACGCAAACTCGGCCTGATGGGAACTGCAGCGTGTGCAGAATGGACTTTCACAAAGTATAAATACAAAAATACAAAAACACCCTCGAATATACCCAACCTTAATCTGTGTGTGTGTGTGTGTGTGTGTGTGTGTGTGTGTGTGTGTGTGTGTGTGTGTGTGTGTGTGTGTGTGTGTGTGAGACATGATTTATGCTGTGTGAACATGTAAGAGTGGTAGTTTGTCATGGCAGGTTTACATTTAATACACATAATCCCACAGAGGTTGTTTTCCTAGAGTTTGGTGTGATGAGACGTTCAGGACATCCTGTAGCTGCTGTGTTTCTTTTTCTGTTTGAAACCAAACCCACGAAGCGTCGAGGTTTACAGAGTCATGTCACACACGTGACACAATACATCACTTTTAATTTGAGTTTTCAGTTATTCTAAAAGTACATGTGAGGCTTTTTTTGCTTTTTGGGAAAAATCAAAGGCAAAGAAACTGAAATGAGAAAACGAGAGCATCAGCGAATCCCGGGCTGATGAAGAGGACGCTGATGACAAGCAATGGCTTCACAAAGTGCTGAGTGTGCATGTGCGGACATCAGAGTTTCCAGTTGAGAAGCTGCAGTTTCCTGAGGAACAGGATGTGCACTCACATTAGCTGTTTCACCATCCTGCAGCTCAGCTGACCGAGCTGCCACTCCTTCCTACAGCCTGACCGACCGGTCACGCTCCGCTGACTGCCCGTCACATGTTTCAGGGCGTAGGTAACCTTTACCTGCACTCGGTACACAAATGCATTGATTGTCTCTTTACTGTAAATCACCCAGAATGCACTGCACGTGCATATAGGGTTGAAGTAATTTCTCCCACCAGCAAATGAAATTGTTTTATTGACCGTGTCTAACAGTGAAGTATACACGTACCACAATACTAGACTGATCAACAAACATGTTTTCTGTGCCTGTGAGTCGGCCTGTGAATGTGATCTAGCCCTGCGGATGCTTCGTCAGGACTCACATGATGAGTGCGAGGAGCTGCTTGAGTGTTAGATTTAGCTTTGAGCCAGCAGACCTGAACAGATGCTCTGTGGGTCGATAGTTCTTATTTCTACTGCAGCTTCAGTTAAAGGTATCACATTTAAAACCACAAACAGAAAGCGCTCTGAGTAAGCGGGACGCCGTGCACGCTCTTACCTCGGGGTACTTCTTGTGTTTGAGGTATTCATTGATGGAGGGGTGAAAGTACTTGGCGTAGCCCTCGTTCAGACTGTAGATCTTCCCCTTGGGCTTGATCTTCACGCTCCTCTCAGTCAGGATGAACTCGCCGACGGCCTGATAAGAAAACAGTTAAACGTTTAGGGGACACGATAGAAATGATCAGGATAAAAAAACATCAGCAGAAGCGAACCGGCACCAAGGTAGAAGAGTGCCGGTCTTTAAATTTAAAGTACAAAGTCAAGGTGCCACATCATACACGACTGTGCCGATAACAATCCTCCCCAGGACTACAATATTACTCTCTCCAGGTATCGAGATCTCTGGAGGTTTCTGGACTAAATTCTTGAAAACAGCGTTCTGGGTTTTTCCTACATTTCTGTTTGCATCAAGACTGATTTATTCAACTATATCATAACTAAACCTACTTTTTAAAAAAGGCTGAAAAATTGTTTTTAAATACCAAAAAACTCAATGTCAAAGAAAAAGTGAAGTTTATTGAAAAGCTGATTAATCAAAGTTATTAACAAATCAACAAAAGACAAAAACACGAAGCAGGACGGGGTGAAGGACGCTGGCTGAAACAGAAACACTGACAGGAAGGAAAACAGAGAGGAAGACGGGACTCGTGTGTTCACTGAAGACTGAGGAGGAACAAGAAACAGGAGGGCATCAGGTGACAGTAATAAAAACGCTCAGACAGACAGGAAGTAAAACAGGAAGCATCAGGAAATTTGCATATTTGAGACAAGAAGACCCAAGATGCTGAAAAATGATGAAAAGGTGTGTGCGTGAACTTTGTTTAGACTCTTTTTTTACCTTTGAAACCCAGAATGTGACACGAGTAAGATGATATTCTGAACTGATTTAGTCAGAGAGGTGCCAGAAACGTTCTGCAAATCTAAAAGGATTGACGTGTTTACAGTCCTGTGATTACACTGTGCAGATGTGCCTCAACGAGGGATGGCTGACAGCATCGTGTCTGCTTTCTTTGGCAGAAACAATAAACCAGAGAAAAGGGAAAAGCACGACTGTGAGTGTTTATGAGATAAACACTGACACAAGGAGACATCAGACTTCAGGTAATGTCACCGTGACGCTCTGTGGAGGTGTGGAAACCTGCAGCTGAAGTACTCACAGGATCGAGTGTGAAGAAGTTGACGCCGGCGCCTGTGCTGAGGGCCACGAGGGTGGCGCTGCCGTAGAGGGCGTAGCCGGCACACACGATGTTGTTGCCCTGCTGCAGGGCGTCTTTGTCTGTGGGCTCCCCCTCTGAGATCTGAACGTCACAGCAGGGAAAAACAACAGCAGCATCCTGTTTAAAAGTTTTAATGTTTAACACCAAGAGCTGAGAGATGATCTGCAAACTGTTAACAGACTGAGTGCTTCACTGGACAAAGACTGTAGCATCAGACCAAGAACTCACAAACTGACATCAGATTAACGTTTTACTCATTTCAGAATAAAACATGTGGATGAATCACATCAGGTTTCATGGTATAAACCTCACGCAGGCCTAAAGGTTTGTCTTCCTAACATGCGTCTGGCCTGTTTACAGCTGTTGCTTTGTGTTGCGCAATGTTGAAAAAGCTCAGCAGACTGCAGCCGTAAATAATCAGAGGCTCTCAGAAGCCAGGTTTGGCTGGGCAGCAGCGCCCTCTTGTGTCTGCAGGATGTTACTGCACCTTGACCCTGAAGAAATCTGAAACTTTTCACATTTAAAATGTGAAGCTTTTTCTGAATGATTGAAGTGTCTGAAAATCCAAAAAGTCTTTAAAGACTCGAGGTGTGTTTGAGTAACATAGATGGTTCTGTTACAGACTGCTTCCTTCATCAGGATCGGCTGAACCGATGCAGCTTCAACGTATGAGATCATTTCCTGGATTTTTTAAAAAAGTGGTAGCGGGGTACCGATAATAAGGCGTGGGGTGGGAGACACAGGAAATCATAATATTTAAAGAGAAATAAAATCAGTGTGGACACTGTGGACTCAGGAGCAAAATGTAAAGTTTGTGATGCAGATGATTCGGTGAGACTGTGAGCTCAGACTCACCCGTTTGTAGATGGCGAATATGGTGCCGATGGACGCCAAGCAGTCGATGTTACTGGAGCCGTCCAGAGGGTCGAAGCAGACCACATACTTCCCCTGTGAGGAAACACACTAAATACTTAAATATGATAATAATAATAAATTATATTCCAAATAAAAGTGAACGAGTCGTGCAGCCATCTAGAACCGCTCACTGGTTCTAAACTGAAAATAAATGAACAAAGTGTCAGTTGTTAGATTGGAATCATGGTATTGGTTCATTTCAGAATAAAGTCACAGTGTTTATCACTCAGTGTGCAGTATTACTGTGACAGTACAGCGTACTGAAAGAACAAACATGTCCCACATGGGCCATCCTAAATATTTGATCACATGACTTGTTTGATTAGTACAGAACACAGCTGTCTGTGTGCATGTAAGGGTCAAAGGTCACTCTTCAGGATGCCAGTGTTCACATTTTAGACAGAGGAGACAGATGGTTTGAAAGAGGAGTGAAGGAAGCATCTACATCCACTGTGAACGCCATCTTTAAACAGAGGGCGGGGCTTACGACACCAACTGTCTGCCATCTATAATCCAGTTTTGAGATCCTTCTCAGATGCGTTAACACCCACTCACATCCTGGGCCATTTGACCTCAGGAAGTCACATGATAGGGTGGGGCTAGGCTTCACAATGGGTTCACCCGAAACCTTGGCTGATTGTGACCTACACCTGTTTTCACACCTTGGCTCGTGTGATTAGGTAGAGGATCAACAGGGGGTCCATGACCCTCTTGGGGACACTCCCACAGGGCTTTTCTCTCCGAGCTCCTTAGACAGAACATGCATGCACAGTAAGGAAGTCATTCAAACATCCAGATCCCAGATTAAGAACAACTGTTGTTCAGGAGTTTCACTCGTCCGCCTGCGATGTTGTGGGAGATTAATACAGTTAGTTATGGACAAAGGAACATTTCTTTTTTTCTCTGTAATGCTGGACTGTGGACATCCACCTGTATAACCACTCACCAACCTTAAATTTAAAACTCTAACTAAATTCTTTTGCCATAATAAATCAATTGAAATGTGAGAAATCTCACTGAAATATAAACTAACAGAACAAACTGTGCTGTTCTCATTGAATTGAATCTGAGTGCTGTGATTTAAAATGGGTGACAAATTAAAAGAAAACCCTGAAGCTTGCAAAACAGCTTGATGCCCCACAGCTCGGCTCCTCAGCTGAGGGACGGGCGTCATTGTGCAAAATCTCCCCTTCGTACTGAGCTGGATCTCCCCAGCTTAGATGTGGTGAGGTATCACACCAGTCCTGGCTGAGAGGAAGAGGTCACGCCCATCACCACAGATGTGGTTCATCCAAGGATAAAGACGGACTCACCTCTGGAACAGAGACACCTGGCTGTGAGGTGGCTGCTTACCCGCTTCTCCTTGGGGGTGACGATGAGCTCCTTGTTCTCCTCAGACACCATGCAGCAGGTGCTGTAGGAGGCCTGCAGCATGTTGATGACCAGGTCGTTCGACAGCACGTCCAGCTTCTTTACATCGTCCCCCGTCACGTTCACAGCGCCCGCCAGACCGTGCCTGCACGGACCAATCAGCAGCCACACGTTAGCCACGCCCACACACAGGACACCTGACTGAGAGAAAACCTGCTCACATCCAGCTGAGTAGAGAAATTCAGTTAGTCACAGAAAAATTCTTCATTATTGCTTTTCCCCCACAGTGGAGATCACGTGTGAAGCAAACTATCTCCATTTACTGCCAACAAAGCTGAACTGTGATTGGTTATGTAAGCTCTCTGGATAATGATGCTTTCTTCACGGGCTGGCACGCAGTCTTCTGTTAGATACAATCATGTTTCTGTACAGCACGGCGGTGCTGAGCTCCGTCTGCAGCTCAAAGAAAACCAGACAAACTAAACTCTAAGGCAGGCCGTCAGGGTCACGCCTGCGACCCCACGTCGATCTGAGGCGGGCTCCACCACTGACACGCCTGCACAATATGACATGCATGGGCAGTTTTGCATTTAATAAGCTATCCATTTACAGATGGTGATGTCGTAAGAAAAACGAGCTTTGTTTAAATAAATGTTTCCACAGTCAGTTGGACCAGCTGATCTGTGACTTCACACCAACAGGTTTATTAAAAAACTTAATGATTTTATGCTTTTATGATTTGAGCCATTTGTCCAGATCTTAATATCGCTGCTCTATTCACACTTTGCAAAGTCATCAAGCGGACCAACTTGGACCCTCGGATGGGCTGGTTTTGGCTCCAGGGCCGCGTGTTTGACACCCCTGCCCTTAAACAAAGAATTTTAACAATCCACCCAGCTCAGTCCTTTCACTGCACGATCTTTTATTAAAGTCAAGATTAGAGTGTTGAAATCATACAAAGCTGTGTGCGACCTTTATCCAGCACAAAGCCTCCGTTCATACCAGCGCTGCTGCACGTATTGTGCAGTGTTGAAATCAGAGGTGATTTATCTGTGACGGCTTCTACACTGAACACAAACAGCCAGTCGCTCCACCAGCTCTGTGACGGAGCCCGACCTCCGACAGCAAAGTTCACGCACAGCTTTGCCCCCGCATGCTGAACTGTCTCTGTACGTAGGTGATACTCACAGGTGGGCCAAGCCTGCCTTACGCACAGCAGATGAAATTGCTTTGATGGCCGTCAGCATGGCGTTGATGAGCTGGGTCAGCTCACCCGTCGCCCCTTTAGCCTGGCGCCCCGTCTCGATGACGAACCGGGTCAGGGTCCATACGTCCGTCTCAAACGCCGACTGGTCCGACATGCCGTTTCCCGGTTCTTCTGTCCTTCCCGCTGGGCAGCAAGCTACGAGTGAGCGACCTCATTATGAGCCTCGTCCTTTTCATGCTCAGAGCCGTGAAGGCGAGCCAGGGGATCTATTTGTGAGCACAGCCGAGTGGAAGAGCAAGTGTGTACGTGGAGATGGTGTCGGGTGTCAGCTGCAGACTGGCACGGTTTAATCCTGCACAACACCTTTATCAGCTCCTTAATTCATTTCGGCAACAGGTTTACAGGCTGTTTGACAACAGACACTGGAGGCTGGGGTAACGTGGCAGCTCTTTGGGACGTTTAACCTCACATGAGCCTGACAGCAGGTCTACAGCAAATTCTATACAGACAAAAATAATCACGGCTGACTTCAATGTAAAGGTTTAATATACTTCAGCTGCTACAAACTGAAAATAAGCTGAAGTATTTGTTTCAGTTTGATGTTGTGTGTCTTTGTGTTACAGGCTCGGGGACACAGATTCGATTCTGCAGCCGTGTTTCAGCACAACAGCAGCTCAAGTGAGCTTTAAATGTCAGTCGGGCTCTCTGAGCTTCAGCTGACCCCGGCTTAAAGGTCGACTCCACTGGATTAAGTATCTTTGAACTTTACCCTCCAACTTGAAGATTTCAAGATATTATTAAGGGACACAAACTGAATAACTGTGAGATGATGACACACGTCTGAAATGATCAAACACTCACTCGGTCTTATTATTTATTGAGAGACTTCATTGTTCCAAACAGCGGTTATTTCACATAATAAAAGAATCAAGTTTGGTTGCATAGAGGCTGGTTTTGGTCTTTTGCACATCTGGAATGTCTCTTTGGTTTAAGGCACAACTGGAGGTAAACTGAGGAGCAAAGGTCTGAGGCTGAAGTGCATTTATGTGTTTTTGGCACATTTTTGGTCTTTGGTAGCTTTTGTTTGGGAGTATCTGAGCTCACGAAGCACCAAAATGGGAGGGCTAATGTGGCATGAAAACACTGTGCCTCCAAATCTCTTCACATTTTTGGTCTTTAAAACCCATTTTTACATAAAAAGCATCATTATAGAGGCAGTAACGTGCATCCCAACAGGAGGACAGCCGTGTGAGTCCCTGATCCGTGCAGTCTCACTTCTTGGCGTGTTTCTGGCAGATGGCGATGTACTCCAGCACGTCCTCGGAGGAGCCCATAGCCACAGGAGCTCTTTGGTGGATGCTCTCAGGCTGGATGTCCAGGATGTTCTCAAAGCCCGTGGAGGCCATGCCGCCCGCCTGCTCCATGATGAAGGCCATGGGGTTGCATTCGTACAGCAGACGCAGCTTTGAGAGAGAGGGGAGGGAAGGTGTAAGTGCTCAAAAAGAAAAAGTCTGCAAAACTCACAGTTTAGCATTTTAGTACTTGAAGGAAAAAAAAAAATCAGATGTTTTTTTTCCAAGTCTGTGTGAAAAGTCACAAATGAACACTGGACCAGGGTTTTCCAGAAGAATTTGTCCTGTTCATGTGAAGAGCTGTGCTTTAAACTCCTAAGACCAGAACTCTTTCATGGCATGTGTTTTTCATTTCTCTTTGGGCTATTTGGGCCGATGAATGTAAAAACAAAGAATTACATGATTTTTTTAACCTGATTTTTGTTTCTGAGAAAAATGAGATTTAAATTTCGACAGAACAGTGGCAGTATATAACGTCCTCGTAAGTGGATATCAGGCCCTTGTAGAGCAAAATTTAATATTTTGGTCTAGACAACCCAAAATGTGATGTCCACATATGTGGACGCCAGGTCCTAAGAATGTAAACGACAGTTTGCTACAATATTTCAACAAACAGGCCTTTCAGTGTTAATTTCATATTTTTTGCAGAAACTTTCTTCTGTTGTTAAATTTGTGTGAAAGTACAAACATGTTTGCACATTTAAACTGTCAGATGGGTTTTTTGGTTTTAGGAACCGTTACAGAGTTCACGTGTGGGAAGCTTTTTTTGACCGTTTTTCTTCATTTTCATGTTTTCTGGCTTCTTTTTATCTTTATTCAAAGACAACAAACAGACGGGAGCGATACAGTGTGGCTCAGAAAGACTCAAACCCACAGACGTGGCAGATATGTCCTCAGCACAGTAAACATGCTTTTATAACGTGTGTAATCTCATATTTGTTTCAGTACTGCAAACAATGAAGGGTGAGGATCGTCACTGTGACATCACCCACTGGGTAACAGAGCCTACGGTGGAGTAACAGATTAAAATGCTAACTTAAACCAACGTAACCGAAGCACAAGCTACTGGAATCCAGTTCAATTCAGTTTTATTTACACAGCGCCAAATCACAACAACAGTCGCCTCAAGGTGCTTTATATTGTAATGTAGACTCACAATAATACACACAGAGAAAAGCCCAACGATCATATGACCCCCTATGAGCAAGCACTGTGGTGACAGTGGGAAGGAAAAACTCCCTTTTAACAGGAAGAAGGGGGTGTCCAAATTCATGGGCTGCATCCTCCTGAGGCCGCATTTGAAGGCCGATTACGTCACAGCGACGCGACGAAGGCTGTCCAAATTCGTAGACTCCTCTGAATGCAGCCGACAAATGCCTCCTCCTTTTCCCCAAATTTGAAGGACGGGTCGGGTGTGTCCTTCGTGGCCCACCATATCCCAGAATTCATAGCGCGGCCCAGCCAATTCCAGTTTTCAACAATGGCGGCCGCTACTAAGTTTTTAATATTACTCTTATTAATCTTTCTGGGTCACAAAATAAACTTTTAACATATTTTCAGGCGAGAATGTAGCCGTGTAAACTTCAAATATCTGCTCGGTTTATCAAGATATCGCATATTTGCAAAAGTGGTTCGACGTTTTCGGAGACGTCTGTTACCCACCAGCTCGATAGCTAGCCGGGAGCTCGACGGTCACTGGAGCCTCCGAGAACGGCACAACTCCCGGCACATCATTTTCAGATCACCGCGGTCTTTCGCTACTCAGGTTAAACGTAATATATAAGTCACTTAGACAACCTAAAAATGTTACTGTTTGGCTTTTTTCAGTGTTTTATTTGTTCGTGAGTAAATCGGTTTGGCTGAGATTAAAGTTATTAGATTAGATTAGATAAAATAAAACTTTCCCCGGGTGGTTTTCACACAGCTGAATAAACGTCAAACAGAAAACTGATTAAACAGAAGTGTGAGATGGTCGAGAATTTACACCAGTGTCCTGTTATATTTTAGATAGCAAGGAGCAGACGGCCGAGTTTATTAACTCCACCGAGACAGCGGTGACGTTAATCAGAAGGCTAGACCGTCCAATTTCACAGCCGTTTACTTCCGGCCTACCCGACCTTCTGAGGACCCGGCCCACGTAGACCGCGAAGGCCGGGTCCTCAGGAAGATGCAGCCCATGAATTTGGACACGACTGAAATCTCCGGCAGAACCAGGCTCAGGGAGGGGCGGGGCCATCTGCTGCGATCCAATAGAGTGAGAGAAGGAAGACAGGATTAAGACATGCTGTGGAATGATCTGTACCTCACAGCAGGTCAAAGTTTCTGTCAGATAATTCAAATAGAAATGCTCCAAAAAGCACTGACAGCACCAACACTTCAAACGTGTGAAGGCTCGGTCGGGCGGACAGCAAACCTGTCGCTCAGCTAACTGAACTTTAAGCTTTACCAGAGTGGGTGAGATTTAAAATCCTGGATTCCACCTGCTGCTGAGTGACAAACTATTGACGCCAAACCCATTTTTGTACCTGCACAAAAACACTGTAAACATTATTTCTGCTTATCTGGGATTTGTAATCGTCTGTGGGAACCGAGCGGGTTTAGATCCCAGTCTCGAGGTGCCAAATCGAGGAACTCCAGTTTTGACATGTTTTCCAAGTTTCTTTAAGGTGCAACAGCACTGATGTCACTTTTCGGACGCCTACGCTGCATCCATCTTTTATATACAGCTGCAGGACCTTACCTTTCCCTTTGGGCTTTTCAGATTTCCTGGGTATAAAAAGATTCCTCCATACATCAGCGTTCTGTGCACATCTGCCACCATAGAGCCAATGTAGCGGGAGCCATAGGGCTCACTGCCGTCCTACAGGGGCGTAAAATACAACATCTGTTTACTGACGAGGTCTACGGTAAAAATACAGCAGTGCACATTTTTAGTATTTATTAGTGTTTATTGTATATGTAGCATGTTTGTGGATACTGCTGGAGTTTATACATTTCCCCCTGGGGACAAACAAAGTATCAATGTTCCAACAAAAATATATACTAAAACTTATGTTTAGTATAAACATTGGAATAAACTGAAAAAAATATCAGGCAGAGCTGCGCACACACACACACACACACACACACACACAAACATGTCCGGACACCTGCGTTACCTGAGGGAACTTCTTGTTCTGCAGGTACTCTGTGACAGCAGGGTCAAAGTACTTTGCATAACCTTCATTCAAGCTGTAAATCTTTCCTCGTTTCTTGATCTTCACGTCCCGCTCGACCAGTATGAACTCCCCGATCGCCTAAAGAGCAAAAAGCAGTAAAAAAAAAAACATGTTTGTAGATAAAATCAGTTTGCAGCATTTCTATGTGGAACACACGAAGCCTTCAAAATAGCGCTAACCGGGTCGAGCATGAAGCAGTTGACTCCCTGGCCGGTGGAGAGCACTATCATGGTGGCGCTGCCGTAGAGGGCGTAGCCCGCTGCCACGAGGTTCCTGCCGGGCTGCAGAGCGTCCTTCTCACAGGGCTCATCATCTGAGGTCTGAGAGAAACGGCATCAGTCATGTCATTATTGATTGTGTTAGCTGATTCGACATCAGTGGAGCATTTCCAGGAAATTAGAAATTAAAATCAGCTTCCAGTCCCTGCTTTAAACATCTAAAAGTGATGCAGCTGTAAAATCCAATAAAAACACTGATGTTTAATCACTTTGCCAACACCTTAAGTTCTAAATCAAGGACAAACATGTTTTCTTCATAAGCATTTAAGTGTTAGTACCTTTTTGTAAATGGCAAAGATGGTGCCAATGGAGACGAGACAGTCGATGTTGGAGGAGCCGTCCAAAGGATCGAAGCACACGATGTATTTCCCCTGAAGAAGTAGAAACAATGCAGTCAATATGTTACGTGTTATACACAAACGACAAATATCATTTTAACCATTAACTGCCTCAAAAAACTTTATATTGTAATTCTGACAGGAAATGAAACACATCGAGCTCCAGGACAGGGTCACGTTTACAAAGAGGCGTCTGAACAGCTGCCTTGAAACGCCTCTGTGCAGCGAATCTAAAACCCAATCTAATTTCACTGATCACCACAAAAACGCCTGCTGATCACTGAATCTGACTGTATCTATTAAACTGTCAAATTTCATAGAAAATAGCTTTTCTGAGTTTGCTCCAAATTGAGGTTTTACAAAGCAGATTTTCCCCTGGACGTTACACTCTGGATGCTGTGGAATTCATTTTTAAAGGAACTTAAAAAAAAAAAGTCTGTGTTCAAATAAACGGGCCTCAAAACTCTGGACGATCCGGTCTCAGTTTTCAGATAACGTCCCACACAATTAAGATCAGGTTTTTCAGGCTCGGTGGGTTCCTAGGGAACACTGTTAAGTCTCAAATATCTCGTCTTGTCTCATACTTACCCTCCTGTCAGGCTCCACTATGATGGCTTTGTCATTCTCTTCAGACACCAGCACGCAGGAGGTGAACGATGACTTGATCATGTTGATGACCAGATCGTTGGACAGGATGTCCAGCTTCTTCACCTGATCGCCCGTCACATTGGTGCTGCCGGCGATGCCGTAACTGAAAAAAGCAAAACTGTTCACACACACACACACACACACACACACCCTCCCTCCCTTAAGGGACAGGCAGTAAGCCTGCCTGTGTAAAACTGGGACTACTTTTTGTGGCTGCTCTGGATACTGAATAAAAAGTCTTTGGGTGGAATTAAATCACAGACACTTCATTGTTCAGTCAGACTGAATAAATAAGAGTAACAGAAGCGTGACGCTGCACTTCTGAAACACAGCTCTGCACGAACAACATGCAACATGTTCTCTTATTTCACATAAACCAGCGGAGACGTTTTAAACTCGGCGATGATGAAATAAAGAGAAACGCAGATATTAAAGTGAGCCCGGAACAGGGGCTGGCACGGTCCCCGACCCGTTCAGGGTAAAAAAAACAAGTACCCCAGTAATAACCACCTGTGGACCGAAGGACGTCTCATAAAATGGGCGTGTCTGTTCCAGGTATGCGCTTTCTGATTGGCGCAGAGAACCTGGCCTCCTGCTAAGCAGCCTGAGCCAACGTGGATGCGTGCCGCTGAGGGCTTTAGACAGCGCTGCATTCAAGTACGGAACAGTGCGCGTCAGGGCCGTAACAGCTACTTCCTAGTGATGGGTAGATGAGGCCTCGTGAAGCGTTTCAGCACATTCCCCAAACTGTATCGATACTGTGTCGACACAGTGTTGCTGTTTTGCTCCTTACTGACACCTGCTGGACGTTAAATATCATTGCAGGGAACTTACTTGAGACAGACACTGATTCAATGACCTAGTCATACTTGTACACACTGTAAGGTATTGTACTTTCCATGGAATCATTTTATATCGTTTACATTTCAAATATTGTAGACATCTATAAAATATATTATGAATGACACTAAGTGAAAATTAAAATGAAAGTATTGTGAATGTAATATTACCCATTTAAATGTAATTGACTCAGAGTTAATTATAAATTTCTATTCAGAAAAATAAGTTTATCCAATGTTTTTGCATTCAGTCTGTTGCGTTTTTCCCCAGCTTTGGAAAACTCACGCTCACAGGCACAGATGAAGCTGGGGTACACAAACTGTACAGCCAGGTGGAAAAGGTTCGGATAAGATGTCTTCCTCTTCCCCCAGTACGTTAAAGGATCCTCTGATCTTAGAATGTTTCTCTCCAACACTCTCCACAATACTAAGGGGTTGGCAGTCCTTTATAATAAAATTCAGGACTGCCTGGTCCAGAACAGTCTTCCTAGATCCTTGATTTCAAAATAATAAAACACATATTAATAAAAAAAAAATGATGATAATGCTGCTCAGTGTCTACATAGGCCGACCTGTGTTCATTCTCAGTGTGTTTGTCTCCTCATTTTCATGTTTGGCTCTGTAATGCCTAAACACTGAGGAGGTGCTTTTGTTTGTGTAAGAAAGCTCCGCAGAACAGATGCAACATTTAACCTGCATAAAGTGAAATAAATAATTTACACTGCAGGTCACATTGCTGTTTTTCCTATTCTGATAGATTACACTGAAACAAAGACAAACTGTTACCTTATTTCCAGTTAAAAGATCGAAATGATCCCACACAGCAGAAACTTTTCTTTTTCTTTCGGGCTCCATTTTATTATGGAGAGATGTGCATTTTTTTTTTTTTTTTTCATCTTTGCGAGAGTAATTTAGTTTTTTTGGGTGGCGACTCATTCCGTTGACGGATGCGGTACCTTTAACAGTTTGGAGCGTTGCAATGAGCGCTACAGCAGCTGTATCGATCACGTGACTTTTTCTTAACGCGACACACGCACCGATACAGGCTTCGCTCTGTGAGCTTGATACATGCACCGGTGCGCCAGTGTTGCTGGACCCATCACTACTACTTCCAAACCTAACGGCGTGTGTAACGTGGCTCACTCACAGGTGGGCGATCCCAGCTTTGCGCACAGCGCTGGAGATGGCCTTCACCGCTGTGCACAGCGAGTTGAGCAGCGTGGTCAGCTCCCCCGTGCCTTTGGCCTTCCTGCCCTGCTCCATGACGAAGCGGGTCACGGTGACCACGTTGGTGTCGAAGGTGCTGCTGTCGGACATGGTGCCGGGTGAGCCGCTGGAACTGCGGGTTTGAGGAAACTCTGCAGGATTTAAATGCGGCAGCAACGCGGAACTGCGCGTGGACAGCCGTGGGGGGAATGTAGGCAGAGGAGAGGTGTGGCCCCGCTGTGTACACTGAGCTGTGCAGCGATGACACGATAGTGTTACAAACACAAGGATATGAGCAGAACAAAGAGAGTTGCACAAGCCCGAGTTCAGACTTTTGTTCCCTGAGAGCGACAGCCCGACACAGATACGAGGAGTGCGGACACGCATTGTTTCTGCGCACGATAGTCAGCGTTTACATTCCTCTTGCGCACATGAACTTTTCAGCGTGTTGCCCTGGATTTTCTCTTTGGAAAGATTAGTGGCTGCAGACTGTTGGAGACGCTCGCCTGCTCATTTCATACTTCTGGCGAGTTTTGCAGAGGGGGGTTACGAAAGTGCCTCAGGCTACGTCCACACTAGCCCGGATAGATTTGAAAACGCTCCGCGTGCACACGTGTTTTCAGTCGTTTTCACAGAGTTGTGCGTCCACATTGAAACGGATGAAAACGCTTACGTTCCAGTCCTGCGCATGCGCAAAAGCGAGTGAGAATTAAAGAATTTGAAGAAAAGCTATCTGGAGCATGTACAAACTGATTTTCATCTTTTTTAGGGCTGTCAAAATTGAGAGCAATCAAAACAACCACTGTATAATGGACTCCGCTAGCTTTGTTTATTTGGTCACATGACTGCATCACATGACTAAAAATACGTCAGCGTTTTAGAAAGTGTGGACGGGAGGCCAAAACGGAGAGAAAACGATTCGTTTTCAAACGAAAACGCATTAGTGTGGACGTAGCCTCAGTCAGGGTCTGAATGGCGAAACTTATGCAAATCAACTGAAGTCATAAAACCATCACGTCGAACGGAAGTATGGGAGTGATGAGGATCTGAACTCCTAAAACTCCAGTATGCAGAAAACACCGAGTGAAGTGAAAACGCTTCATGCAAACATGAAACTGACTGTACAACACGCTGTGAGTCAGAGCGAAGAGGCTAAAACAACCCAGTGCAGAGACATTAGTACTCATGTCCCGTATGTGGTAGTACGATGAGCTTCCAGTTAGAACAGTTTTAATGTCTGCATTGTTTTAACGCCGAGTGTGAAAGATTTTTCTAAAAGTTAGTCCAATGCTCAGATGTTCTACTTATTGTAAGAAATTCTAACCTTCCTCTTGAACACTGTGCGATTGTGACACTTGAAGATGCTGCAATGGAGCTGAAAACCATTTTTTACCACATACTGCTTTAGGGTGTAAGACTCACAAGCAAGCTGTCCATCATGTGCTTCAATAAAACCGATGAGGAAAGGAAAAATGTGATGAAGCTGCACATTCAATAAAATCCATCATGTTTAACAGTACGCCCGTTTACACGCACACATGGAAACACAGTGATGTTAGTGTAGTTTAGAAGAGACCGAGTCAGAACCATCAAGGAAATCTGATCCTCCACAAAACACTGTTTCCCAGAGTACTAACACATATTTGGGGTCACACTGTCAGAAGAGAAGAATCCGGGCTCGCAAAATCGCTAGCCCGACGTCCCGGGGCAGCGATTTTTGCAGTCGGGCTACCAAAATCCATCTCAGCCCCGCCCGTCGGGCTATCATAGGAAGGGAAAATATGTGTCAATGATTTTGCATTTTCTTTAGCAAATGTAGCTGAGTAATTATGTTATTGGCATCGATGAGCCACTGTCAATATGTGACATATTGAAATCGCATTTGAATTTGCGCTTGTTTTTTGCTTTCACTTTGCGATCGCGCAAACGGTGTGTAGAGAGCGGCACCACTGATTGGTGAGTGACGATTAATTGCGCACCAATTCCTCTGACATCGTCTTATCACTCATTAGCTTACTATTCAAACGTGACAAGTGAAATCTCCCACAGCAAGTTTAAACATGTGAGAGGTTGATTGTGCAGAGAATCGCTGACCGTTATGTAAGTACGTGTGTAAAAGCAGCAGGATATATATTTTAGTTCTGCTGAGCCAAATAAGACAGGTCAGGGTGAAGAAGGGGCAGCCAATGAAAAGCCTACCACAAAACGGAAAAGTTATGACAAATCAGACTATGAGGGAAAAAGAAAGCTCAGCTTTTTTGGTTTCATGGACAAAAGAATTTATGTGGCTGGAATATGACGAGCTAAATAACATGATGTTCTGCCGGGTGTGTCGTGAGTTTCATTTCATTTGAGTCGACAAGCGCCTTTGTTACTGGTACCAGTAATTTTAAGAAAGACCCCATCAGAACCCATGAGAAACGCAAGAAATGCATTATACTGCAAACGAGGCTAATCAAAAGCAGCTGTGTCCTGGGGAGAGAGGAGAGTGAGAGAAACAGAGGGGGTAGGAGTGGCAAGAGAGGAGGAGGCGGGGAAAAACACCACGCCCACACAAGGGCAGTTTCAGCAGGCCCTGTTATGTGTAGGCTGTGTTCAGACAGGAAAAGGACCCAAAGTGCAGACTACGGAGACAGACGTGAACTCAAAACAGCTTTAATGCTGAACTCAAAAGTGTAACAAAACTAAGAATACAAAATACACTTACATAGACAGAACACACAGCAAGATAAGGGTAGATCGTGACAAGGACTGATGAAAACACAGGGCTTAAATACACAGAGGGAGCAATCAGGGAATGGGTAACAGGAGGGAAACACAGCTGGGGCAAATCAGGCCTAACGAGACAAAAGAAGCACAACCAGACGCATTTACATGAGACAAGGACTTTCAAAGTAAAACAGGAAACATAACACAGAGACGCGAACTTAACAAGGGGATACAGCCGACAGGGGAGACAGCAACTATAGAACACAGACATAAACCATAAGACGGAACTCTAAGAAAGAAACCAAAGACTAGAAATGATAAATAATATAATAAACTCAAAAGCCCTGGGTCAACGACCCAGGCATCCTAACAGGCCCAGCTAGGGCCATAACACCCAGTCTGCAATATCTTTCCCAGAACAAACAGCAATTGCAAAAAACATACTAAAAATAAACCAAGCAGAAGCAGAAGTCCTGAAAAATCTTTCAAAAGCGTACTATGTTGCAAAGAGTGAACCACCATTGGCCAAATTAGCAGTTTTGCAAACTTCAAAAAGCAAATGGCCTCGATCTTGGTTCCACTTACCTCTTACCCGTGACTTCAGTGGAAATTTCAGATTCAGGATCTGACACAGACTGATTCATGTTCTACACAGTTCTTACAAGTTCATAGAAATTTCTGTTCAATTAGAAACAAGTATTTGAGTTGATGATTGTGATTTTTATACAGTTGTTGTGATTTGTATTTAACAATTTTCTGATTAATTTTTGTTTCTGTTACAATATTATACTTTAATGTATAATATTGTAAAGGAAACAAAACATTAAAAAATTGCTCTCTTTTTTATTCGGGCTACTTAAATTTATTTTGGGCTACCAAAAACTGAAGAGTGCCTGCCCGAAGGGCTACCAGAGATTTTGAAATTTTGCGAGCCCTGCAGAATGATATGGGGAACAGCTTAAACATACCTGTATATTCTACATGCAGTTGACGCCCTTAAAACCACAAAAATACAGAGAAACGCTGCTTCAAAAAGAAACACTGGTGACACTTAAGAAATTTCAGGACTGTAAATCTGCTTTTTCAGTTCAGTGCAGTGGAATAAACTCACTGAATCTCAACACAAATATAACTCATAATAATTTATTTTCACTCAGTGCAGACATTCAGACCTGGTATTCTTTACCTGACTGTTAAGGGTAATGAAAAGAGTCAGATGAAGCATTTTGTCTTATTAGTACCACAACCTTTCAGCCTTTAATCTCACGTGGCTCTGTAACACGAACCAGTAATAAAGTATACTTCACTGCTGACGAGCTCTCTGACTTCAAAGTACTTCAAGCAAAAATGATATCTGTAAACTTAAAACTGGAAACAAACACTAGGAGCTCATCACCATCTCCAGGCTTCATCTAACCTGATGAGCTGAGAGCAGGAAGCTGTTTACTTGGTGATGAGACAAAATACTGACAGTTCAGGAACAGCAAACAAGTATCAAGTGATAAAGATGACTGACTGTTTAATAGTCCTTAAGCTCTCAGCGCCAGTCCGCTGCTATCAAAGATGACCGGGATTATATCTATATCCCAAATATTCAAGAGATTAGTGAGCATGAACTCACTTCAGAGATGTTTTCCTGCGTCCAGCATCCAACCTGTAGCATCAGCAGGACATTAAACCATATGTTAACTTTCTTGGGCTTCCATATGAAGACTGTGATTGACAGATGTAGGTTTTGTAGTCGAAGGGTGAGGAAAAAAACAACAAAAACATCGCTTTATTTAAAAAAGAAGACGAAATCCAGTCACATATTAATAAGTCATATTAATCCAGTCACTATTAATAGTGCAGAACTGGGACATCTGGCCCAGTTCTGCACTAGCACTTAAACGCAGCTTACATTTGTGGGTCGGCAGCGTGAAAAGTCTCAAACCCCACCACGTGCACATGTGACGTCATCTGTGCATTTTTAACAATCTGTGAAAATAATGTCACAGATAGTTTTAGACGTTTGTCCTGCAGCACAGATAGCGTTTAAAGGTGAAAACCATCAGATTTATATACATTAAATTAAAATTTGGCGCGTAATTATAAGCATTTATTCAAATTTTGATATTTACCATTTGAAAAATATTTTTAGGTGAGATCAAATTGCTCTGTGTGTAGACACACGTCTGTGTACTCACTCTTTTACACATAAATCATTGTAGGCTGCACATCTGTAAACTGCGGTTTATGCTATTAAGCTGTATGAACTATTTGGCGGACAAAGGTGCCAACGGTGGGCGTGCAAATAGAAGATCTATATCAGGTTTAATTACAGTTATTTTCTCTAATGAAAACAAAATAACGACGTTGGCTTTAAATGTGCGATGAAAGTAAACAGTCAGATGTCAGTGCTGCGTGTTTATTGCACAGACCACATTAGATTCGGGGCTTCTCTTTGCCTCGCGCTGTTAACGTCACTGGTCACAAGATGGCGCTGTCGGACAAACAGAGCCTGCGGCGGGACGCTGACTCTGTGCAAAGCATTGAGGATGCGTTTCTTTAACTAGTTTTTATCATTTATCTTTGAAAAATTGATAATTTTATGTACATGTTCATATTCGTGTGTCTGCGCTAGATATTTAGGTTTATTTGAAAGTATTTTAAAAACGGTTAAAAATGAACCCCAACAACATTAACTGACACAGAACAATTAAAAACACTTGATATTAATGCGCCAACCGAAACGGCTTTCCTCTATCATCCCGAGCACTATATTGTATCGCGGAAGAAGAACATCGTTAGTTATAGTAAGTTAAAACTATAAAATGTATATTTGTTTACGTCATTTAACTTTGTAACGTACATGTTTTTTCCCCCTGTGTGGTCACAGTTTTACGACACAACGTGCAGTCACTGGTTAGCAAACGATGTGCTAACTGCTTTAACCTACACGTTTACCTGAGTTTTAAAGCAGAAGCTGAGTCCGGAGCGCGCTGTTTGCTCTTCGTGACTCAGCTAGTGTAAGTAGGCCGAGCAGTGTGCGCAGGTAAAGCAACACCTGTGCCTCTAACTGACCTTCACATCAGCTCAGACTGGGCTCCTGGTAGGGCACCGACTGCGCATGACCGCGGGTTAACTTAGAGCTGTGGCACGAGCGGACAAGTACAAAGAGGCTGCTGGCGCAGAGGGGACGTTCCGTGTGCGGCGGGCACAGACTGCAGCTTTGCACACTTTTGCGCAAAGTTAACGCATTACCCAGCTTTTACCCTCCGAGACTCCGACCCCGAGCACAGAAAGGAGTCCGAGGAAAGGAGCTGCACCTCTAAAGGAGCCCGGGAAGCATTAGCGTGGGGTAAGTTAAAGTCGCTTCTGCTAATACAAAGTGTGTTTTAAACTGTTTCAGCTCTCCCAGGTGTCTCTGTGCGCGCGTGTAAGCGTGCACGAGCCCTCTGCTTAATCAAATACGTGAGTTGAGCGTGTCTTCGGTGCGTGTTGTCGGCCAGGTGGTCCTGCAGCGAGCAGACAAGACAATCCCATGAAGCGCTGCTGGTTAAGCTGGATTATATTTAAAGTCAGCTGGTGTTTGGGAGTCGTTCAGGTAATCTGGCGCTGTTTTTTTTTTCACTTCCGTCTGCGCCGCGCAGGTGTCATGAGCCTGAACTTTGAGCTCCAAGAGCGGGGAACCGGAGGCGAGAGACGGAGGAGGGTTTCACGGGGATTCGCCCCTCGAGAAAGGTTTCATTACCCTGCACACCCCACTCGTGATTAAATCCTCAGTGAGCCTTCTTCGCTTGGATTCAGTGTAAGTCAGGTGTCACCACAGGCTCGCGGACAACTTCACCTTCAGCTAAAGCGCAAGAACGCAGAAATGTCTTTCGTGGCACTGTTTCCACAGCCGCGTCCTCGTAGCGCAGTGCGTGATGAGCTCTTAACAACAGAGTCTCCGTGGAGCTCTAAAGGTCACTCATCAACCCCGAAATGCCGCTGAATGAATCTAGTGTTGGGCACTTTTCCTTCATAGCTACCTGTTTTCATGCAGTGGGAAGCTGAGGCATTGGGGGGGGGGCTCAGACCTGGATGGTGGTCCCCATTGTGCTGGTGAAGAGCTGGGGTCAAACAGAGGGCTCCTCATCCTCTCCTGGCTCACAGGCCTTTCCACTCTTCAGTAGAGATGAGGGAACTGATATGTCAAGAGGAAGAATATGAGCATTGTGAAGGTGTTTTTAATGAAATTCTTAAGCTTCCACTGTGGCACTTGTTGCATATCTCAAGATCCATTTTTCTACGCTTGGATAATAAGTGCAGATTTCATCCAGGAGGCCACACAATGCATTCCTTCAGGACCCCGAATGCCTTGCATTTTGTGGCTTTGCAGAAAGCATCTCACTTTCTGCAAAGTCGTTTCTCAAAGCTGCTTTGTTGCTGTTTGTAGCACTGATTAACAGCTTTAATGGGGTTTGAAGGTTAGTGAGTCATTCACTAACCTTAAGGTGGTTAAAGGGTCATATCAGTGTCTCTGTCAGCTCAGGTGTTCTTTACTTCACTGCAGGGAGCTTGTTATAGTTTAATATTTTCATAAGAATAAATTGGAGATGAGATTAAAAATGTTATTTCTGGAAGCTTATTGATTTTTAATGCTCTCTTCCTCATGAAGGAAACACTGCGGTTGCACTGCCAGTGAGAATTTGGCAGACTGAGAGCCCGTCTGCTGACCAGCTGACCCAGAGGCTGCTAATATCTCAGGTTGTGATTGGCTCGCTCTCTTACAAACACATTAAAGCAGATCTGGCGGCGGTGCAGCCCGGTGTCACTTGGTACCTCAGGCTTAGTCGCGCTCCGGGTCCACATCATCAGGCGGGTCACTCGGTATCCGTGGACATGCGGTGGAGGTCTGTGAAATGACGCCTGACTGAGACGACCCTCGCGTCCGCAGGATCAAAGCTGGGTCTCATCCGCTCAGACGTGTCGCCTCCCCCGCCTCCCCCGCCTGTGATTACGACTCCCACCCCTCCTGTGTTTGTTTAGAGGAAATGACTTCCACTCTACAGCTCTGTGTGAGCAGCTTGCACGTCACGACTGGCCTCGCTTCTCTTGTGGGTGTTCAGTTTTTTTGTGGAGTCCTTGCCGTGGTGTTTTCTCTGTAATTTTATCTCGAGGGGGTTGCTGAGTTATAATTTTAGTTTTGGTTGAACATCTGTGCATACTTGTCTCCTGTTTGTGCTTCTCTTGCACGTTTTTGGTTCTAAAAATAAAGCTGCTCTGCCTGGGTTCACTTGAAAATGTTAGTGTTTGCGTGCATGCACATCTGTGCTCAATGCTTTCTGTGTGAAGCTTCACTGCTGGGTAACCCTGAAGAAACCACTCTTACTGGCTGGACTGGAGGTGAAGGGAGTCGTTACAGCTGCTCAGCTTTAACGTGTGGGATGAGGGCCTACATGAGCCTCGGGGTCTGCCCTGTTATTACAAGATCAAATGTACTTTAGTTTAAGTGGATCTTCCACTCAAACCATAAGAGCCCCCTGATGCAAAAACAAGAACAGCCCAAGATGCATTTGAGAGGAGATAAATGTGTTCAGGGAGATCTTAGATAGGAGAGTCCACACATAAGTAGCATGAACCTGGAGAGTCTGAGGAGGTGTCCACACTGATCTTTAAATTGCAATTTATTTAATTCTCTGTCCAGATGAGTTTGTTGTCCCTCTAAAACATGGGCTGGGAACCTTTTTGTATCAAAAAAGTTGGAGTAATGCTGGACGAGAGTCGACTGTACAGAGCCACTGAACGCACCAGCCTCTATAATGACTCACAGCTTTATTTAAGGACATAATGAAGGTGACACAGCTTACTCAGTGTCAATGAGCTTCTCTGAATCTCAACCATTCTGCAGTAAGCTATTTATAAAAATAATGAAAATTGTCTGGTTTCTGACCACCTTTACCAACAAACTGGGACCATTACTGGCTCAAAATGGAGTTTCTGGTTGGTGACCGACGCTGAAGCCCAGCTGGTCTGCATAGTGTTAAGGCAAAGAGTCATCATTGCCTTTAGTAAGAATAAGTCAGGCCTGTGTTTTTGTCAGAGAGTCGGGGAACACTGGAGATGAGCAAAAGAGCTTCAAATTGCAGTGAAGCTGCCGTCCTGCAGCCACTCTGGGCAGTTGTTGCAGTTATTCTGAAGCATCGGCTGGTATGAAACTGGTGCTGCACCTCCGCTGAGCGGTCACAGTGCATGAGTTTTGGATATAAATAAAACATTTTAAAAACACCAGTGGACGGGCTGAAATGAAAAGGCTTGCATAGCTGATTCTAAGTAAAGGCGAGCTTCAGGGAATCCTAACAGATTTCCAGCAGCTCGGAGCAGCTGCCAAGTCGGCACCACGCTGTTTGCAAATTTGCAAGGAAGTTATTACCGCGGTGATCAAAGCTCTGGCAGGACTGCACGAAATTCTTTTTAAATCGGTTTTTGTGGATTTAGCAGCTTAATGGAGTCAGAGAGGCCTGAGATGGATTGGGAGACATTTGTGTGTGTTGGCACAGATTGTAGAGGAGCCTGTGAGGTGTGTTGGACTGATACTTAAAGCAGAGGTGAGATTATTTCTTTTCTTCTACAGCTGTTTGGTATCTGGGGATTATAGCATTAGATGCTTCATTGTTTGGTTGTAGTTTTACATGGATGACATGCAGCTGGAGTTATTCTGCACAGCCAACATTTTGGGTCCAGTCTGGAACATAACCTCTGTGTATCTGTTGATCTCTAGTCTTGAAGATGAGCTGCTCTGTGGCAGGTAAGGGCTGAAACATATGACGGTGAGATACCGCAGTAAGAAGTGAATCTCCTTCATCACACAGAAAACCCAGGATTAAATCTAAGGTTAACTTGCTGAGGCCCAAAGGCTGCTTCAAAGAGCCCGCCTCAGAGCGAGCTGGCTAACAAAGGCTGAGTGAGGGGATTGTCTGCCTCTTAATTTGAATCTTAATTAGGATTCCTAACTTTGGGGCTGGTTTAGAAGCAGCCCGACGAGGCTGAGGGTAAACTGCTTCTACCTGCAGAGATTATGAAGCAAACCAGGTGAAGTTGTTGTGATTTTGAATTTCACTGACAAGTTGCATAAGAACAAGCGGACACATGAACTATCACGATGAATGTCAGCGGTCCGCCAAAGCGCCTCGGATAGTGTTTTATCCCTGTTGTTCCGCCTGCCGATGATTCATTTCTGCATGCTTCAACTTGCGAGATTCTTGTTGGGTAGAAAATTGTTGCGGCGAACATGAAGGAGTGAAGGTTTTTGCTCTCTGTGGCTGGGATTAACCCTGCCTAAACCTCGGAGTGCGTTTCACAAAGATGTTTTGTTTCCTGGTATGTTAATCCTGTTCTTTCTTTCATGCTCCCTCACAGTCGTCACGTGCTCTTCGTATCACAGACGATCAATAAGGGATCGTTGACCTCTGACATTATGAAATTAAGAGCTGAAATGAGCCGTTCGTGTTTTTGTTTCTCTGGAGCAGCTTCGGCTCCTCGCAGACCTCGTTTCTTTAAACCACCTGAGCTGTTGGGACAGCAGCCGATATGTGACGGGTGTTGGTGTCAGCCTCGCTCGTGTTGGCTGTGAAAAACTCCATCTTTGCAGTGCTAATGGGACCTTTTGAATTAATGATGTGCTGGGAAGACGCCCTCGTGGAAACGCACTCTGCCTGACGAGACTTGCAATAAATGATTGTTTTTAATTTTCACTTTGATGGGAGGAGTGATGGTGTGTAGAACTTGAGGCTGAGCGGGAACACCGTTACACACCAACCCTCACGGGGGAAGGAGATTATTGTTCCAGTGTAGAGCTGACGCCTCGCACACTGATCCAGTGTGGCATTCTGGGAAATCAGTTTTCAGCTTGCTCATCTTAGTAAATGAGTTTGTTCTCTAGTAACACAACAAATATTTCAGGGCAGGTATAAATGTTTATTACTCCAGACACCCACGTGTTTGTGGATATTTCAGATCAGTGCAGGCGTGTCGTGTAAGAATCTGTTAACCTTCTTGGATAGAAACAAATGTGACTTTGACTTCATTTGGACCTGTCAGTATTAAAAAACTTGAATAAATGTATAAGGAAATCTTTGGATTATAAAATAACTGGAGGGTTTTTTTGTGTTTTAAGAAAAATGACTAAAAACCCTTTTTTATATTAAAATAAGTACAAGTAATTGGGTGGCATTTGTCCAGTTTTTCTCTTATCAAGGTGAAAATTTGAATATTATTGATATTATGATTTATATTTATTGGAGCAGAACAAAGAATTGCTAATAAAAATCCAGGTAAATGGTCATAAAATCAAAATCTGAATGATGAAATACTTTAATATAGACTTGTTCAGGTGGTCGAGGAACTTTTGTTTACCGCATATAGTCGGTGACTTAAGCCTTTTTTCTTAAACAACGTTGACATCTGTCCATGAAGCCATGCTGTCAGTTTTCTGAGCAGATAATTCCCAGAAAAGCTCTGAAAGTTCAGCCATTGCTGACCTTAGCAAACTGCTCCCTGACCTGCACCGTCGTGGCTTACAGGTGTAGCACGAGCACCTGCAGCAGGTGGAGAACTGGGTCATGTGCTGGTGAAGGACTGTTGCTAACTTCTCTCCTCGTATTCACAGAGACTTTTTTTTTCTACAGCATATTTCATAATTCTTTGAGGAAACTTTATTAAAACTGAAAGTAAGAACTATTGTCTGGTGGATCAGGTGCTGGGAGTTGACTCCCTTTTGTGGTGCATATAGATCAGAAACGAAGGCGTCCAACACACGAGACGAGCTATTAGCCCGTCGTCTTGTTCCAACCACAAAACTCTGGAGCTGCAGACGGGGAGCAGCGGCACGTTCGACTCCTCTCTGAACCAAACATCCTTTGCTCTGCACGTCAGGGGGAAGTGTCGCTTCTTAAAAACGGCTCAGCCACAGCCTGTCATTATCCTTTCAGAGCTGCTGATGAATGAAAGGTGAGCAGTCTCAGAGAGGAGGGAGCGAGAAATCCCACACGTTTCTTGTGCATTAAGCAGGACAAGGCAGGTGCAAAGGGGATTCAGGGCTCAGTTGATACTGTGATAATCCCTCAGCTATGCAGGCATGCACAGACTCTGCTTGTCAAGT
This sequence comes from Oreochromis aureus, assembly GCF_013358895.1. NCBI lineage: Eukaryota > Metazoa > Chordata > Actinopteri > Cichliformes > Cichlidae > Oreochromis > Oreochromis aureus. Next base: position 2,863,780 of record NC_052953.1, read on the forward strand.
TGAAGCATTCCACAGTACGGGGGTCTGACGACCTGCTGATTAGAGATCCAGCCAGATGTGCGCGGGACACATTCAAGCCTCGTTTATTTACATACAAACCTTAGTATGAATTTAATACAACTGCCAAATGTCTTAGTTCTTGGTTCATTGTTTTGTTTTTGAGGTAAATGGATGATGGAGATGTTGACTCCAGCTCTGCTTTTAATGCCTATTTTTGTAAGGACAAATCCCTTCAGTATACAGTAAAGCACTTTAAAATACACCATAGCGCTCATTAGATGAGTTTTGCAGCTTTATTTTGCTTGACAGCTCTCGGTCTGAATCTCCCATCATCCTCTGCAGCTCAGAAAGGGCTGTTGAGTTTGTTCCCTGTCAGGGATGCTGCTGTTTACGGCCGAGAGCCTCGGCCCAGTGGTCACCGTGCTGCTCATATTACAGCCTCCCTCACTGGCTGCTATTGTCAGGTTACTTTGTGTGTGTGTTCAGCGTTTGCGTGGCCAGGCTGCGATTGGCTCTGCCGTGTGAGACAGCGCCGGGTGACGTCTCTGCTGTAATCCCTCGTTTCTCTCTGGTAGTGCAGGCTGCTCAGTGCCAGCTGCAGCTCTGTGAAATGCTTTTACAGGAAAACTTTGAGGTTTCTAAATCCTGAGGAAGGAAGGTGAGTAAAACAAGGTGCAGCAGTTACTAATACAGCTGTTGTGTTATTATCATTTTATTTATTTAAAGTTGCGTTTAGTTTCTAAAACTTGCTGGTGCAGGTTTTTAAGTTTGCATGGTCATTGGGAGCAGTGGATGTTATATTTTATTGGATGGAGATGTGGGGGAACAGGAAACTTGAGTCATGGTGGTAGTTATGGTTTGGGTGTTGGGGTGTGTTGTTGATGTAAGCATCTGATCCCTGGTTTGGAAAGTCAGGTGAACTTTTAACCTGGGATTGAGTTCAGATTTAAACTCGGATGTTGGTGCACATAAACTGCTCAGACGATCAGAGACCTGCATCGTGTTCTTACACTTTTCTCTTGTCACATGCAGTTACCATTATCTGTAATCTGACCAGAACTTGGATGCTGATGTGCGTGTAAACAAACTCACTGTTTGTTCTTTCGAGCGATTATCCAGGAGGAACAAAGCGAAGTCTGAGTGTGTGGAGATGCCGCCGCTGTGTGACTGCAGCTGCTCGGGAGATAAACCTGCGTTAAACGCTGCTGTTGTTGCTCTGATTGCTGAGAGCACGTAATGTTAAATGCTGCAAAGTACGAGTCATTCACTTGATCTGCTTGTTAGTGTGAACCGGTTCAAGGGTACAGCCGTAGTTTGCTGGGCGGGGGGTTTGTCTGTTGTGTCTACAGCTGCCTCTCTACACATTCCTGTTCTGAAGCTCTGCATCTGTCTGAAAATGAAAGTTTTGGCATCTTTAATGAGACGCAGGCTGATACGACTTGTTTTTCTAGGGTGCTTTCAAAAACCAACCTCCTCCTGATCACTTGCAGAGTGATGCTGTGTTCAGTCATGTGACCTTGTGGTTTTTAGCATGTTTTTGAACTGATAGATGCACTACACAGTTGCATTGTGGCCTCACCACAAGAAGTGGTTGTGGACAAAAGATGAGATGAATGAAGGCGGTTAAAGAAAAGCCACGAGGACTTTATTTCTCTACAGAGTGTTGATTCAGGATGACCAGAGTCACCAAAATTGTGTGATAAGCGTTACATCTGAGTCCACATTAAAGCTTGAACAGTGCTCGAGTTGTTTTTAGGGTCAATACAGAAGTAATCAGAAGTGAAAAATCATTCACGAGGGGAGAGCTGGTTACCTCTCTGCCATGTCTCCATCTTGTTTAAACTTGGCAACAAGTACTTGAGTACCAAATGCAGAAAAGCATAAAAAGGAGCACAGGTGAGAAAGTGAAAGACGCAGCCCTACCTGCTGGTACTGTGTATGGAGGGAAACTGTTGCATTCATTTATGCCTCATTTAAATGTGATGTGTAGAACACGGCCGACAGTCTGTGGAGCTTCATGTAGTTTAAGAACAGGCGAAGATGTGGGTTATGGATCCCCCACACAGACCCTGCACAGCAGCTGTCCTCTTGGCCTGTATCAGGTCACTTTATCAGATCTACTGTAATTGCAAGCTGCCGACCCAGGCAGGAAACTCTTTGTATGCTTTACAGCCTTGTGGAAGTAATCAGCTGGACACTTGGGAATTTTTTTGCAGCGTCACAAATTGTGGCAGTTTGTATCACAGATGGCAGCCATTTGTGCAAACCTGTAAATCGACAGCGAAGTGCATCAGTGCGAGGAGCACCTTCGGTCCAGTACAGTAAAGTCTTTCAGGCTGTAGTAACAGACTGTCGTAGAGGTCGTTGCATCAGTTTCAGGAACTTTCCACAGGCAGGTGACGATGCTCTGAGGTGCTCCGTGAATATAGAAACACCTCTTCAGCCTTTCATAAAAGCCGTCTGTGGTTACATGCCTCTGATTTGGTGTATAAACACCGTCCTGAAGGAGGTCGGGCGTTTCTCTGTAAACTGTTAAACTTCAGCAGTAAACCATTTCCTGTTGCGGTCAGCTGGGCTTTGTTTACAGTGGAGATCGACTCCCTGCTGGCACCGTTGATCTTATCTGGGCTGGTTAATGCAAGTTCCTGTAGCACAGCGCATGGGCATGTTTTAATACGAGGCTGCACTTCCACACCTAAGCTTTGAAGTGGGGACGAGTATGGATGATAAATTTGATAGTGATGAACTTTGAAATGGTGTTACTATAGCGACCGGTTTACAGTGTTTGGCTGTGTGACTTCAGTCCTCATCGCTGTGGTGGGGTGACGTAGGCTTGCTAATGGCCTGGCATCCTCTCAGGTTTCAGCTTCCACAAAGTGACGGGCACATCGCCATGGCGATACCATCCACCGGTTCCCTGGACAGTCCTCGTTCTCCTGTGAGTGGAGAGCATGAAGGGCCCTCCTGCATACTTTAAATCCACACTGCAGCCATTTGCAGCGGCTGAGAAAGCTGGAGGGCTTAAAGATGTATGACGTGTGAAGATGGGAGTGGATACAGGTCCATCAGAAACCTCCCACCTGATCATCTCAGATTCCACTGACAAAAACAAAGATTCAGTTCTTATTAGGAATGATGTAAAGTTTCAGCTCCTTTTAATTCTTTAATTTTCTCAAAATGGTTTATGAAACCAATCATCTGTGAGGCAGGCACAGACATGCACAAGCTTTACTCATCAATCTGCAGACTGTTGCACACCTGCTGCTGCACACCTGCATCCTCAGGCTCACAACTGTCTGAGATTTTTAACAGTGTGTGTGGTGCCACGATCGTTTAGAACAAACTGATAGACGTGAATGTTGTTCTTCATTGAGGACATGTTTGAAAACCAGTGATGGGCTTGTTGTCTGAATAAACAGAAGTAATTCTCAGTGACGTTGGATGCCGCGCGTTGTGTAATTAGTTTTATTTGTTTTAATCAGACGGCTCAGACGGTAACGCTGTGGGAAAGGAAAATTACCCATCAGGACGTGGCTTTGTTGATTTAAGGTTTTAGCAAAGCAGTAATTGGGTTATGTTGTGCATAAATCTCTGATCTTGTCATTGTTTAAAATGGTCACGCTCGATTAACATCGTCTTTGTTGGGAGAAGTAACCGTAAGCTCATATTCAAAAGCTGTATGACTGCAGTCGTGAACACCTGTCTTATCATACTGTAAATATTGTATTTTGGTAGTCATGCACAGTAACCATTAGTCCTGGATGGACTGGGGGGGGGGGGGCTCATAAGACGTCATGTGCCAGTGAACCACGCCCACAGCCAAGTCGAGCTGCTTTGCTTATTCAAAGCATATTGTTCTTTCAGCGCGCTGGCTGATGGCAGTGCTGATGTTGTGATGAGGGAAATGGAGAACAGTTTTCTGCTGCAGCTCTGAAATCACTTTGTTTTATTTTATTCTACTTTTTAATTGTTATGGACAGTTTGTCTTTTACTGCATTTTTTTACACGGTTAGCTGGTGCGTGTTAGCAGCAGGAGCTAGGTGGTTAGCACATGAAGATTGGGAAGATCTGACTTAATGTTTTGTTTTCTTGCGTATTCTGTACGATTATCTGGGTTTTGTTGTTCTTTAAACACATCCAGTCCTCTCTGCTGCCCGACCCTCAATACTCCTGACCATAATGGCTGTTCCTGGGAGCGGTCAGCCCTCAGGGTAGAGGATCCTCGTTGTTCCGGCTACGCATGGCCAAGCCCAGTGAATTCAAGCCTGAGCTCCCCTCGCAGGCATGTGTCTGGTGTGTTTGGCCCTGGTTTTTACTTCCATACAAGTTATCCAGCACAGTTTCCATATCATGTCCCATCTTGTTTGTTGTTTGTAAATACTTGCTTTTAGTCTGGTTCCTCCATTAGGATTTGTGTGTCCTGGGAGACCCTGCCAGGAGCCTCTGTCCATGCCAACACGTCCCTCCAGGATAATGCAGTGGCAGTTTATAAGGGGAAATTGTAAATTTACCACCTCTGGACATGAGATCTGCAAATGACTGAAAAAGTAAGGTCGAGAATCCAAGTAGTTGAAATCTTGTGTTGGGTGGCTCGGCCCAGCATTGGAGCTGGGTGAAGAGTGCCGATAACTGAAGCGGCTGCTGCTCTAATAAGTCAAAAGGAGTCAGCTGAGGTGGTTCCTGGATGCTTCTCTTGGAGGTTTTTGTGGGAATACTCAACAGAGATGACACCCAGAACCCACCAGGGTTCTCGGGGTTGTGTAGAGGGTCATCTGGCTTGGGAACGTCATGGATGCTCCAGATGCAGCCTGCTGCCACAGGCATCTGTTAGATGAACGGAGTAGGCTTCAGTTAACACCAATTAGTTAATGTTAATCCTCCAAATTTATTAATTTGTTTGTCCAGTTTTATTTTTGCAGGTCTGTTTGCTTCGAGTTTGATTCTTGAAGCGGTATCGTTGCAGAGTGTGTTTGTGGTGTCTCAGCTTAATGGTCTGATGATGACAACCCTGCTTAATGGATTTATTTAATAGTTCCACTTTACAGTTGCAGCGTGGCGGGATCACTTTTCCACTGAGCTCATTTTAAACAAAAACGGGCCGAGCTTCATGTTTCCTGTCAGGCTTTGGCCACAGATTTTCACCAGTATCAGTTTTATCTACTTTTACTGGTTGATGCAACTGGTCTTCCTTCCTGTCTTTTGCATATTCAGTGACATCTGCCACCGGACTGCTCCCACATTGTTCTTACCTCCAGTGAAGCTGAAATAATAGAAGCGCACAGGCCAACATTCGAGTCAATATTTGCTCATGCGCTGTACCTTCTGGGCACGGCCTCTGTTTTAGAGAAGCTTATGTTATAATTCATAATGAACTCTGTTCTGTTAAAACACGGACTAAGGTTGGACACGCAGCTGGAGTTATGAGGAGATTCATCAGAGCAGGACAATAATCTCCTGTGGAAACAGCTCCCTGTTACTTTGGCTACTTCAACAGCAACCAGACCTGATTTGCATTTTAGTTCAGGACCATAAAAGACGTTAAAGATGGATGCTGCATGTTTGTTTGTAGTCCTGTTTTCACATCTCATAATGAGAAAATTCCCCATCTTTAAGTGTGAGGCTGATGTGCGATACATTTACAGGCTGTCAGGTCTGAAGTCTTCTCTCCTTCCTGTGTTTAACTTTTACTGAAACAGGAAGAGCTCAGATTGAGTCATCGGTCTGCAGAGTAATGCAGAGTCACTGGTGCACAGGTGTAAATGCAATAAATGCACTGCAGCGAGGATTCAGCACAGTGATGTAATCATCTGTCATACAGTATCGTGTATTTACAGCAACATTTCTATCTCTGATGAAACAAACGCAGATCTACACCTGAGTTTACGTTTGCAGTGTAAATGTCCCGCTCTGTTAATTTAATATAATTTTTTTCTATAAACCATCTTCAGCAAGCCAGGACGAAGACGGATGCTTGAAGCTGAGATGAAATATTTGCGTAGTCGTTCTTGGAACCAGACGGATTGACGAGTGTGGGAATTTGACTCATTGCTGTCAAAACACGCTGTCCGTTTACCAAATATGACGTTTCACAAGTAGGAAAAGCCGGACAGCAAAAGTTACTCTGTCATTCCTAAAGGTGACACAAAAAATTCCCAGAATGAGTTCATCCCTTTGTTTTGGTGGAAGATCCTCCCAGCGAACAGAGGCCCTCCATAATGCCACAGTGTTTCCACAGGAATGCTGCTGCTATTGTTGACCGGGATGACTCCCGCTGGGAAGACCGCCCCTCCTCTCCTCCTCAGCCCTCCACTGCCAACACAATACAATGCGTTGCATTATACCTATGAAGGCATGCTACTGTTTTCATAGCCCGTGACCCTGTGACTGCGAGGCAAGGCCAAGATAATGAAAAGGATAACACGGAAGTCATTAGTTATTCCCACTTCCTCCACTCAGCGATGGCTGGGAATCCTACGCGAGCCTTGCCGTGCAGATAAATTTACATCTGCAGTAAATGTCCAGAACTTAGTCTCAGCCCCCGAATTCATGTTATGAATGTTTAGAGATGTGCATGAGCGGCCTGACGAGTGGCGCCTGATTTACTAGCTGCCAAAATAAATGTTAAAGTTTTCCCACTCGGACTGGTTTTTGTTTGTTAAACATCGCTGATGATGTTCTCTGCAGACGTCGACACCTTCCACGTCTCGTCTGTTTTCACCTGGAGCGGCTTCTCGCTGAGCCAGACGCCCGTTTGGTGTTTAACGACTTCCTGAAGCTGCTGAGGTTTGCTGTAACGAATCTGAGCGTTCAGGCTTGGAGGTTGCACCTCAGTGATTCTTTATTCTGGGCTTTGATTTCTTTCACAGTGCTGATGTTAACGCTCTGCTTTGGTCTTGTTAATCGTATACGTTAAATTTAAATCGTGTAAACTTGTTCTAAGGCAGATAATGAGACTTTTTAAGGCTTGTTTGGGAGGTTTTCATTATCTTTTGTAGGTCATGGTTTTGTTTGAATTTGGCGTGTCTGCCACTTTGATTTTTGGTGGCTCCTTTTCTGCTTCCCTTCTTGGGAATAAATTATTCAGATTAGGGCGTAAAGTGGCGTGTGGACGGCTTCAAGCACTGTTGATGCTAACAGGGAAAACGGGAGAGAGGAGGTTCCTTTTGGAAGACGTTAGTCCCTCGTCATTACTGTCATTCCCCCAAAAACACCCCCCTTCTCTGCCCGTACTTTTCTCCCCCTCCCTCAGTGGAACAAATCATTTAGCTAATGGGATTAATCCTCTCTCCCTGCCTGCCCCCTCCCTCCTTTCCTCTCTTGTCTTCTTTCTTTTCTCAAGTCCATCCTTGAGTTCCTCTCTCTTTTTCTTGGCAAACACGAGTGCTTCATGTCAGTGAAAAGCTTTAGAGGGAACACTGAATTAATGAGGACTAAATGCAGGATTTCGGAGCCTCGATCACCGTCCTTGTTACGAAACGTTCCCGTTGCTGTGATCATATAAATGAGGAGTCTTTTCTCCAGATGACGCCCTCAGTTGGGAGCCAGAATAAACTCTTAATCGCTGTATTTAGGCTGTTTTGTCGTCCCAGTAACAGAGTAGGGATAACGGCCAGCCCCCGAGATGGCATGCTCGATATCCCCGATGACAAATGACGCTAAAGCCAGTTAATCAGGCCTAGCACTGATGTCACCACATTAACCTCTCCATGACAAACAATGAGGCCAGCTAAGAGTGCACAAAGGCAGCCAGCGTTGGGACCAGCTGGGGCGGACACGCTCAGCAGATGGACGTTAATATATTCTACATTACATTTAAATTGAGGCTGTTATTTATAAGCTGAACTACAGGATCTGTAATGGATGAACTCTGTTCTTGGGTTTTAGTCGACTAGATCAGAGTTTACTCACATTAACTGACTCACTGCTCTCTGACCAGGTATGAGCTGCAGAGTGGATGACAGACTGAGAGTTAATAACCTGGGATTTATTAATACGATGATGATGGTGAGATACGATAATAGGACTTAAATAAAATGAATTCACTTGATTTATTTGTAATGGTCTTCTAGGCTCAGTGCAAGTCTGCTGCGGACTGTTATTTGCAGTCAAGCTAGTCCTCCTCAGTCCACCTCGCACATTTTTTTTTTTTTTTTTTTTTTTTTTTTTTTTTTTTTTTTTTTTTGGTGCTCCACCTTGTTGCTGGTGCTCGGTGTCATCAATAACATGACAGAAGCCCATAAATCAGCACTTTGTCTCCAGTATCCGTTCCAGGTCTTCCAGTCCAGACTGGACCCCGATATCCTGTCGAAGTATCAGAAAAAGTGTGAAGGCAGTTTTTAGGCCCTTAAATGATCTTTAACTTGCTGACTCCCTGGGTGGAGGTGGAGCAGGTTGCCTACTAACCGGAAGGTTGCTGGTTCATTCCCAGTCTGCATGCCAAGTATCCTTGGGCAGGATACTAACCCCATGTTGCTCTCTGATGCATCCATCGGACTTGTGCGAATGGGAGGATGTACAAGTTGTGTAAAGCTTTGGGTGCTGAGAGTAAAAAAGAACCAGTCCATTAACAAATTCCATGTATTCTGTCCGAGCCCAGGTGAGACTGCAGAGAACTCATGATGTGTGGGCAGCTAGCCTGCTGGACAAAGGGTGATTCCTGGAGTCATAGTTACAATAGATAATTATCAACAGGCAAATTCCACATATGAGCAGCAGCAGGTCTGATGCTGCTAACTGGTGTTTGTGAAGCCGTTTCATACTTCTTGACAGTAAGGCTGTTGCATTTGTTGAACATGTTTTTGTTGTGAGGGGAAAATGGAAACCGACACTTTGAAACTTTTTTTCAGGAGGTTACAGCTGTAACTTCGGTTGCTTGTTAAAACCTGCGTGCTTGTTGTTTGCACAGTCATTCGCTGCTTTCTGTTCACGTCTCGGTCACGATGAGATTTCTATCAAACTGAACGGCCAGCTGCTTTCAGTAGCCGAGCGTTCAGTGGAAAACACTTTATCTTGTGGAGGCGGTTTCATACTCCCCTTGTGCTTGAAAGCCTGAATCTGGCAGGTGTCTTTTGTTCCCGGGACCTGGGCTGTGGCACAGCTGGGACTGCAGCCCCCAGAGATAAAAACTGCCTCTTCAGGGAGTCCTGATTGATTCTGAAAGCAACCCTCATAAACACACAGCCTGAGTTGGTTGTAACAGCTTTATGGTGGCTGTTTTGACGATACAGTGAAGTGCAGCAGGGCCTCTTGCTGTAGTGCTTTTAAGCAATACAGGCATGGTACTACAGCTGTTCAAGTACTGTAATTATTTAAGGTGTGTAATGCTAATTTCTAGTTACATACTGGAATTGCTAAACTCGGAGTAGCTTTGTATGATTCAGAGTTCAGAATAATCCAAATGACCTTTATTTCTGTTACACGGGGTATCAGTTTCTTCTGATTGGCTGCCCCTCGTAAACTGGATTGAAATGCATGTTGGTGGGCTTCTGACCAATGACCAAAATGTACAAAAGGAAAAGTTCAATAGGTCCATTTTATTTGAAACAAAGTTTTATTCAGAGATGTAGGTCGGCTTAAAAAAGGAATGTAAAAACAGGCTGATGGGGAGAATGTGAAAGATAACAGGCTGTGGGTGTGGCTGTGGGTGTGGCTGTGGGTGTGGCTGTGTTGGCCTGTTGCTTGTGACCCTGAATCCAGTCTTGCTTTTATCTCTACAGCCTGCATATTTTCATGTGTTTTCTGAAGAACAAGCAGCTGCACTCTTAGTGTCGCTTTAGAAACTCTGAGCAGTTTCCACAAATGTGTGTTAGCTGTGCAGATTTCTTTAAGGTTTCCACCAATAAGAAGCTTCATCTGTAAACACACCAGTGCATGCCCATCAGCTCAAAGTGTGAGTTTATTTTTTCTTCTATGCTGTACGATCCTTAAACCTACATGTGAGTTTTGTCTGATAATTCAGCAGTTGTGTGGAGCATGTAGGCCTCGTATCTGTGGAAATATGAAGCTTATGTATTTTTGTAAAATGAACTTCACGCTGTGAAAGAGTGTATTAGCCCCCCTAAACCCTGCACAAACAAACACACTCCATAAGACAACTGAAGCTGAGTCTAGAAGGTGGGAAAGTCCAGTGATCAGTCCTCTGAGCCTTTCCAGCCTCAGGGGCGGGTCCTCATCCCCATTTTAACCAGGAACATGTCTTAAACTGCGTTGCTCTAATGGCCACCAGGGGGCAACACCTTGAATTGCACAAAAAACCTGAGTTTATGGACTCAGTTTCTTATTTTAAGGTTATACTGAATAAAGCATGTTAATATATTTTTATTATTTTAAGTGTCAGTAAGGAGCTTTAACTAAAGTGATCCTCACACATCATCTGTTGGTTTTACTTGGTTTTGAGAAAATGACATTTTTATCTATTTAATGTTTGTGAAAAACCAACGAGTTTCGACTGTCAGTAAAAATGACCGGCCGCATCATCGAACCTAAAGGACCTGTGAGCGCTTCTCGTCTGTGTTTGCTTTCAGTCTGTTTCCAGTTCTGGAGCATCGCTACACCGAAGGAAAAAACTAAAGCAAAAACCCAAACTTTATTTATTTAATGAGATGGTATTTAAGATGGTCCAGCTCCTGTCTGAAGCCCATCGGAGCGGGCACGCTCCGTGGTTGGAAACTGTTTTGCATTTACAGTTTTGAAGAATATACCTCTGAAATTTCTGTACGTAGAAATATGTAACAAAAACAAACTATTTTCAATTTTGTTTTGTAGTTTGGTGCACTTTATTGCAATTTATGTAGTTAATATGTATGCATTAAGTCCATAATATTAAAATTTGGGATATAACTGTTGTATTAATGTATAGCAACTTGAAATGCTTTGGGCTTTAAAGGGTCAATCATCCCAAAAGAGGAAGTGTGGTGAGCAGGTGGGAACTCGGCCTGCCTCATCGACATGCAAAATCAGCTTTCAGTAGTAGCTGCAGCTCATTGGCTTACATGCTTGCGTGACAGAGTGATATCTCTTATTACTGTGGGTCAGGGAGGAGGCTGACCTGCATCTCTGTACATTACAATGCCACCACAGCTGCAGCTCTCCTCCCCCTTCCCCTGGCAGTGATCCAGCTCAGTGGGACTCATTAATGCCATAATTGGCCCACCGGCTCAAGTGCTTGGAGCTGGCTGAAAAGGAGGGAAAAATAGTTTTTTTAACACAGACTGCAGAAAAATACCTGGAGGGTTTCTTTCTTTATTTTAAAAAAGCTCATGGTCTTTATTTTCCCCTCTCGTTTTGGCGTCTCTTGGCTTCTCCGCTCCACCTCATGTTGTGATCGCTTTAATTAGCTTGTCGTTCATTGTCCGGCTGCTGTCAGAGGAGAAGGGCAGCGCTGGATCTCATTGGTTGGTCTCCAAAAGGTCGTCAGAGTGGGCTCGCTTGGCACAAAAGCAAACACGGGAGCACTTAAGTCGGAATTTCTCCCACAATGCGTCTTTGAGCGAGCTGACAACACGAGTGAAAGCTCTGGGAGTGACCGCCCCTCTCTGGAGGATCTGAGCACTGTGGCGTATTTAGAGCAAACACAGAAATGAAGATTAGACGTGTGAGCTGTAAAGGTGTCCACCCGCCACGCGCCACGCACGAAAACTTTAGTGTTGATGTTTGTAGAGAAACCTGAAGGTGTTTGCCTTTGTTCTGATTGGTTACACCACTCATGTGTTTGGAGTTTACGTTGTGGTTGGCTGACTCTTTGTTTTATTGAATTAAATTAAAGGTGAGTTTCAAAGTAAAGGTGAGTGCATAACACTCCTTGTAATTAAGGCTCATTCATGTGGTTTCACTGTTGGGTAACACGAGAACAAACCCAGTGATCTGTGTGCTGAATCACGATGCTGGCCGAATAAACCAGTTTAAACTGAAGGAAGAGTTTTAAAGTAAACTGTTCCAACTCTGAACAGCTGCAGTAAATCAATCATGTTTGTTGTTCTAGTCATAGATGTGAACTCCATTAGATGGAGAACAACCTCTGTGCACAGCATGTAATTTAAAAGTAACTTGGTGCTCCCACTGGCTGCGAGTGATGGGTGGTGTTCACCGGCCCATAGCTCCACTCCGCCTTAGTGACTCCACTCAAGAGCTGAACAAATAAGCGGCTCCAGCCTGTCCTTGGTCAAGAGCAGGCCAGACAGAGGAGGGCCCGGGGGGGGGGATAAAGAGAAAGGGCCACTTCCAAAAAGGAAAACCAGAGTGGACACAGTGATCCGGGGAGAGGGCGTCTTCTGTTGTTCGTAAAAGCAGCTCACAGTTTTAACTCGTAGAGCTCAGAAAGAGACAGATGTGTTGATCTGTGGCTCTTCAGTTTTTTATGTTTCACATCTTCTTATAAACGTGGTTGAGAGAATTTCAGCAGTAACCTGGACCTGAATCTTGTTCCTGCAGGGGGCAGTGTTGTCAGCAGAAAGGCTCAGAGTGAGTGTACAAAGACTGGGTGACCTCTTAAATCTGTGCTCAGGACAGCAGTGAGCCGAACAGGCTGATCAATGGCGTACCACAGCGTCTGCAGTGAAGTTTTCTTTTTCCTCTTTATTGTTCGGTGCTTGAGGAACGGCGAGCGAGGCAGAGAGGTGTAAACGGGCCGTTTCGGTGATTCCTTGAGGCTGAAAATGATCTTTTAACTCACTCAGCACTTCATCCAAAACGGTTACTGGTGCAGCTAAATGTTTTTCTCACTGCAAACAAATTATTAACTCAAATAAGCTGAAGGCGTCGAGCAATAAAAGATGAGACGGACTGTTTAGAGCCTGGCAACACTTTGGCATGTTTAAAGCAGCTGATTGGCTCTTTGGCTGCAGGCGAAAAAGTAAATCTTGGAGGAATAAATCAGAGCAGAGCTGAAGTCTGTGTCCTGGCAGACAAAGCATATGCAATAATGTAATAAACACCAAATTCTTTAAATAATTCAGCTGTGAGCTTATTCTTTATTTTTTGGCCGTCAAGGTCTAATTTTTTATTTGTTCAGAGCTGTAAGAAGGAGAAAGGAGCCCGACAGACCTGCAGGGTCTGTTTGTTTGTGTGCATTCGATGGTCTTGCACCAAATTCCTTTGTAGGGACTCTGAACCTCTGGAGAGCAGCTGTCGAGATAAATGGCTGAAGCAGATAAAGTCGATTCCTAAAATAAAGGGACAGCAATCAAAGACGCTTCTCCAACATGTCGTCCTCTGTTGGCTTTACTCGGGTGGAGGGTCGGGTGGAGGGTACGACGAGGAGTCACACTGGGGGACTAAAGGCATCTGTGTGCACTCAAAGTTGCAATGATAGGAAAAAAGCTTAAGACCCCAACAAGCTGCATTTTCTGTTAGTGGCTGTGTAGAGGATATTTAACACGATATTTAGGAGCTGCCACACAATGTTACCCTTATTAAGTCAGCTTAAGAGGTGCTAGCTAAACTACAGTACATATTTACTGTGTAGCACCCAGACAATGCCATGAACAGCTCGTTCGCATCATCTGTTACAAGCTAAATGTCAGTTTTTGGTCATATTCCTCTGACCCGTACATGCACCACACAGACGTTGGTTTTCATCAACATTTGAACTAAAACCCGAAACGTGAACGCTGAGCGTCGGTGCGGTGGGGGTGGCCTGTTTAATGGCTGAATGTTTACACGGTGCTTGGCCACTTGAATGCTGGAAAATCCAGCACAGGCTCCTCGTAAGAGTTTAAGCACAATATAACTGAACAGACTAAATGAAGGATTGATGCAGCATGGAGCACAAACGGCCTGCACTGAGACTGTTACTAGAATAGATCTGCATATTTTTAGGATGGCCTATTATGCTTTGTTTAAACGCTTCGGCCATAAGTACAGTTGCACTCATTTTGTGGTGAAAGGTACACAGAACTCTTGATATGCAAGTACACTTCAAAAACGAGTATAAATGAAAGGTTGGAGGCACTAATTTAAAGCGAGCAGGCACACAGTGTGGTGTTAAAAGGCAGTGCTGTCTGTCTGATAAGTGCAGGTTAACGTCTGGAAGAAATGAACCAGCGACTGCCTCGTCTCAGACGTCTGAAGATTTTCGCTCCTGCCGATACCTTTCCCGAATTTCAAAGCATCCGAACAGCTGATGCTGGAATTCGAAGCGCGTACTGTATGGTGCAGATTTAAAAATGAGCTGGATTTGGATCCCACTGCAGATGTGCCACAGATGTTCTGTAATCTGAAGTCCTGGTTCCAGATGCAGTTTTGTGCTCAGATTCTGATTCTTCTGAAATGACCGGGCCGACTTCCACATGCGAGCTGCTCAGATTTTTATGAACGAGATAAAGCGAGTCAGGAATGAGCGATGGCCGGGAGCGTAATGACAGGGCCTGTATGTATAATTTTCTTTGATTTCTATAATTCCAGTCTCAGTGGAGGAAATGCTTGTTGTTCTCGAATACTGTGTTTATCTGCGAGCACGAGGCTCGTGGCTGCCTCGGAGGAAGAATAGCCAGGAGTTGAAAGCGCCGGCACCAAAAATAACTCAATGTGTGATTATACAGGAGCAGGAATCCCTGCAGGTCGGCTCATCGGCTGACCTCACAGGCCGTCGTGTTTTCAGGGTAAGTTAAAGTGTGTTGCGTTTGTCGGCTGGGGTTTGAGCTGTTCATCCCCACAGTGCTGGGGAGTGCTGCTTACAGCAGGTGATCACTGAGGTTCTCTGAAAAGACAACAGGCTGTAGTATTTACAAAGAAAGCAACATGAACCAATGCTCTATGAATGCCTCTTTTTCTTTAAGAGCAATACTAAGTTGGAGGCAGATTTGTGGGAAAGGACCAATCGGAGGCGATGCTGAGCTGGTTTGGACACGTGCAGAGGAGAGTGTGGATATACTGGACAAGCTGGAGGAAAAGAGGAAGACCTCAGAAGATTAAAGTGAAGGACATACAAAGGGTTTGTGTGACAGGATGCTGCAAGGAGCCAGGTGAGATGGAGGGAAATGACCCACTGTGGCGCCCCCTAAAGGAGCGGAGGCAACAGTCCCACTGCAAATAGGTCAGCGGTTGATGGTGCAATGTGACTGCTTTCATTACCTTTTGCTGTGTTGCACTTTTGTTTTGTTTGACGCAGACCTGATCTCTGATCCTGTTTGCATCAGAAGCCTGACTGAAGCCTGGACCTCTGGTGGATCGTCTCTGCGTGTCTGAGCATTTCCACATCTTTTAAAGAAGCTGCTAAACTTTACGTCTGTTAAATGTCTTCGTGTTATTGTGTCGTCTTTGGGAGCTCGTCAGCTGGGAGCGCCACGGTGGGCGTTTACACTCATGGATGTTTAAGAAGAGCAAGATCAGCCTCGCTGCTGTTTATCACAGAGATCCAAAGAGTTTGTTCCCCAAAGATCGTCACCATAAGAGACGTCTATAGAACAGCAAAAATACAATCCCGTCTTTATTCTTTCCATTGTCATGTGTTGAGCTCACATGTGCTAGCCTGACTTATTCTGCGAGCCTCAACTTTGAGTTCAGTATCAGTTCTGTGATACATTGATGCCACAGCCCGGCACTCTTAACCTTGTTGTTCACCATCATTATTCTGCGTTTCATGAACTTCTTCAAACTTGGTGTGAATTTTTTGGCATTAATCAGCTGCTGGAAAAGATTCCTGAGCTTCCCTGAAGATGGGAAGTCTTCACTTTTATCCTTTTCTCTCCCACCTCTGCCCATGTGACTTCTCTTTTTAAAAATGCCAAGTAGGGGACGCAATCCTTTCGTTCTTCCGGCGTCCTCCCTCCTTGGTGGAATAATTGAAAGGCTTTGTCACAGCTCTCCAGAGTCAAACTCGACAGGCTCCATCAAAGTGAAGTGAACAGTTGAGCAGAGCCAACTCTGCAGCTGCCAAACTGTAGAGCTCGTCAGCGCGTCCGGCCTCCTCGCCTGGCCCGGCTCTTCTCCACGGTCGGCACAGCAGCTTCTCCTCCAAAGCTTCAAAGGCATTTCCTAATGAGGCCCAGATGCAGAGCTGAGATGACAAGCAGCTACTGCTTGTTCTGCAATTAGTCACGTTTGCGCTCGTGCACATGTTAGCGCTGCAGCACAGGAGCACGCCATTTCCTTCAGTTTAACTTTGCCTCTACATTTTAAATTCTAGATGAACTCGATGCTCCACGTGCAGCTGTTGTGTTTTTATGCTGCTGAGCTTTTCCTGATTATCTGAATGAAAACATCCCGGTTCCTCTTGAGGCTTTTTCCCTCCATTAAAGCTGGAGCCTCTGCTTTTATTAGGGGAAAAACAGCTCTGCTGAATATTCAGCGCAGCAGGTCTGCAGCCTTAACGGCCCTCTGGTAACTTCTCGTTCTGTTTACTGTCGACACAAAAAAGCCTCAAGTCTTTGTTTTACTGCAGTGGAAAATCTGGCACCACATCCTGTCAGCTTGAACTTCTTTATGTGTGTAGATGTGATGCATGCCACGCGTGACTGTTCTGACAAAAACGGCGTGGATCACCGCGAGCCTGATGTCACGTTTAGGAAGAATCGTTGGAAACTTTGTTTTCACGTATGTGCTTTAAAGCCAGATTTGAGAGACTGATGTTAAAAATGTGTATGATAAACCTCATTGTTCAGGAAAATGACATTTAAAGTTCAATTATTAATAAAACATGTTGGTATTCAACAGTATTTTGATATTGTAAACATTTTATTTTTGCACATGAAAAAGCTGCATGTTTGAAAACTGCGATGAAGAACTTTAAAACTGTTCACTGATCTTTTTCTGTTATTCCTGAAATAAATGGAAACAAAACCAAGACTAAAACATGTCCTTCCCAGCCACGCCGTCTCCAGGAATAAATGACAAAATGTTATCCGTAAATGAAAGTCGTCCTCCACGTTGGGATTCCTTCAGTAACAAACATGCTTCATTAGATTTCCTGGAATCTTAAATAGGAGACGCTCCTTCCTGTTTGACTGACAATCCAAACAAAGTGTTTTAACATTTTGTTTGTCGCTTGGTTTAGCTTCACTTCACTAAGAGGGTAACACAGTAAAGTCAAATAACATTTAAAGGATAAACTTCATACTCATTTAGAAAACATTCAGAAACTCATTATTTTGGTACAGATTATGAGTCTCCTTTTTTTCCCCTTAAACAGCTTTGTGTTGGTGTAATCAGATTACTTTTTGTGTGCAGAGAAAAGGAAGATGGTGGCGCCAGGCACACAAAGTAGTGGCAAACATGTGGACATTTTATTTTTGTTGCACAGAAACAAACTAAGCACTGAAAGAGAGAGCTCATTTCTACCTGTACCTGCTTCTGCTGAAGTGCTCTTGGGCTTGTTCACCTTTCTCTCGGCTGTTTGTACTCGAATACTTAAAGAGCTCGGCTGTCGTCTTTAAGACGAGGGCTTGTGTCACTTGCGTGACTGCAGGTTTGTGTTAAATGGGGAATTATGTGAGGTTTTGTTATGGAGAAATGCAAACGTAATGTGAGGAGTACTGGGATGACTTGCTCCGGGGAGTAATTGAGTATTGTATTACTTTTTAAAGGTAATGTGTACTCGTACTGACTCGAGCACGGCACAGGACGCATTTTGAATGCTCGTGTGTCTGTTTGTGTAGCTCGTCAGGTGTCTGTCACAGTAAATAATGTAGCTGGGTTTCTGTCAAACACAGACGCACCTCCAGGTGGAGAGGAGTCGCACCTGCCGCTGCGGGCTCAGAGCTGTGCGTGCACGCTTGAAAATTATTTAACAGCTGAGAAGGAACCAAACGGGTTGTTCCGGTTTGTGTCGGCGCTCTGCGGCTTTCTCAAAAGTTTACTGCTCGAGGAGTTTGAAGCTCCTGAGATCCTGAGATCAGCCGTGGATTTGTTCTGGTCAGTGCGGTGAGTGAGGCTCTGTTTAAATGGGAAGCTGTGATTCACAGGAAAGGCTCAGAGTCGGACTCTGAATACGTTTAAAGTGACTCCTCTTGAAACTGAATGATGTCGGAGATTAAAAATATGATGTGGAGTTTATGAAGCAGAAATCCTGATTTTAATGACAAACATGGGCTTCATATTTAGTTTGACTGCAGGCAGACGCTCTGCCTTACAGAGCACACGGGGTCACGATTCCACAGCTGTTTATTGCTCTGCTACCTTTACTGTAAGTGGGAGAAGTTTTGTTTATGAACACTTAAAACTATAATAACTGGTAACACTGTGTTCAGTGGGAACTGTGGGACGTGCCAGCGTCCTGTCAGAGCCGCAGAGCGGAGACTGAAGAAATGTAAAGGCATCGTGTGTAATGGTACCAGTGCGTAATGGTACCAGTGCGTAATGGTACCAGTGTGAGTTGTTGGTCAGCGTAACAGTGGTGAAGAAATGTCATTGAAGCTGTTGATTAGATTAACAGTGGGTTTTATTTTTCTAGATCGCTGCACATGGAGCCCTGAGGGAGACCACACTGAGTACCAACCCGGTTCAATAGTCTGTTAGTACTAATGACAAAGCAGTTTCACCTGAGCGGGGCGGACACCTGACACGTTAGACGTGTTAATGCATGCCATGTTGATCACGCTTATGATCAGCTCGCTGAATATGGATGTCCTGTATTTGTATGCAGTAGTCATGGCAACGGTTTACCTCAGAGGGTATTGGCTGGGAGAGCTTGGCCAGCAGGTAATCGAGTTTATTTGAAATGGGTATGTTTTGTTTTTTTTATTCTGGTGGGTTTATTTTAAAGAGTGTTTCAGCTCTGAGTGTCTGAGATCTGATCCTGAGTGGGGTGTTTCTGTGGAGTGTTTTTATCCTGTGTGGTCTGATATTATAATGAAATGTGTGGTTAAGATGAGTTCAGCTGCATTATTTCTTTTTATTCACTGATTAAATCAGTTTTCTGTTGAATATGGGCAGAAATGGGTTCTTGCTTAGCTTGACCTCTGACCCTCTGCTGTCCTACATCAGACCTGAATCTCTCCACGGCTCTGCTTGGGGAGGGTTTGGTGGTTTTTGTTGTTCGCCCTTCTGTCTTCACCTTCAGCAGCTGAGCCTTGAGAAACTCTGCCGTGCTGCTTGATGTGCAACCATCTGAAAGGTTTTCCATTGTGTTCAGCTGCCTGGCTCATTAGCCGCGCTTCAGCTGAAGGGCGAAGGGTGTTTACCCTCGCCGGCCGACCGCGTGCTTCACCTGGAGGCCCAGCGGAGGGGTCGTTCCACCCAAACGGCCTTAAAGTCCTGTTTCCTCTTATAGGACTCGGATCGTTTGGCTGTCATCTGAGGAAGTCGTCTAATCTTAGCCGTGAAACGTAGCGCTCACTCTGAGGGCTGCTGGGTGCAGGCTCGTGTCTGAGGGCTGCTCACTCTGTGGTGTTTGTACCTGCGTGAAGGGGCAGGAAGTTAGAATGAGAGTTACAGGTAAGCAGCTTCATTATTATGATGGGAGGTGTCACTGTCGTGTGTGTGAGAACTCCTGTTTGTGGTTAGTGTGACTCTGGATCAGTTCTCAGGCCTCCACCTGCAGCTTCACCCTGTGCGAGGCTGCACACACACTGATTCTGGTTTGTTTTTTAAAGCACTGAAGTGTGGGTGGAAAGTCTGTAAGCACCTGCAGGTAATCATGAAAATACCAAAGACTGAGTTTATGTCGATCATTAACTGCAGGAATGTGCAGACTAGTCCTTAAAAACCTCACAGAAGGTTTTTTGTTACTTATTTTTTTTTAAAAAAGGATGAGCATGTTTTATATTAAAGGCTTTTTTTCCACCTAAATATTTGTGAGAAAAGATTTTTGCACAACAAGGAAAAATTCAACTTGGAAGAGGAGGAATAAAATCTATTTAAAGAAATCCTTTGGTTAAACATCTGTTATATACAGACTTGAACCCAGGGAGTGCCGCAGTTTATAAAGACTTTTTTCTCTCTCCGCAACACTAAATGTTCTTATAACTTGTTCATATATAACTTCAGTATTTACAGTACGAGTGTAAATATTCCTGGGCCAGTATATCATGTTTGGATTATAAGGATTACTGTTTATTTTTATAGGTTATGTTGTTAATTGATTAAACTTCTGATTTATTATGAATGAATTCAGAAATAATCCTTTAAAATAAATATTTTTATTTTCAGTTTTATTGATATTTTATGAATTATCATTTCAGAATTCTGCAGTCTGTTCATTCCTGCAGATTTATTGTTTCACTTTTTCATTATTTATTCCTGTAATTACTATAAAGTCTCAGCTCTTCATCACAGTGTCTTCACTCAGGGAAAAACAAACAAATCAAACTTGCAGATATATTGATGTCTGTCAGTATTGGCTGATTTTTAAATTGGTGCGTCTTTATTTTATTTTTTCTCCTGGAAACAGTTTCATAAAAGTGACCTGTGACTGTTTTAAGCCCTATAGTGAATTAAAAGCAGGCTGATGCTTTGACTCCAGGTATGATGGCTTCACCCACAGTGGTGGTGCAAAGCTGAACAGTAAATAGACTCCGCCTCTTATTACTTTCTCTCCTCTGAGTCTTAGCTGAGGATTTCCTGCTACTTCCTGCAGGTTTGTGTTCTGGCGGCTCATGGAACAGGACATGTGGGAGATGTTTGGTCAGTCTGTATATTATTTATTTATTTTCCCTTCAGTTGGAGAATAATTTGCATGTTCTTGGCAAAAGGAAGTTGTCTGTATGTGTTGAATTGCTTATTAAGCTTCGTGCTGCTGGAGAGCCGCTGCATGAAACCTTTTCCTTTGCTTTGTTTGTGTTTGTTACCTTTTGTCTCAGGTATCTCAGTTCATCAGTGTTGGATGTCGAGCCCTTTGAGTCCCATTAGTAGGTGTTAGCAGGCTCAGGCTAATCCATTGTAATCGTAATGTTTTAAATGGGCCAGCCGCCCACAGCTCGACACTGACCTCCTCCACAAACACCTTTTCCAGCTGTCTTGCATTAGAGCAACCAAGTCTGCCATGCCGAATAATCCCTAGCATTTTCTGAGTTTGCCCCAGCCGGGGTATTTTCCTAGTGGGAGGCCAGGAGGCACCCTGAACCACCACAACCAGTTTCATGGTGTGAAGGAGCAGGAGCTCTCCACCTTTTATGCTCGTCTCTCTTCACCTCAACAGACCGGTTCATGAATCTGTATCACTTTTAGGCAAAGACTTTTATTTATTTGGTCCATGGCTGTTTGACTTTTCTATCCAAGAACTGCTTTCGTGTCCTAAAATAGCAGATTTATTGTATATTATTTTTTTTATTTTATTTCACCCAATGACCCGGCTCTTTGTGCGACAGGATCTGAGCGACGTCAGACGTCATATTGATGCATCTCTAAATGTTAGTGGCCATTTCTTCTACACATATTTTTTTTTTTTTTTTTTTTTTTTTTGTGTGACATGCTGGAGCCGGTTTTAAGTGTGAGGCAGGCGAACAAACATGCCTGCAGTCTATTTGGGTGTTGGAAGGGTTCTGTGTGCTCTGTAAAAGCTGCTCTCAATCCTTCGTCTCTGTATCGCGTCTATAATAACTCCCCGGGGTGACGAACGGTCAGGACTTGGAGGCTCCGGCCTAATGACACTACGACGCTGCTTTATTTGGCTGCACACTCTAAACAATGATTTACTGATGATGCAGCTGACTGACAAAGTGACCTTTCACATGGTCCTCAGACACATTATGTGGCCGTCGGCTGGATGTCGTCACAGCAGGTGCAGCTGTTGGATAGACGCGTTTAAATACCCTTTCTGTATAACACTTATATGCATCGTTACATTAAACTGTAAGTGACGGTTAGGATAATAACCAAGAATGCTTTCTGATGTTTATTTTTCATTCACCAACGTGAGTACATTTGTGTGCTTCTTGGATACTTGGTTAAACTCTGACTTTGCTGGGGAATGTTTCAGGTGTTTGCTGGAGGTCTCAGCTTGGTCCCAGCTGATCTTCAACGCCTTTAGGTCCTGTATGAAAGTTCTCCAGAGGCCTGGTAATGAACTAATCATGTGATTCAGGTGTGTTGACCCAGGGTGAGATCTAAAACCTGCAGGACACCGGCCCTTGAGGCCCACTCCTGTTCCTGAGGTATGCGACCTCACTGACCCCTGATATCTCTAATCGAGTAAGACCGAGTGTATCGTAAAAGTCTTAGATTGTCCTCGACTCTGTTACCACTGCGGGGCTGAGCTCTTGATCTCTAGCTGTCAGAGTCACAAGTGTTCAGTGTAAAGGTCAAAGGTTTCAGCTGTATCGAACCTCATCTACATCTCAAGATTTGACCCCCGTCCCCCTCCCCCTCCCTCTCTGGCCTGCTGACTCCAGTTTTCCTCTTATGTTTGCTGCTTCTTCTAAGATGACAACGACTCTTTTGTTTTGTGGCTCATAATGTGTCCATTGATGATGAGCAGCCGACTGCACACAGGACCTCTGTGCTCCTAAATGTCAGGATGCAAACACACCTGTGAAGGAGCGGAGGCCGGCCGGGCTTCAGCTGCCACAAAGAAACGCTTCAGCGTAACAAAACGTCAAATACGTGCACTCACACTTCACATATTTCAAGTTGCACTGAAGGTCAGAAAGCCAGCGCTCTGTTTTCATGTGAACTTTAAAAAGGAACCAGGTGTTGAAGTCTGACTGCTGATAAAATGACCTCCTTTACTGACACTTTTTAATCTTTGAAAGGTTGTCGTGTTGTTTTTCCCTAATTGTTGCTCACCTGTGTGCGTCACTAACGGGACTCCTTTGTGTTCTGTCTCAGGTTGCAGGTTGCATGGTAAGCTGGACTTGCTGCATGGCAGTCGCATGACGGCACTGAGTCTTGTTGTTGGACTGAGAGCACGCAGCTGCACCCATGGCTCAAACCGTGCAGGTGAACGGCAATGGCCCAGGTAACGTGTGTGTTTAATCTTTCCTGTATGCGTCTCATTCTTGCAAGCATATCTTTGACCTTATTTCATTGCAGAGCAGTTTGAGGGAGACGCTGGGTAAATGTGTCCCTGCATGTCTAAAGGTTACTGGCTGCCTCAGTGACTAAGATGTGCTCTCTGTGGCTGTGGTGGTCAGGGGTACAATGGGACTGAAGTGGGATTAGGGGTCCAGTTTCAAGCTTAAGTCATCCTGGTATATTTAAGGTCTTGGCTCCGGCTCTTTAGACACAAACACCATGAGTTGCAAGAAGTAATTTTAGTCGAGTCATCCAGTAACTTTTCAGACCTCAAGACTAGAGTTTAACATCTTCATACGCTGTTTGTGCAAACTTGTATTCAAACACTGAACAACCTCTAACAGCTGTGTGAATAAGTGTGAGCTCATACACACATGCTCTGTGGTGGGTGTTTCAAATGAGGTCAACATATCAGCGAAGGATCCCTATGATCAAAAGTTTTTTATTTTTCTTTACTCTTGGCTCTGTATGACGTCAGGAGGAACATGGGACCACACACCTGTCTGTCAGCACAGCAGCCCCGCCCAACGCCGTTCAAACCACGCCCCTTACAAACCAAAAAGTCCATTCTCATGCCGCTGCTCGTCCACCTGCTATTTCTGAACTCGATGTTTTAGTTTTTAGTTTAGGGACACCTGGATGACTTGTTTACATAGACTCGATACATACAGTAATAAAATCATGTTATTATCTGTGTGTCTCGTAAACATGTTAGCTCTGTGGTAGACTGGCGACCTGTCCAGGGCGAAGCCCACCATTCACCCTGCGACTCCAGCCTGACTGCGACGCTGAGTGTGATTAAGTGGGTAAAAGAGGATGGATGAGCTGGTTCACAGTAACATCCTCATAATCTAAATCATAATAAGCCAGCTGAGTGATTATATGGAGATCGGGGATGGGATTTTAATTTTTTCAGTGTGACTTTTTTTGGCTGTATGATAATCCTCCCTTTTTATGGGGATAATTACAAACTTTTATTTATACAGCGCAAAATCCCAACAACAGTCTCCTCGAGGTGCTTTATATTGTAAGGTAGACCCTACAGTAATACATACAGAGAAAACCTAATAGATCTCTATTGGCAGGGAGAGAGATGATATCCAAAGCACAAAGGGTGAAGACTTTTCATGGGGAGAGAATTTCTGCGCTTCAGTGTGAAATAACGCACACACGCACGCACACACGCTCTCATTCCTGCGTAGACTAACGGGAGAGGGTGAAGCTTCTTGCTTCCTCCTGGAATGTGCAGCATGCTGGTCGGATGCTTCAGGAGCGCCGTCCTGAGCGTCAGTCTGCCATCACCACACTCCACTCTGCATGTGTTTCTCAACATGATAAAGTCGAGCTTCAGTGGCCACTTCTACAATAAGTGTGTACTGAGGAACCCTCAGACCGCTGAACCCCTCGTTATAAAAGCCTCTCTGTCGTGTTGGTGGTCAGCAGGCAGACGTGGTGAAAGAATGCAGAGCAGACGGGGATATTTAACCTTTTATTGTAGCGGTGGCTGATGTGCTTTGGGAAGAATGTCTATCCGTGAGGGCTGCTCAATCATGGTAAAAAATTACCTCATACTTGGAAAATGTTGCATTTGTTGAATTTTGAGAAGGGTTTGTTGTTCCTCACCAGACTTCCTGTTTTTAGCCTGTCTTATCATCTTGGCTCGAGCTGATCTAAAGCAGCTACAGTGTGAGGGGGAGTGAATCTGAGCTATCAGAGGAGGTGAAAGTGCAGACAAAAAATCTACAAAACCAAAAGACAAAACAATAAGTTGAAAACCTGCATGTTTGTAACTGTTTGAAGAATTGTAACCAAAATCATTGAACAGCTTCATATTTAAACTGGAGTACTGCATGTATCTGCGTCCGTGAGGTGGCTGTGGCTCAGGAGTCAGGGTTGATACCTGGAACCACTGAGTGATCCTGGAGAAGAACCCAAATCACTCCCACTGTTGTGAGTGAAGCATTTAAACTGTACGTATAAAACATGAACATCAGTCCATTTATCATTTGTATCAGGGGTACTGCACTTCATGTTGGTATCAGTGAACACGGAGTATAATAAGTTCTGTTTATGGGGACTTGTGCCTCCACATGACACCACGAATGCCTTTTCTGTCATATTGAAGCTCAAGAATGCAGTGAAGCTTCTCTCAGATTAGAGTAAATGCCAGATGTGGGACGCCTCAGCGCGTTGAGCAACAAACCATTAAGCACATTTCTTCCAAACAAAACCTCAGCAGACTTTAATGCGACTCCAGTACTGTTTGCAGGACTGATCCCACAATCTTAAAATACTTCTCCTCAAAAATGTTGGCCTGATTTTTAGACCAGTGGGGAGTGAAAACACTCTCAGGATGTGATCATTTTATATTCTACACAAAGCTGACATCGGGCAGTCTGAAGTGTTACTCCTGAAACTCAGATCCTGGTTCAGCTCCTGGTTGTCTCTCAGAGCAGACCATTATGGGTCTGACTGGTCTTCAGTGGCACCGGTCGGCACGGGGACGCCGCGGTGGCCATCAGGCCAGTGAGGCCACCTCCTGCAGCTCCTTTAAACCCACTGAAGTGGTTTTGTTTCTGTAGCAGCAATGGACCCAGCTGCCCTTTTAAAACTCCCCCATGGTACCTTTCAATCACTTCCCTGTTTGTGTAAGAGCTTTGAGTTTATAATGATGTGAGCCGAAGGGGGCAGGACGCTGCGCCTTTGTAAGTCTAATGGACTGTTTGTTTCTCTCACTGGTGCTGCCTGCTCCAGACCCTTACTGTCTTTACACAACAGCGCTGATGTGCCAAGTGTGGCCGTGTCTCACTGAGCATTAATCACTTCATTGTTGTCATCTGCATGCGCCTCTACAGTGAAGCAGAACAGTGCAGTGATTCAGATCGAGTTCGTCTCACTCATAACTTAAATCGGGATCATTTAATGCGTTAGCAGTCAGGAAGCTTGCCTCGTATCTTCAAAAGACACAAATCCACCTCCAAAAGTCCTGAATCTCAATGAGCAGAGTCGTATCTGTTTAATGTGCAGTTTCATATGAATTTATCTCATTTCCAAGTTATGATGGCATGTTCATTTGTCACCCTGGATGTGAGTGGGCGTGAAGGGAAAGGATCTCAGTACTGGATTATAGATGGCAGACAGTTAGTGTCGTAAGCCCCGCCCTCTGTTCAAAGATGGCCATTCACAGTAGACATTGATGGCTTCTTTCACTCCTCTGTCAAAGGAGGAGGTCCAAGGAGGTGGCTGTGCCGAGCCTTCCTGAGCCTCGTTCTGTTTGATGGCACTTCCTGTTAAAAGGGAGTTCTTCCTTTCAGCTCTTCCCGTGTGCTGCTCATGGGGGGCGTTTGATTGTTGGGATTTTCTCTCGTAGATTACAGAGGTTGATGTAACTGCTGTTCTGTGTAAATAAAAGTGAACGGGACCTCGAGCTGAGGGTGTTATGGTAGATTCCTGACATTTAGGCTCAGGTTAGTTTCCTAAACTTGAATTAAAAACCAAATGTAACCATGATGTCTGAAGGAGTAAACTGTGACATTCATAAGTTTACACCCAAAACTGATGGTCCCACCAGCTAATTAGGAAACGCTGGTATGTTTCACTCACTAAACCAGAGTTATGTGTGTGGTAAACACATCTGTGCCTCAGTGAAACAGCGAAAACATTTTACTGAATATATCTGGAGAATGATTTAACAAAAACTCAAACCCAAGGAATTCCAGTATCCGTTAACTCCAACTGTTGCGTACCTGGACAAACTGAAACTGAATCATCACATTTGCGTCTCGGTTGACTTGAACCAGCCTGCAGACTGTCGTTGATGTTTTTCTTGACCATCTATGAGAAAATCCAGAGAGGGGCACATTTTTTCAAAGTGCCTCAGTGTTTGCAGAGGAAGCCCAAACATTTCCCTCAGTCTGCATCATCATGTACAGCACTGGGTTGTTGAATTTGGCAACTGCATCTGGCACGACCCCGCGAGTTCCTGGAAGAAGCCCACAGTCGAGCTGACCAGCCTCTGTGCACCTAATGTGCAGCTTTAATGGACTCTGTGTTTTTGTTTTGTTCTGGGTTCAGATGAGGACGAACACGTCTTGCTGTTGTTGTGTTGAACTGCTGCAGCGTTGATCAAATGTTGGCTCTACTTTGTTTGGGAGTAATTAGGCTCACGGGCAGAGCCAGGAAATGCCAGGCTCCCTGTGTGTTTCTGTGTTACTCATGTTGTGGGGACCAAATTCAAGTCCTCATAAGGTAAAGCGTAAAACTTTGGTATGAAGCTCAGTTTAGAGCAAACTGGAGTCTTCCGTCTTCTGAAGGGAGAAAATCAGAGCCGTGTTTCTGTGCTGTCGGGCGGGTGGAGGCTGCTCCACCCAGGCGTTTGCATCATGTTTGGCTCTCACAGCTATGCAGGAGCACAGCCCTGCACGTCCTGAACGGCCCTGAATACAGTTCACTTTCACTTCTTCCAAGCATTTCACGAGTCTTTAATTGTTTCTTCTTGGATGCTGTTGGTAGTGATGGTTGTGTTAAAGGTTAATTATTGCAAAATCAACTCTATAGACAAATTGTGTGGACACATGCATGGAATTGGGCTGCAGTTATTTCTTTGCTCACAGTGTAGGTAACCGAATAGACGACAGGCAACACTGACAAAAGCAACATCACAGACAATAATGGCACGTGTAGCATATTTATAAGTGCACTGGTGCAAAGATATGGAGTTATAAGGGTTTGACAATGTTACTTTATATACAATAAGCACACAAGGACTATATAGCATGCTTTGATTTGGCAGCAGGTATGGGGGACGTTTAAGTACAGACACTATGTGAGTGTCTATGTGTTGATCAGAGTGACGGCCTGAGGAAAGAAACTGGATACAGTTGGAACAGGTCTGTGACGGGTCAGCTGTGATGTTACCTGCTCGTTTCCTGAGTGTCCAACTCCAGGCCCCGAGGGCCGGTGTCCTGCAGGTTTTAGATGTGTCCTTGATCCAACACAGCTGATTAAATGGCTAAATGACCTCCTCAACATGCCTGGAGTTTCCCACCCTGCTGTGGGGCTTTTAGTCTCTTTTCAACCACAGGTGTCGCCTCCTGGTGGCCATTAATTAATTAGGTCAGTACCTGTGCAACCAGGTGAGCTGCAGCAGTGTCCCAAACCTGAAGACTACAGCCTCGCTCTGCGGCCGGGGTTTGGGTCCATCCCAGACCATTTTCTGCATGACTTCCTGCCACCCTCTCCCCACTTTCCTGTCTGATAAAGGCCAAAAAAATACATTAAAAAAAAAACACAGGTTAAAGGCACACGTCACTTCTCAGACCCAGAAGCAGCGTGTGCATACTGGATATTGGAGTTGGTAAATATGTACACGTGAGGTACTAACAGTGAAACGGGTGTTCCCAAACAGGTTTGGTTTTATTTGTTATTTCAGGACTTTTTGGACCAAGACTTCTGAACACTGGAGACTCGATCCCCTTTGACCGGGAACTTAAATTGAACGTGAGCTGTTGGGCAGAACTGATGAGATTAAAATCTAAATAAAAGGGCACTTTGCTCTGATCGGGTGTTTTCTTCTGTGGACGTCGGCGTCTCTCAGATATCCACAAGGCCCAGTGCTTTGTAGCTGGACCTAAACTCATTTTATCTCCCATTGCTAACGACCAGTTCATTTATCCTAATATCCCCGGAGCGCACCACGCGTGGGTCCTAATGTTGTTGTCTTGGACCACACCTAAGTGCAGATGTTATCAGATCTGAGCAACAAATTGTCCAAAGGAGGAAAATGATGAACCAAACCCAACCGGACAAAACAACAGTGCTTGAACTCCAGGCTGATCATACAGAGCGAACATGTTTCTTTAAACTGAGATCCTCTCGCTAAGGCTACGTTCACACTGCAGGCGAAAGCGCATCAAATCCGATTTTTTTTTGACCCTATGCGACTTATATCCGATCATGGTATGACAGTGTGAACGGCACAAATCCGATATTTTCAAATCCGACCTGGGTCACTTTCTTATGTGGTACTGAATCCGATACATATCCGATGTTTTAGAAAGCGACTGCTGTGTGAACGGTCATGTCGCATTAAATCCATCTTTTACGTCACTGACACAAGACAGACGCCAATTATCAGCACCGGAGAAGACATCGCGAACACTTCCTGGCCATCCAGTGTAGATGTCAGTGAAACTGTTGGGAAGACAATGTGAACATTTTATTTGTACTGTATAATCTGCAGATTCTGACAGAAATCTGCAACTATCCTTTGAAGCACCGCTCCTCTAAAACAGCAATAAGGATCATTATTAGGTTATTTACATTATTATGTAAATAACAAAATAACTTAAAGCAAAAACTGGGAAACGTAAAGTCCGAAGTCTTTATATTAAGGACCATCAGTCAAACAATATTGTTTGCTCTGGGTCTAAACAGAGCGCGTTGTGTGTGACGTCTTCTTTTGCGCATGTGGGCCGCTTTGAGGGTTCACACTAGAGCGCGTTTGCTGTCGCATTTTATTTGTAGTGTGAACAAGCAGACAAAAAAATCGGATTTGATCAAAAAGTCGGAATTGAGCATTAAGACCTGCAGTGTGAACGTAGCCTAAATGTCTCTGGAGTCCATCCAGACCCGGCTGCTGGTGTCTCGCTGTGATGAGACCTGGAGACGCATGATTCCAATCATACGCATCAAATCCCACGGTTGTGTGCTTATTCAGTCATTTGTTACCAGGCAACAGGAATGCTGGATCACAGCTTTTTATTTTTACTTTTTTTGCATGTAGTTAAAGATTACTGACATCCTAACTGTCCACAGACAGGAAATGTGCTCTAAGGTGAGATGTAAACTTCTGTAACTGGTAATTAAAGGAATGTAACATCTGGGCCACATAATCAGTCCATTATTAGCTGTTTATCTTCTATTATTTATTTCAGAATAAAGTATATATGCATACAAAGCAGCCATGAAAGCAGGTAGTTTGGCTTTAATTTGAAATTTCTCTGGTTAACAAACAGCTGGCAGACACATTTAGCCCAGTAGCCTCATTTATTCAGCGTCTGATGGCGCTGTGGAATTAAAAGGCTTTCGTCAGCTCTAAATTTAAACTTTTACAGAGCTGGTGTAAAATAAGCAAGGTTGTATATTTTTCTTCAGAGAGTCAACATCAGGGCCCGAGCCGGCCTACAGTCCTATATTTTAAGAGTAAACACGGAGAGCTTGAGTGGTTCAGGCGTGAATGAATGAAGGCTGGACATTTTCAGCAGCTGGTTGGAGAAGCAGAGAAAAGCTCAGACCCAGTTTGGGGTGTTTTACGTAGCTCGCATGTCTGTGGACATGGAAACGACTGAAACGTGTTACCGACGGTGCGTGCTGCCGAATTTGGCTGCAAAGGGACGTGTGAAGAATTGGTCTTTGACTCCAAAGCAGGTTTCTGTTTGAGCCGCTGCGAGTCCTCATTGTGGCCTGTGAGCTTGTTCAGACGCTGCTGCTGCAGACGTACGGCTCACCTTGGATAATTAGGCAGAAATATTTGAATATCTGAGGGAAGTAGGACAGAGCCGGGAACTGTGTGGCCAACACTGTGTGTTATTTTTAGGTTGGCACTCGCATTAAGATCCGAGCAGTGACCAAAACTCTCCTCAGCTGGACGACTTTAACTAAAAAAGGCATTTTTGTTTATTCTGTCTTCTTTTATTAATACACTGTGCACATGCTTATAGCTGTATTTGGTCTTAATGTCCTTGGATAGCAGAAGAAGCAAAGTGTATCCCCCAGAAACTAAAGAATCAAAAACCAGCTGTTTATACTGGAGCTCAGCTTGTAAACGGGTTTGAGTTCAGAGACGATTAGACTTTCTGTAAAAAGTGTCAGATGATTATCACCTGAGGAAACGGCTTAACTTCATCAGCTGATTAAAGCACTTTTGGACCCTTAAATAATGGTTTCAGTTCTGTTTGTATGTTTGTTCTGCACTTGCAATCAGAGCGTTAAACCCCACCTGGGTTACAGCTGAAAGAACAAGGCTGAAATTCCCATACATGCCACACAAATAGGCTGTGCAGTGAGCTTTGGAGCAAGAGGAGAAAATGAGGTGGAAAGCTATTTATTTATTTCTTGCTTTGAAAAGAGAGGAAGTATGATAAGTCCCTAAATTTGCTAAATTAAAAAAACATACAGCAGCACTGTGGCACGGTGGTTAGCACGCTTTCCTCACAGCAAGAAGGTCGATTCCACCATCAGGCCGGATACACTAAATGTGCAGCTGAGGGGACCTGCATAACAGTAATGTGGTGGTTTAGCATTCAGAAGCTTCAGGATGTTTGGGGGGAAATGAGTTGTCAAAGTTTTATGATCAAATTGTAACCAGAAATGTGCTTTTCTCTCTCCTCTCATTGGCTGCTGAGGCAGATAAAGTGGGATGTTGGTGTGTTGGTGTTCGCTCGCTCTGTGGTATAGTATCACTTCCTGTTCCTGCTCAAACACAGTGGTGTTTCTGAGTAGCTTTTCTGCTTAGCAATTTAATTTAAATCTTTTGATACATCCCTTTTTCATAGTATAATCTTAACGTGCTTCATCTGAATCACCCTTTCTGTGTACTCACTACCTAATTTATAGCCAAAGTATTCACTCACTGTCTCTTTACTGTTTCGCTAGCTTAGCTTAGCTCGTAGCCGACTCGTTAGCACCATGGCTACTTCACCTGTCCCTCCTGCACTTTCCTGCTCATTGTGTCAGATGTTTAGTTACTCCTCGGCCTCCTTTAGCAGTAATGATACCTGTAATAAATGTAGCATATTTGCAGCTCTGGAGGCCAGGATTACTGAATTGGAGACTCGGCCGCACCCTTCATTCACCCGTAGCTAGCCAGGCCCCTGTAGCTGGTGCAGCCGAAGATAGCGTGAGGGCCCGCTAGCTGTTCCCCGGCAGACCCCAAGCAGCTGGGGAAAGAGGGCGGCTGGGTGACGGTGAGGAGGAAGCATAGTCTTAAACTGAAGCCCCAGGTACACCACCAACCTGTTCATGTGTCTCAACTTTTTCCCCACTCGGCGACACACCCCGGGGTCAAACTCTGGTAATTGGTGATTCTGTTCTCAGACATGTGAAGCTAGAGACACCGGCAACCATAGTCAATTGTCTTCCAGGGGCCAGAGCAGGCGACATTGAAGGAAATTTAAAACTGCTGGCTAAGGGTAAACGTAAATACAGTAAGATCATAATTCACGCCGGCAGTAATGACACCCGGTTACGCCAATCGGAGGTCACTAAAATCAATATTGAATCGGTGTGTAACTTTGCAAAAACAATGTGGGACTCTGTAGTTTTCTCTGGTCCCCTCCCCAATCAGACCAGGAGTGACATGTTTAGCCCCATGTTCTCCTTAAATTGCTGGCTGTCTGAGTGGTGTCCCAGAAACGATGTGGGCTTCATAGATAATTGGCAAACCTTCTGGAGGAAACCTGGTCTTGTTAGGAGAGACGGCATCCATCCCACTTTGGATGGAGCAGCTCTCATTTCTAGAAATATGGACAAATTCATTAAACCCCCAAAATATGACTATCCAGAGTTGGGACCAGGAAGCAGAGTTGCAGTCTTACACGCCTCTCTGCAGCTTCTCTCCTCCTGCTACCCCCAAAAACCCATCTCCATTGAGACTGTGTCAGCTCCCAAAAGACAAAAAACAAACTAAAACCAGCAATAAACAACTTAAACATAAAAATCACAAAGAAAGAACAATACAGTATCCACATCTGAACCAAAGAGTAAAACAGTGAAATGTGGATTATTAAATATTAGGTCTCTCTCCTCCAAGTCTCTGTTAGTACATGACTTAATAATTGATCAACAAATCGATTTACTCTGCCTTACAGAAACCTGGTTGCAGCAGGATGAGTATGTTAGTTTAAATGAATCAACACCCCGAGTCATTCTAACTACCAGAAATCCCGAAGCACAGGCCGAGGGGCGGTGTGGCAGCAATTTTTCACACCAGCCTATTAATTAACGAAAGACCAAGACAGACTTTTAATTCATTTGAAAGCCTGATGCTTAGCCTCGTCCACCCCAGCTGTAAAACTCAGAAACCAGTCTTACTTGTTATCATCTATCGTCCACCTGGGCCTTACACAGAGTTTCTCTCTGATTTCTCAGACTTTTATCTGATTTAGTGCTCAGCTCAGATAAAATAATTATTGTGGGTGATTTTAACATCCATGTAGATGCTAAAAAATGACAGCCTCAACATCGCATTTAATCTGTTACTAGACTCAATTGGCTTCTCTCAAAATGTAAAAGAACCCACCCACCACTTTAATCACACTCTAGATCTTGTTTTAACATATGGCATAGAAACTGAATATTTAACAGTGTTTCCTGAAAACCCTCTGCTGTCTGATCATTTCCTGATAACATTTACATTTACAATAATTGATTACACAGCAGTGGAGAGTAGACTTTATCAAAGTAGATGTCTTTCTGAAAGTGCTGTAACTAAGTTTAAGAATATAATCCACCCACTGTTATCATCTTCAATGCCCTGTACCAACATAGAGCAGAGCAGCTATCTGAACGCTACTCCAACAGAGGTCGATTATCTTGTTAATAATTTTACCTCCTCACTACGCACGCGACTCTGGATACTGTAGCTCCTGTGAAAACTAAGGCCTCAAATCCAAAGTCCCTGACTCCGTGGTATAATTCTCAAACACGTAGCCTAAAGCAGATAACTCGTAAGCTGGAGAGGAAATGGCGTGTCACAAATTTAGAGGATCATCATTTAGCCTGGAGAAATAGTTTGCTGCTTTATAAGAAAGCCCTCCATAAAGCCAGAACATCTTACTATTCATCACTGATTGAAGAAAATAAGAACAACCCCAGGTTTCTCTTCAGCACTGTAGCCAGGCTGACAAAAGTCAGAGCTCTACTGAGCCAACCATCCCTTTAATGTTAACTAGTAATGACTTCATGAACTTCTTCACAAATAAAATTTTTATCATTAGAGAAAAAATTACCAATAATCATCCCACAGATGTAATATTATCTACAGCTACTCTTAGTACCATCGATGTTAAGTTAGACTCTTTTTCTCCAATTGATCTTTCTGAGTTAACTTCAATAATTAATTCCTCCAAACCATCAACGTGTCTTTTAGACCCCATTCCTACAAAACTGCTCAAAGAAGTCCTGCCATTAATTAATTCTTCGATCTTAAATATGATCAACCTATCTCTAATAATCGGCTATGTACCACAGGCCTTCAAGGTGGCTGTAGTTAAACCTTTACTTAAAAAGCCATCTCTAGACCCAGCTGTCTTAGCTAATTATAGGCCAATCTCCAACCTTCCTTTCATATCAAAAATCCTTGAAAGAGTAGTTGTCAAACAGCTAACAGATCATCTGCAGAGGAATGGCTTATTTGAAGAGTTTCAGTCAGGTTTCAGAGCTCATCACAGCACAGAAACAGCTTTAGTGAAGGTTACAAATGATCTTCTTATGGCCTCTGACAGTGGACTCATCTCTGTGCTTGTCCTGCTAGACCTCAGTGCTGCGTTCGATACTGTTGACCATAATATCCTATTAGAGCGATTAGAACATGCTGTAGGTATTACAGGTACTGCACTGCAGTGGTTTGTATCATATCTATCTAATAGACTCCAATTTGTTCATGTAAATGGAGAGTCCTCTTCAGACACTAAGGTCAATTATGGTGTTCCACAGGGTTCAGTGCTAGGACCAATTCTATTTACATTATACATGCTTCCCCTAGGCAGCATCATTAGAAGACATAGCATAAATTTTCACTGCTATGCAGATGACACGCAGCTCTATCTATCCATGAAGCCAGGTAACACACACCAATTAGTTAAACTGCAGGAATGTCTTAAAGACATAAAGACCTGGATGGCCGCTAACTTTCTGCTTCTTAATTCAGATAAAACTGAGGTTATTCTACTCGGCCCTGAAAATCTTAGAAATATGGTATCTAAGCAGATTCTTACTCTGGATGGCATTACCTTGGCCTCCAGTAACACTGTGAGAAACCTTGAGTCATTTTTGACCAGGACATGTCCTTCAATGCACATATTAAACAAATATGTAAGACTGCTTTCTTCCATTTTTGCAACATCTCTAAAATTAGAAATATCCTGTCTCAGAGTGATGCTGAAAAACTAGTTCATGCATTTATTACTTCCAGGCTGGACTACTGTAATTCACTATTATCAGGAAGTCCTAAAAACTCGCTGAGAAGCCTTCAGCTAATCCAAAATGCTGCAGCAAGAGTACTGACAGGGACTAGAAAGAGAGAGCATATTTCTCCTGTTTTGGCTTCCTTCATTGGCTTCCTGTTAAATCCAGAATTGATTTCAAAATCCTGCTCCTCACATACAAGGTCTTAAATAATCAGGCCCCATCTTATCTTAATGACCTTGTAGTACCATATCACCCTATTAGAGCACTTCGCTCTTGCACTGCAGGCCTACTTGTTGTTCCTAGAGTATTTAAAAGTAGAATGGGAGGCAGAGCCTTCAGTTTTCAGGCCCCTCTTCTGTGGAACCAACTTCCAGTTTGGATTCGGGAGACAGACACTATCTCTACTTTCAAGATTAGGCTTCAAACTTTCCTTTTGCTAAAGCATATAGTTAGGGCTGGACCAGGTGACCCTGAATCCTCCCTTAGTTATGCTGCAACAGACGTAGGCTGCCGGGATTCCCATGATGCATTGAGTTTTTCCTTCCAGTCACCTTTCTCACTCACTATGTGCTAATAGACCTCTCTGCATCGAATCATATCTGTTATTAATCTCTGTCTCTCTTCCACAGCATGTCTTTCATCCTGTTTTCCTTCTTTCACCCCAACCGGTCGCAGCAGATGGCCCCGCCTCTCCTGAGCCTGGTTCTGCCGGAGGTTTCTTCCTGTTAAAGGGAGTTTTTCCTTCCCACTGTCGCCAAAGTGCTTGCTCATAGGGGTCATATGATTGTTGGGTTTTCTCTGTATTTATTATTGTGCGATCTACTGTACAATATAAAGCGCCTTGAGGCGACTTTTGTTGTGATTTGGCGCTATATAAATAAAATTGAATTGAAATTGAATTGAATTGATGGTGCAGGTCCTGTTTTAGAGTTCCTCAAAGGCTCAGGCCTGGTCACACTGGTGGAGCTCAGTTTGGGGAACTTCATCCAGAATAATGCGTCTTTTCATGGCTGTGCAAACAGCTTTAGGCAGGGCTGATGACGTGGTCTGTAAGAAGGGAAATAAAGTCCAGCAGCCTCGCTGTGCTAACTGTCGTGTGATCCCTCAGACTCACAGCTGTTAGCCGCAGCAGACGCCCGGGCTCTTCTCGCCGTCACTGCTGTCCGACCCCGTCATTTGTCAGCTGATGAGGTCATTGCTCAGCTGTTCAGGGTGCCCGTGCCACAGAGCTGCCCGTCACATGTGACACGGCCGGTTGGCGCTCGTGCCACAGGGGGACTCCTCCAAACCAGACAGCACAAGACCGTGACTGTGCTCTCAGATTATTTATACCAGGGGAAAAAAACAGGACGTGACTCTCAGGGCAGCGCAGCAGAAAACAGCCGGGCCTTTGTCTCCAGAGGGAGCTGTCAGATGCTCGATTCACAAAAACAAAAAATCAGAAAACTTGAGGAAATTGGCTTTATTTCCCCCAAAACAACTGTCAGGAGTGCAGACTAGTTTAAAATTCTGACACAGCATGCTTTAAATAAAAACATTTATTAATCTCAGATTTTTTTAATGTGAACCGAGAAGTTTATACAATTTAATTTCTAACTTGAAGATCTTGAATTGTGTCTGTGCAGCTTGTTAGTAAATGAATAAACTCGGCTGTCTTTACCTTACAGCACAAAGCACCTTGAGGAGCCTGTTGCTGTGATTCGGTGCTATACAAACAGAACTGAACTGTAATCCATGCAGTGTTATCATCACAGGCTGAAGTCACCAGCAGCAGCACTGAGGGGGTAAATTTAGCCGTGGACTGACCAGGTCGCACCCTGTGTGTGTGTGTGTGTGTGTGTGTGTGTGTGTGTGCGTGCGTGCGTGCACTGAGGTGTTTCCACTCGGTTTTCTTTACCTGGTAGAAAAATGAAGATCACTTCTGAAAATAAAGGCTTGGACACAAACAGACTGTGTAAGGACTACAAGTCTTTGTATCGTGGAGCATAAACCAGTGTAAAAGTCTGACTGGTGATTGGTGTCGAGAACAGACTGTTATTGTTGTGGGTTCACCTCCCCTCCATGAATAACAGGACTCTTATTTAGGAAGGGAAGCGCCCGGCTCTAGCCTCACACGATTGGAGGAAGCAGCTGTCCAATGGTGCACCAGAGCAGCGCTGCGTGTAGTTTACACCAATAGTGGAGCTTTTTTTTGTCCCGTGTGGAGAGAGGATTGTGAAAGCGAGCACAGAGTGAGGAGAAGGCGTAGTTGTGATCCCAGCACAGAGCTGTGAATCTGCCAGCCGAGAGGAGCCGAGGAGGAAAAGTCCAGTTAAAAGCTGCTGGTGTGCGGTGAGTGAAGTTTGAGCAACACATGCAGAGAGGTTTTAGCAGCAGGCTTATCCCTGTAGTTCCCTCCTCCTGTTGTTGCTGAATGGAAAGGAGCTGGGCGGACTGGAAGGGAAGAGCAGGGCTGTTTATTTCCAGCCTGTGTTTGCTTTAGTCACTGAGAGTTCCAGGCATACCAAGAACAAGGCTCTGTATTTAGCCAACGCGGTGTGAATGCAGCGGCCTGGCTGTGACGGAGGGCATTTTCAGCTGGATGTGTTGGAGTTTGGACTTTGATTTAAGCAGCTTTGATTGGCCTGGGTGATAGCTCGTGGTCACTTCTGCCTGTAACAGCTAAAATGTTGACACTGGGATGGATTCTGAACGAGGGAATATTGACGTCGCCTCTCTGACCCCTTTGCCTTCTTTCTTATACGAGCTTTGGAAGCGACCGTCTGTTTGTGTCACAGCTTTGAACCTTTGGTTTCGTCACACCTCGGTGAGCCGACTTTGACAGATTTATTTTGTTTTAAATCTTCTGCCGCTTTTGTGGAAAAGCCTGAGTGCTAATTATTTTGGCAGAGAATGCTTTAGTCAGACCCAAACTATGTGAGACGCAACGATGTGACGCCAACAAAAATGCAGAGATGTGAGAAATTTGAGAAATGTTTGTACTTGCTTTGTCAAATTATGACGACTGTCTGTGGCCAGAGGTTCACGCAGCGAGCGTTAGATTAATTCTGTGTAAACAAAGAAAAAACCTCCATGTTAAGAGTCGGATCAGATGAAGCTGCTGTGATTTGTGGACTTGTCCTCCTTACTTTCCTTATTCTGTTTTTAACCATGTGGCTGAATGAAATGTGCATAGATCTATTTATATGTAAGAGTGGGATTATTATGATTTTATATCTCAAATTAACGGGATAAATGATTTTCCTGACTTTCACACTGTTTCAGAGGCTTGGCTCAGTAGATCCTCTCAGTATGTACGAGCTCTGTTTACTGGGTTTTTTTAGATTTCCAGCATTAAATCGACACTAATATATTTTGTGGTCTCTTTCAGAAAGAGGACAAAGATGCCCAAGCACAGAAGACGAGAAGGACTCTGAGGCCCCCTACTATGTTGAAACTCCTTATGGTTATCAGTTAGACCTGGACTTCCTCAAGTATGTTGACGACATCGAGAGAGGCAACACTATTAAGAAGCTGAGTATCCAGAGGAAGCCCAAAGTGGCCAAACCCTCGGTGGTGCCTCGGGGCAGCACTGGCGGGGTCGGCGCTCAGGCTGAATGGACCTCCACAGACTCGCTGTCTTCCTCCAACAGCGACGGCAAACAGTCCCCGGTCTTCTTCACCAACAGGGCCACTGCTCCGCTGACCCCCACCCTCTCCAGGGCAGCCTGTGAGCTGCCTCTGCATCAGCCGTGTTCAAGCATCGCAGAGCAGAAACAGCTCCTCCCCCCGCCCTCGCCCAGGTTTGCCCCTCGGCACAACCCCCAAGTGGAGAAGACCCTCATGGAGACCCGCCGTCGGCTGGAGCAAGAGCGTGCGCTTCTGCAGCCGCTAAGCGAGCCTCCGATGCCCCGCCGGCGTCTCGCCAGCTTCGGTGGGATGGGCTCCAGCAGCTCACTGTCCTCCTATACTGGCTCCATAGGCACAAGCCAGATCTCTCCCAACACCTGTCAGACTCTGCCCATCAACGGTCATCTCCCTAATGGAGAGTATAACCCCTATTACCCACCATCCAGGGGCAGCTCCATCCGCCACAGCCCCATGAGCTCTGGCGTGGCCACCCCGGTAACTAACGTCAGCCCGTTACACCTGCAGCAAATCCGGGAGCAGATGGTCGTGGCGCTCAAGAGGCTGAAAGAGCTGGAAGAGCAGGTGAAAACCATTCCCATCCTGCAGGTGAAGATTGCTGTTCTGCAGGAGGAGAAAAGACAGTTGGCTGCTCAGTCAAAAGGTCAAGGTCTTGGCGGCTTCCGCAAACGCTCCTACAGTGTAGGCTGCGCTGACCAAATGGAAAACCCGGGCCCCATCCAAAAGGAAACAGAGCTGCACATCACTGAGCCAGAAGCCCAGGAGCAGAGCGCTCAGA
Source organism: Oreochromis aureus (assembly GCF_013358895.1). Classification (NCBI taxonomy): domain Eukaryota; kingdom Metazoa; phylum Chordata; class Actinopteri; order Cichliformes; family Cichlidae; genus Oreochromis; species Oreochromis aureus. The sequence continues at coordinate 2,903,258 of NC_052953.1, forward strand.
GGCTGGAGGAGTTCAGACAGCTGGCTGCTGAAGTCCAAGCACTGGAAAAGACTTCCGAGGACAACGCAAATGAAAATCAGCCTCAAAACCTCACACAGAACCAAACCCACCAAAAGTCTATTGGCATAGTTACTGATCAAAATATGAATAATCTTCCAGCCACCCAAAGAAAGCCAGAGAAAGAACGCTGTTTTCGGGATGCGGGGGTGTCTACAGAGCAGCTGGAAATCCGGAGCACTGCCGTTGGCGTCACCGAAGCCATGCTGGGCATGAGCAGCGAAGCTGAGAAAGAGATCGAGCTCCAGCAGCAGACCATCGACTCCCTGAAGGAGAAGATCTACCGCCTGGATGTGCAGCTCAAAGAAACCACTCATCAGATGGAGATGGGCAAGCTGAAGCTGGAGCTCCAAGCTGCCGGTGGGTCAAACAAGAAAAAAGCAGACAAAGGTTTGATGGTCAGGCCGGAGATGTACAGCGCCTGTGTGGAGGCTAAAGTCCAGACACGCAGCCAGGGAGTGGGCGAGCATCTGGAATTCAGCCATGTTAGCACTGCTAAAAGTCCACAGACTCTGAGTAGAGGAGTGTCCTGTCAGCCTTCTGTGCACAGCGTCGCCACAGGACCGGATATCCCCATGGACCGGTGGGTGGTGCACGAACAGATGGAGGTGTCTGACAAGTGTGTAGGGCGGCACGTGGAGACGTGCCATCAGCAGGTCGGCGTGGAGCTCAGTGTTTGTGAGGTGGGAGTGAACACGGAGGAGTCGGTGGACAGCTTGACCCTCAGTAAACCCGCGGTGGAGGCAAGCAAGGAGCAGCGATCTGTCGGCTGTGGAGACTGTTCGGTGGATGTGATCGTTAGTCCCATCAAGGCGCTGGTGTCACAAGGAACTGAGACAGACCGTGTCAGTCAAGTGGACTCTGGAGTCACGGCGGCTCCGGAGTTACTGACTCAGGAGACCAGCACTGAGGCAGAAGTTGCACACAAATACACAAACACGAAGCACGCTGTCCTCTCAGACTCGTTCACTCACATGGAGTCGGTTACATCGGATAAGCAAACCAACACGGTGGTCACAGAAACCCGGACCGTCGCTGCCGGAGAAGGACTCGTCAAAGACGTTCACTCAACGGCAAAGATGCGTTCGATCGCCGTTGGAACCACCTCGGACGTGGAGCTCTTGCCCGGCAAATCGAGCTCAACTAAAACCAAAGAATGTGGGGTGGGGCCAGTGAGCGTCCATGACAATTTCTTGGTTGGCTTAAAAACCAGAAACATAGCGTGTGGCCCCTCCCAGCCGGCCGAGTCTGTGGCGAGTGTCGGCAGCCAGGAGACGGCGGAGGTGAAGCCTGCGCTGGCCGCTGTGCACGCTGATCCGGCCGCCCTGCAGGCACACGGTGGCGTCGGCTTGGACCATTACATCGAACGTGTGCAGAAGCTGCTGCAGGAGCAACAAATGCTGCTGGCCGAGAACTACACCGAGCTGGCGGAGGCGTTCGGCCAGCCCCAGTCCCAGTTTGGGGTCATCAACAGTCAGCTGGTCAGCACGCTGTCATCCATCAACTCGGTCATGAAGTACGGGAGCGCCGAGGACATCCTGAAGCTGCAGGCGGAGTCAAAAGAAGGTGAGGGTACTGTTATTTGGAAAGACTGCAGAGTCTGACATGTAGACTGACTCGAGCTTTCTGTCTGCCTTTCATTATGATAATGGCTGTTCTGTAGCTTATGATCGTGTCATGTGATCTTCCTCAGCTGATGGAGTTTGCTCCGTCGTCACAGAGATGTTGTGATTTCCATTTCACCCTCTTTATGTTTGCTTCTCCATTTTGAAAGCGAGCGTTTCCTCTAAGCCTAATGTGATTATGCTGTTTGTATGAAAGCTCTCAAACACAGACTGGACGAGACGGTGCTGCCCAGTTATCAGCTAGGATTAGCAAGCTGCATCCATAACCTGTAGACAGACATCTGCAAATTAGAGCAAAGTAACAAATTCATAAAATGCTGAAATGCCTCCTTCACTCAAAAATAAAGCACAGACCTCGTGCTTGTCTTTATATTTTTACATGCTGTAGGGGCATGTCTGGGAGTATTTCAACTTGCTATGCATCAATACAAACGTTATGTACCATTAATAATATGTGTGCATTAAATCCATAATAGCTACACATATTGCAAAAAAGTGCAATAAACTACAAAAAAAAAAAATGTTTTTTTTACACATATTTCTACTTACAGAAATTTCAAGTGTCTTCGTAGTTTCATTTTTAGATACACAATGTTTTTTATTAACTGCAGGAAAAACGAAATAATTATTATTGTGCACAATTTGCAAAAAAACAGCATCAAGAGAATCTACTTCCAACAGTTGAATTAAGCCTCCCAGAAACTGCACAAACATGACTTTCATAAACCTTTGAGAGGCGCTGTAAGGAAAAACTACGTTTCCCCAAAACATGACGTCACGTCCGGTTTTGACAGGTGATGGTGAACATGCGATGGTTTGCGCTGACGTAGGAAGTGCCACAAACAGCTGATCAGATTGGCAAAGCCTGTTTCAGGATTATTATGTTTTTGTTGTTGCAGCTCTTTTTATGTGATTTTTGCAAAGCCATTTGAAAAAAATTGAATGCATGTTATGCAATTACAACTCCTCCAGTTTCATACACAAAAAAAAGTGCGCTAGCTTATGTTGTTACGATTCTACCGGGATTTAAAAATGTTACGTTTAAGCTCATCGGAGCGCTCTGATGGGCTTAAACACGTTACAGAAAGCTGTGACGGCACAAACCTGTCGACATTCAGCTGAGTGATGTGAAGTTTGCAGTAGCTACAGCTAAAGTTTTAACATGGGAGTCTATGGGGACTGACTCACTGGTGGACTTGCCTCAAGTGGTCATTAGAGGAACTGCAGGTCTTTCAGCCCTGGAGGACTGCTGCTCGTCTCAAACACATTTGTATGCATGTCAGTGTTCTGAGCTGAATTAAGGTGTAGTTCAGGACTGAAGGGTGGGTGCTGGTTTGGAGTTTAGGGGGTGGGGTTGTCACACACGTGTAAAGAGAATCCTGACAGGCCGTGCTGATCCGTGACCCTGAAAAATGTGGACGTGAACCAACAATGAGCTCATTTCTTTTAGGAGGCAGTAATGTCGCACCATTCTTCCACTTGTTGTTTTTGCGGGCCGCCCTGCCTTCACTAACAGCTCCCTGCTGATGCTGACTCATGGCTCCTTTACATAACACACGTTGTTGCAGATGAGCACGCGGCGATTCTGTGCTCCTTTCTGGTCTCTTTTGCGATGTCATCACACGTTTTCCTCTGTTGTGTTTTTATCCCGTTCTTGTGACTGTACTCCTGCCATCAACATTCAGCACAGACTTACATTAAAGTCACGGCTGATGCCGCTCCTTGGAGCACCAAGAGCCTGTTTCCAACTGAATGCTGCCCTCGTCAAATCAGTGAGGAGTGAAAAACAGTCTTTGATTTAGAAAACTGGATCTCAGAGCCTCAAACAGAAATCGGTCCTCGTCTCTGTGGCGCTCTGACGTTTCAGACCGTAACAAAGTGAGAACGTTCAGAGAGCTCAAAATGTCTGTAAACCTGCCTGACCTTTTCTTTTGTTCCCCTTGTCAGAGAGCAGTCAGCAGCTCCAGCTGTCGTCTGTCCGGGCAGAGTGCGTGGAGAAGTCACCTGACCTCACAGCAGCGGATACGCCTGCGAACACGCCGTCGCAGCAGCAGTTCAGTGCAGCTGAGCAGAAGAGCCGCATGAACCTCCAGATGTCTACAGCGCTGCATGGTACGACTGCAACAACACAGCTCATTATTGTTGTTATTGTTATTATTATTCCAATATTAAATATTTTAAGAGCGCTGCAGTTTATAAGCTGTATATAAAAAAAATGGACCTGGCCACTGTCATCAGCATCTTGAAGTTTCTGTTTGTTTTGTGGGTAGTTGTGAGCTAATGCTAACAAGTCTGGTTAGTCCAGAGACTCTGATGCGTCCCACAGACGCCTGCTCGTTATTTCTAATGAACTTCCTGATAAAATACTAGAGCTTCAAAAAGTGCTCCAGGCCACGCCTCTGACAGTGTAAATGTACCCCTGTCCTCACTATGGAGGTTGCAGCGTGGTTCTGAGATGGAGGTCTGGAGGCTGATGGTGGTTTCGAGTATCATAGACTCAGACTGTTCTGTGTTGCTTCTGCTTTTAGCTCAATCAGTTTTATGTTGGTGCTCTAGCCAAACCCAGCTGACTGCTACGTCTTATAGTCAAGTGCTGAACCTTAGCATGATTCAAAGTAGGGCTGCACGATTTTGCGTAAAATGAGAATCATGATTTTTTTTTGCTTAGAATTGAGATCACGATTCTCTCACGATTTTCTTTTCCAATATAAATATTTATTGCACTTATTAACTGCACATCAACTTCGTAACAGTTGAGACTGAACATAAAAACAATAAATAAACATAAAAACAATAAATGTCTCACATTTTGTCGTTGCTGCAAAATGTTGTACTGCTTGAAATTCCGTCTCCACCGTTGCTCGACACTGTGTGTATAGAGCAGGTCGTGCAACAATAGAAAAATAGTTATGGACGGGCGCTGTGTAGCGCTTTGTCTAGGGTGTTGATCATTTTCCTAAATCCCTCGTTTTGCACAGTGTTGATATATCTTTGGTCAGGTGATAAGTGATAGCCTCCGTAATTTCTTTGTGCCTGCGGGAGTTCGAAGTGTATAGGGAAGCGCTGTATAAGGTTCCCGTTATTGATGTTTGGGTGGTTGACCGGGACGAATTTTCTCCTGTCACTTTCTCGTCATCCCTGACGTCTTCTCCGTTGTTTTTTTTTCCCTGCCAATTTTAGCATCACGGCACAGCTTCTGTATCACGTGGAATAAGGCTCCGCCCTTGTCATTTGTTGAGCAGGAAGAGGGAGCGCTTGTTTTCATGCAGATTACGTCCCGGATCAAAATGCGGTACAATCGTCGTCTTTTTTTTTTTTTTTTTTTTTTTTTTAAATCGTTGTCGTTTGGAAATGAGATCGCACATAAGTTTGAATCGAGATCGCGATTTTCTAACGATTAATCGTGCAGCCCTAATGTCTGATGTTCTGTGACCCAGGAACATGAATCAGATTGTCAGCTCGTGCTTTTTGGACTCTGGCGCTCAGTTTGAGAGTCAAACACGTCTTATTTGGCTTCTTTGGCCCCCGAGTCCATTTATCAGGGTTATAAACACTGCGAGCTAAATTCACTGTTTCAGTTACTGTTCCCTTTATATCCACCGTGCAGACGTAGAGCGCCAAAACGGTGAGAGCGAGGCTCTGGAGCGTAAAACAGATGTTTTTCTAAGTTATCTGACCAGATGTTTAGGCTGTGGTCTGCCGGCTGTAGAGACGGCCCCTCAGCAGAACATTCAAACGTTTCTTTCAGAACCCGGCTGCTGTAAGCTGTGCGTTACCTCACCTGAGCTGACTGTAGGTTACCTCGCGCAGACACCAGGTGACATGTGAAACGCCACCACGAGCGTCGTCATCGGCCCGACGCGTGGCTCACGCCATTCTCACTCCCAGCTGTCAAAACACGGGAAACGTGCTGAACGACTCTGTTGCTAATGAGCGGCGCACACGCCTGTGTGTACACATGCAGCTGCCTGCATGCTGATGCATGAACACACACTCTGCTCTCTGTTTCCCCCCCCGCAGCATTAAGGAGGCCCCTCGGCGGAGACAAGTCCTGGCAGATGTGCTGAGTGTTTCTGGCTCGCTCTGCTGGTATTTCGGGTTTCGAGGCCTCTACTTAAAATGACTGAGAAACTTCGGGCTTTGGGTCGGCTTCCAGTGCCTCGCAGACAGATGAGACGGACACTTAATGGCTGCTTTCCTCCCTGCCAAAGCTCTCGATCATGTCGGAGAACTTTTAGTGGAGCATTCAGGCGTTATCGGCTCTTTGTAACCAGCTCAATGGGCTATTTAGTTACATGGTGTGTTAATTATGCAGGAGGAGAGTTGGAGGGATGATTTTATGAGGAGGATCGTGATGAAACATGGGGAAGAGACGGAAACAACGAAGGAAAAACACTTTCCACTCCAAAAAGTCTCACCTTAACACTATAATTAACGGGAACATAAAGGCTCTTATTTTAATGATGTGTAAACTCCAGATAAGTGTGTCTGTTACAGTCCTGTGATACTGTCTCAGCCACACATGGCTGTAAACAAAAGGAAGCCTAAACAGATCCCAAATCCAATCAAAGACCAGTGATGCTTTATGTTATTAAATCTCCTCTAAATGACTTTAATAGTCCAGCTATTTAACATGATTCCAACAGGGGGCGCTCTGCTTAGGCACAGAGGTGAACTATAGAAGCTGGAGCTTACAGATGTCAGAGGCCAAGATCTGATTTAATCTCAGAGGATAAAGATTGATTTAATCTTATTCTACATTAATTTAGTGACGAGGGTCTGTTTGAGATGAAGTCCTGATGAAGAACGTATCTTTGTTCATAACTGGCGTCTGAATATCTGCAGTGTTCAAAAATATGTGAACGCTCAGTCATCACAGGACGGCACCGATGCAGTGAAACATTATTCTGTCGGCTCAGGAAACGAAAGCATTCTGCAAATCAGAGTGACAACAGGAGGAAACGATGCAGGCGGTGCCTTCGCTCCGTCCTCATCGCTCCGTCCTCATCGCTCCTGATGTCTCTAGCTTTGCTTTTTTTAGTGTTAGCAGTTAGGGTGAGATGGTACCTGCAGCCCATTCAAGTCTCGCAGGTCGTCCAGCTCCTCCAGGAGACTCAGGAGTGTGGAGGAGATGCCGGGAGACGGGCGGTCTCCAGGTTCATCCTCCGGGACACCGTCGCCCACCTCCTGCTCTGTGCAGTGACTGAGACACCAAAACAAAACTGGAGTTTTTAGATTTCCTGAAGTTGAACTTTGTGTCTCACTGTGATGATGAAGGGTTTCCTTATTCATGTATCGATGAACTATTCATGTTTTGAAGTGTTTGGATAGAACAGCCCGCCCAGATGGTGCTTTTTACTAACGTGCATCTGCATCGATAAACACACAGCCCTGTTTACAGCAGCCTGTTCGATTTATCAGATTCACAGAGTTTAACTTGATTCTGGATTATGTGTCATGTTGTCGGCTGTGGTTTACGATGTTCTGCGTCTCCTGCAGGGCAGAGCACCCTGAAATCCATCATGAAGAAGAAAGACGGCCGAGCCGACTCCAACGGCACCAAGAAGAACCTGCAGTTTGTCGGGGTGAACGGAGGGTGAGAAATGTTGTTAGTCAGAAGTTTGCAGCGTGAGAGTTTTTCAGTGTTTTGGTGTCCCAGCTGAGGTCAAAGGTGGCAGGGCTCACGTTTGCTCAGCTGTGTGTCGACGCCGAGCCTCACGAGCTCGTTAGTGTTGTTCGCAAATATGAAACCCGAGCTGCTGATCTGCACTCACATCTTTGTTTCTGCACCTCTGTCGCCCCCTCGCGGCACAGATACGAAACTACGTCAAGTGACGACTCCAGCTCAGAGGACAGCAGCTCGTCTGGGTCAGACGAAGAGGAGGAGGAGGATGAGGAGGAGGGGTACGGAGGAAAGGAGGAACACCAGAAAGTGGAGGGGGAGAGCACGAGGGAGGAGTTCCAGCCTGAGGGAGCAGAGGACGTGGACAAGAAGGATGACGAGGAAAGTTCAGAGAAGCAGGAGACGAGAGAGAGGCGAGTAAAGAAGATGAAATCATGATGATATTTTTCTGTCTGTAAATTTGATCAGTTATGTCTGAACTAACCTGTTGGGATGAGGCTGAAGTGCTTTAGATGTTAGAAGAATGACGTCTGTTTGACCTCGACTCAAAGGTACGAGCTGAGTGAGAAGATGCTGGCTGCATGCAACGTTCTCAAGTCTCACCTCAGTGACCCCAAAGCTGTGACCAGCAAAGACCTGGTGAGGAAATCTGATCAGCTGTTTGTTAAAAAATGCCATGAAATATGGTTTGGAGCGCAGCGCTGACCAGTCACCACAGTGGATTCAGTGTGACACGCCCACTGTGCACCCAAAGCTGGGCCTTTAGTTAAATTAGCCTGTCGGCGTGCTGATGGTCACTTCCTGTCTGTGCAGAGAGGCTGTCTCAACACGGTGCAGCACGAGTGGTTCCGCGTGTCCAGTCAGAAGGCGGCGGTGGCGGCCATGGTGGAGGACTACCTGGGAGCTTTCAGGGACTTCTCTCCCGCCGTGCTGCGCCACATCGTAAACATGGCCGACGGCAACGGCAACACGGCGCTGCACTACAGCGTTTCACACTCAAACTTCCAGGTGGTGAAGAAGCTGCTGGATGCAGGTGAGAGCTGCGGGGCGTCTCTGATCGCCTGAGTAAAACGTTCGCGCGAGGCGGCTTTAAAATGATCGACTTACAGGAGAGACGAGGACGCTGCTGAGGGACGGCTTCATCTCCCACCTCCAGCTTCTTTTTCTCCTTTAAAGTGTTTGTTTGTTTTTGTTTTTTAAATGTAAAAAATAAAGACAACAGAGCGTCTGTCCATCCCAGCAGGGAAGCTGATGCTTTTGTTTTTTGTTTATTTAAAAAAATAAAATAAATAAAATCCTCGGCTCGTTCACTGGTTGAGCGCTTCGGGTAGGATGAAGGCAAAAGTTCAACTTAAAAAAAACTTTATTTAACTTGATGTGGGCACAGAACAGTGAGACGTTCATGTTGAGGGACGTACAGTCTTTATTTGTTGTTGTCTATAAAACATCTCAGATGGTCAGATTTCACCTTTTTGTGTTCCTGGTTTCTCCTCATGCTTCACCTCCTTTTTCCTCCATCCTGACAGTTGAGGAGGAACAAAGTCTCCTCCCTCTCTGTCCCCACAGCGCCTGCTGTTAACAGCAAAATAATTATCTGACAGTTTGACACAAAGGCAGCTGAGTGAACTCATGATGCAGAGCCACAGATGCAGGTGGGACACGAACACGGCTTCACGCTGGAAGACAATGAAGGAAAAAACTGAAAGTGAAGGATACAAGGACACAAACAGTTTTGGTTGGCGCTGTCCCCACACAGCAGGAGGGGTCTCCTCCAGGTCCTCCGCCTTCCTCTCTCAGGCTCGAGGCTTGTTTGGACTCACAGGGTTGTAGTAAAGAGTGGCTAAATGTGGTGGTAGTAATATGACTTCTGGTCAGTAGGACTAGAAACGGTCTGTTTGCATTTCCATATCTTCCTGTGGATCTCCAGAAAAAACACTGGATCAAAATTGAGTAAAACTTTGCATGAAACACAGATTCAATTCATATCCTGAGGAAATATGTTTTAAAACCCGGCAGGAAATCTGCACGTATGAGTTCAATGTCACCAAGAACATGCAGACAACACAGACGCTCACATTTGGGCTCCAAGACGGGAAAAGTTTTTTTTAATGCGACTGGCTCAGATTTTATCGGCACACAGCCTCGTCCTCGCCGACGCTCCCACACAGCGAGCTCCACGGAGGCTCAATAGACTGTGATGAGGTCGCGGCCACTCGCTGCTCTGAAGGCCTTTTGTCTCCTCGGCCTTTTGTGTCCTTGTGTCCGTGACGCCGTCTCCGCCCCCTCCTCCCATTGTAGCCTTTGTCCTGTCAAAGTCCCACTTCTAGCTGAGGCCTCCGCTCACTTCGCTCCCATCCGGCCTCTGACAGCTCACGGGTTTCTTCCCCCTCCATGTTGGCGTGTTCAGCTTGTAGAGAGTGTGAGGAGGAGCAGACGATACGACGCGGGACTCGAGTGTCTGTGGTTTTTTTTGTTTTGTTTTGTTTGTTTTTTCACGAGGAGAAGTGACTGACAGAAGCGTCACATGCTGACACGTTGGTGTCGTCGTTGACTGACGGTGACGAGTCAATCAGTGTCACAGGCTGACCCCCACCCCCCCAACCCGAGACCACCAGTGACAAAAATGTCTTTGTCCAACCTTCTGGAAGTTTTAAACTATCTGTGTTGGTGTGTGTGTTTCAGACGTGTGTAATGTGAACCAGCAGAACAAGGCGGGATACACCCCCATCATGCTCGCCGCGCTCGCAGCCGTGGAGACGCCCAGGGACATGCGTATTGTGGAGGAGCTCTTCAGCAAGGGTGACGTCAACGCACGCGCCAGTCAGGTCAGTGAGGGGAGGTCAGAGGTCAAAAGGTCGCAGCAGTAATACGAGGGTCATGATGGCCAGACAAGAGCAGAGTCGCTCTGTGACCTAAAAAGCAAACGAAGCAAAAGCAGAAATCAAACGTGCACGATGGACGGAGCAGGAACTGGAAAGTTACTTTAAAAAAGTTTTGTCTAAAAGAAAAAATCAGAAATGCACAAATGAAACTAAACATGAGTCGATGAACAACTGCCTGCAAAAGTTTAAACAGAGTTTAGTTTAAGAGCTTTGGAGCTGCTGAAGTGGGAAAAACTGCACTTTAGTGACACCGTGTGGTGAAGAAAGGTAAAGACCTGGATTTTTAAAAGTGAGACAAATTTAAGTTTGTGAAATACTGAACATTTAATCTGGAGTCGTGTTGGGGAACGATGCAGCTCTCACCGGGAACACCATCCGTTAGCGTAGAGTGGTTGCAGAGGAAGTTTCTTAGAGCTGTTGGAGAGATTTTGACCTGGTGCCGTTTCACTCGGTGTGTTTGCGGCACAGTGTGTACTGTGAACACAAACCAACATGAAACTGCCTTTATCAGAGGATTGTTTGTGTCCTGTGATCATGAATAAACTAACATCAATCATCTGGATGATTGTTCCTTCGTCACCTGAACCATCTTTAGGCATCGTTGCTTCACCCAGGCTCCGCCCACAGTTGTACTGGCTGTGATACTGTGGATGTTTGTGTCGCAGTTTCAGAGTTATCGTCGCTCCGTTAAACCAAATCATTGAAAATGTCAGCTGTGTGATCAGAGCTCTTCATTTAATGATCATTTTTAGTTCAGAGATATTTGCATGAATGCATCGGCGTGGAGGCTGGAAGCGTCCGGTTTGCTCACCGTGCTTTTGTCCCCGCCGCAGGCCGGCCAGACGGGGCTGATGCTGGCGGTCAGTCACGGCAGGATGGACATGGTTCGAGCCCTGCTGGCTCACGGCGCCGACGTCAACATCCAGGACGACGAGGGCTCGACGGCTCTGATGTGCGCCAGCGAGCATGGCCACGTCGAGATCGTCAAGCTGCTGCTGGCCCAGCCCGGCTGTGACGCCACGCTCAGCGACAGTGTGAGTTGTGTACACCAAGAACTGTAATGTTGGACCCACTGGTTTCTAAACATTAGAGAGAAACTGCAGGTGTGTAGATGTTGTTTGGGTGATTTAGACCAGGCTGCCATTCCCTTTTTCACCTTCTTCTTTTGTAATATTTTACTTCATATTTGCGTCATGCTGACTTATTTTGTTTGCTCCATCAGGATGAGAGTAGCGCTCTGTCCATAGCTCTGGAAGCGGGACACAAGGACATCGCAGTGCTGCTTTATGCTCACGTCAACTTCTCCAAAGCCCAGTCACCAGTGAGTCGTTATCAGTATGTTGCACCAAATCATGGAAGCTTCGTTAGACATTTAGGAACTTCCTTCCTAATAATCGGGTGTGTGTGTGTGTGTGTGTGTGTGTGTGTGTGTGTGTTTTAGGGAACGCCTCGACTCGGCAGAAAAACGTCCCCGAGTCCGACCCGGAGGGGCATGTTTGATTAAACCCAGCCTCTCCTCTGCCCACAAACCCTGCGCTGCTATTGGTTCTCATGCACGACGCCTTACCCACCGCTGGATTTACCCAAACAACCAATGACATTTCTGGATTTTCTTTTGTCTTTAATCTATGTGCACGTTAGCCTCCATGACGAGCCCAAAGTGCCCTTTGAATATGAATGTAAGCAGCTGGTGCATCACATCCACAGACTGTGGCTGAAACGTGTCCAAAGTCACAAACTACTGGAGTTCAGACCAACCTTTAAACTAAAATATGCCTTTTTTTTTTCTTTCTTTCTTTTTTTTTACTTGATGCTCAGTGTTGATCATGAAGAGCACCAAACCCTCGTCATTTGATTTTATTTTTAATTATTTTTGCGAGCGTCAGAGATGCAGCGCGATCCAGCCATCCTGTACATCCGCTGGCCTCCACATCCCGGTCTCACATCGTCGTGAGCTAAACTGGAGACGTTTTACTTTTATACAAATGATTTGTATCTATTTAAAAAGAAGAATCACAGTATTTTGAATATTTCCTTTTACTACTTAACAATCCACAAGGTTATATATTTATCAGAGTATAGTTTTTAATGCAGAGATGTATTACTTTGTACATACGGTGGTCGTTTGACTCTAGTTCTTTTTGTCTTCATGTCCAGTTTCCTTCTGTGTAAAATAAGAAGTTCTCTAGTATTCATCAAGGTACTGACTTTCATGCTCACGTGAGATTTGAAGTGCCTTAAACTTTACCATGTAACAATAAACACCAATTAAAGAATCCAGACATGTCGGGGTTTGTTCTCACCGCTCGATGGGGACGTTTCTACAGAATGGTTTCATACCAGTTAATGAAGAAACTGACCTGTGTGAACAAAACCATGGTTCATGAGCAGCAGGGAGGTCAGTGTTGGAGTAAAAGGCATAAAAGTCCTCAGACAAACTTTTTTTTCTTTCTTTTTTTTCCCTCATACCATTTTTTGATTGGTCGACATGGTTAATTTTTTCCACCAATAGGAAAGGGTGGGGTTTTTTGGTTTTGTTTTTGCTCACATGCGGAGAGTGCTTTTGAGCGTTTTTCCTTATAAAACGCCGTTTTTACCATTTCTTCCCGCAGTAAATATAAACAACGACAGTATTCAGGAAGAAAACAAACATTGCAGATATTTTTATCATAACTCTGGTTTTACGTGGCCTATCAACACAATTTAAAAACTGGTATAAAGTCCACACTTCGGTCTGTCCTGTAGTGATGGGCAGTGTTGGGAAGTAACGGAATACATGTACCGCCGTTACGTATTTAGAATACAAAATATGAGTAACTGTATTCCGTTACAGTTACCGTTTAAAAAGGTGGTATTCAGAATACAGTTACTTTGTTGAAATAAATGGATTACACGGCGGTACTTCCCTGTTTCATATTGTCGCGGGTCAGGATTGTTTGGGTTTGTTTGACAGCTATGTTCTGTTGTTCCAGGCGGCAGCGTTACGGTTGCCATGGTTACAGGGTGACGCGCTCTCTCTCTCTCTGCGTGTTTCCTGGGTGAGAGAGCGCTTTTTTGTTGTTGTTGTGCTAAGCTAAAAGGCAGAATGCTACAGGCATGGCCATAAAGAATGTAGCATCATGGGCAGTGTAGTCCGTGCTGCAGGGAGAATGGACTACCATACCCGTTATGTGTCTGTGAGCGAGGGAGGGAGGGAAAGGAAAAGTCCGAGCTGTCACGGAGCAAAAACGGGAGCTGGAAGCATGTAAATACAATAATAACCACTGCAGCCAAGAAGAGTGCCTGACGAGCCCAGCTGTAAGTAAGCTATTAAGACTCAACTGTACACTGTGTTCGTGTTTTCCTCCGGAAAAAATAAGTTCCGTTGGAGCAGCCTTTTAACGCCTTTCTCTGTCTCTGGCAAGCAAAGTTGACCCAGACAACAAAGTAAAGCTATTTTTCGGCTACCAGCCCAACACGGAACCCACTGTATTAGCCCGAGGTCCCTTTACTACGGTTCGGAGCCGCGGACCTTCAGTAACAGTAATAAATCACAGCAATAGTACATTCACGTAGTTGTAAACCGCACGATAATATATTAAGTAATCCAAAGTATTCAGAATACGTAACGGAATACGTTACAGAATACATTTTGGGGCATGTATTGAGTATTCTGTAATGGAATACATTTTAAAAGTAACCTTCCCAACACTGGTGATGGGTCGTTCGCGAACGAAATGGCTCTTAGAGCCGGTGTTACAGCTTGATAGGTAGGACGTTTTGTCAGAACACCGGATCTTTGAAGTGAACGACGCGAGCCGTGGGTGTTTTTTTTTTTTTTTTTTTTTTTTTCTCTCTCTCTCTCTCTCTCTCGCACTTTTTTTTTCCGCTTCACTCCGCACGCGAGCTTTGTGCTTTGCGCACCTGAGTGAAGTTGGCCCCCCCACCTTCTTCAAATCAAACAAAAGTGGTATCAAACGTTTGTGCTACGTTTGTGCTGGTTTGTGCTGAAAAAATTTTCGTTTGTGCCGCTATCATTTTAAAGATATTAATAAAAATTTCTAGAGGTCATCAGAGGTCAACCAGCCCCCATATTAATGGAATGAAACAAAACTGGTGTCAATCAACTGTGCTACGTTTGTGCTGGTTTGTGCTGCTAAAATTGTCGTTTGTGCTGCTTCTGTTTTAGAGATATTAATGAAAATGTAAAGGTCAAAAGGTCGACCAGCCCCCACCTTCTTCAAATCCAACAAAAGTGGTATCAAACGTTTGTGCTACGTTTGTGCTGGTTTGTGCTGCAAAAATTTTCGTTTGTGCTGCTATCATTTTAAAGATATTCAAGAAAATTTCTAGAGGTCATCAAAGGTCAACCAGCCCCCCCACATTAATGGAATCAAACAAAACTGGTGTCAATCAACTGTGCTACGTTTGTGCTGGTTTGTGCTGCTAAAATTTTCATTTGTGCTGCTTCTGTTTTAAAGATATTAATAAAAACTTCTAGAGGTCATCAGAGGTCAACCAGCCCCCACATTACCCAAATCCAACAAAGTGGTATCAAACGTTTGTGCTACGTTTGTGCTGGTTTGTGCTGCAAAAATCTTCGTTTGTGCTGCTATCATTTTAAAGATATTAATAAAAATTTCTAGAGGTCATCAAAGGTCAACCAGCCCCCCCATATTAATGGAATCAAACAAAATTGGTGTCAATCAGTTGTGCTATGTTTGTGCTGGTTTGTGCTGCTAAAATTGTCATTTGTGCTGCTTCTGTTTTAAAGATATTAATGAAAAGGTCAAGGTCAAAAGGTCAACCAGCCCCCCCACATTACCCAAATCAAACAAAATTGATGTTAAACGTTTGTGCTATGTTTGTGCTGGTTTGTGCTGCAAAAGTTTTGTTTGTGCTGCTATCATTTTAAAAATTTTAATAAAATAACGCCTTGATGCGTGCTTAATCATCCAGGTAAGTAAATCCCAAAAGGTTGATTCTGTTCATCTGGACATTTTCAGTTGGAGAAACGTTTCGTCACTCATCCAAGTGACTTCTTCGGTCTCAGCTGACTGCAGGTCTCCCCAACCTTATAAACAGTACATTTGCATAGTGAAGGAAACTAGCACCACTGAATGAACAATGTGCTGGGGGGTTAGTTCCATGATTGTTAGTATGCAAATTCTTATGACCATTGATCAATAACAACTAATCAAAGCCTACTGATCAATGGCCATGAGTACCATTCACAGAAAGTGGGGAATGGCTACAATCACAGCATTGTAAGATGGCGAAAGATTTACTCTTGGGCCCCCCTTCTCGATTCAGAGATGGTCAGCATCCTGAGGGCCCGATGGACAAAGCTGTCTCTCAGTCTGTGTGTTCTGGCCAGGAGGCTCTTCAGTATCCTTCCTAATGGCAGCAAACTGAAGACGCTGTTGAAGGGATAAGAGGAGTCACCTGTAATGGAGAGGACCTTCCAGATGAGGCAGGTGCAGGGGGCTCAACACACATCCTTGGGGAGCCCCCGTATTCAGTGTTCTTGGGCTGGAGGTGTTGCTGTCGACCCGTACTGTCTGCTGTCTTCCTGTCAAGAAATCTGGCAGCCAGTTTTACAGCAAGGTGCTGATCCCCAGCAGATCCAGTTTGTGAATGAGTTGCTGGGGAATGATGATGCTGAAGGCTGAACTGAAGTCTATGAACAGCACTCTGACATATGAGTCTCTAGTGTTCAGATGTGTGAGGGCTGAGTAAGGGCAGTTGAAATTCCATCATCATCAGTTGAGCGTTTTGACCGGTATGCGAACTCAAATGGATCCAGGTTGGGAGAAAGCAATAATTTGATTTGATGCATGACTAACCATTCAAAGCACTTCATAATGATGGAGGTGAGTTTGACAGGACGGTAGTCCTTAAAGCAGGAGGTAGATGACTTCTTGGGTACAGTAATGATGGTGGAGGCTTTGAGGCATGTGGGAACGGCGGCCTGACCCTAGTGATGTGTTAAAGATGTCTGTGAAGACATTTGTGAGTTCCACAGCATAGTCCGTCAGTGCTCGTCCAAGGATGTTATCAGGACCTGGAGCTTTGCGTGTACTGATTTTGGCAAGGGATCTCCACACACTGTCTGGAGATTTGTTCACCACGGTCTGCAGAGTGGGCTTGTAGTCTGTGATGGTTTGTATTCCTTGCCACTGCCTCCAAGTATCTCTGCTGTCGCTGAAGCTTTGCTGTAGCTGATGCCACGTGACAGGTTTGCCCTTGCTGTTCTTTGGCTCACCTAATTCCCGGCTCTGAAGGCTTGCATTTTTCAACCTTAGGAGCATTTAAACCTGACCTGTGAGCCATGGTTTCTGATTGGCCCGGACAGTGATAGTCCTGGTGTCACGACCTGCAGGATCGGCAAGGTGCTGATCAGAATCTCTCCACTCCTAGCCCTCCTTCTCTTCTTCCCTCTCTCTCCCCCTCTCTCCTTCTCTCCCCTGTTTTGCCGGGGCGGAACTCCTGGCGGCTTCATGCCCTCGGTCCACGCCTTCCTGGATTGGGAACACCTGGGCCTCATCAGACCAGCTGGTATATTAGAAGGAGGAGATCAGCTGTTCAACGCTGGATTGTTGTGAAGGCTCTAGTCAGTACACGTCTAGTTCAAGTTTCCTGTGCCTCCGTCTCAGAGACTTAACGAGTGTTTCTTTGTTCCTAGATTCCCCGGACCCGTCCCCGTGTTTCCCCGTGTGAAGTGTGGAAGGAGTGACTGGTCGCTAACGGAGAAGAGAGAGGTTGAACTGAGCGCGTGTATGATTTCCCCGTTTTCCCTGGAGCCCTGGACCCCTGCCCCTCACGTCTTGTATATAGCACTAACCCCGCACTGTCTGTACATACACTTGGTGAAGATCTGTAAATAAACTGTCTCTGTTTAAACGCTACTCAGGAGTCCTGCGAGTGGATCCTCTAAGCAACCCGTGACACCTGGTCTCTGTGACATCATCGATGCATTTTGTGATGTAGGCAGTAACAGTTTCTGTATATTCCTGAAAGTCTGTGGTGTTGTCGTGTGTGGCAGCCTGTGGTGGAAAAGCAGTCTTGCAGTGCCTCTGAGGACCCTTCTGGCCACACCTGTACCTGCTTACGAACTGGTTTGGTGACTTTGACCAGGGGCCTGTGGGAACCCATGGCACACCTAGGTTTCTGCCTGTAGTACTGACCCTTATGCAAAATAGGTGGAATTAAGACACAGTTCCAAAAGCAAACACAACTGATCAGTGCTGAGAGCGGTCCTGTTGCTAAGGTTGGGGTGATCCTGTAATCTCTTATGAACTACCTCCAACGCTTCCGTGACTGGGATGCAAGTGAAGACAGATGTAACATCTCTCTCTCACTGTACATGTACTGTTTATAAAATTAGGGAAACATAACCTGCACAAACAAAAAAATTTGCAGGACAAATGTTTGACATCAATTTTGTTTGATTTGAAGAAGGTAGGGGGGCCAACTTCACTCACATGTGTTTATAAGGTTGGGGAAACCTGCAGTCAGCTGAGACCGAAGAAGTCACTTGGATGAGTGACGAAACGTTTCTCCAACTGAAAATGTCCAGATGAACAGAATCAACCTTTTGGGATTTACTTACCTGGATGATTAAGCACGCATCAAGACGTTATTTTATTAAAATTTTTTAAAATGATAGCAGCACAAACAAAACTTTTTGCAGCACAAACCAGCACAAACATAGCACAAACGTTTAACATCAATTTTGTTTGATTTGGGTAATGTGGGGGGGCTGGTTGACCTTTTGACCTTGACCTTTTCATTAATATCTTTAAAACAGAAGCAGCACAAATGACAATTTTAGCAGCACAAACCAGCACAAACATAGCACAACTGATTGACACCAATTTTGTTTGATTCCATTAATATGGGGGGGCTGGTTGACCTTTGATGACCTCTAGAAATTTTTATTAATATCTTTAAAATGATAGCAGCACAAACGAAGATTTTTGCAGCACAAACCAGCACAAACGTAGCACAAACGTTTGATACCACTTTTGTTGGATTTGGGTAATGTGGGGGGGCTGGTTGACCTCTGATGACCTCTAGAAGTTTTTATTAATATCTTTAAAACAGAAGCAGCACAAATGAAAATTTTAGCAGCACAAACCAGCACAAACGTAGCACAGTTGATTGACACCAGTTTTGTTTGATTCCATTAATGTGGGGGGGCTGGTTGACCTTTGATGACCTCTAGAAATTTTCTTGAATATCTTTAAAATGATAGCAGCACAAACGAAAATTTTTGCAGCACAAACCAGCACAAACGTAGCACAAACGTTTGATACCACTTTTGTTGGATTTGAAGAAGGTGGGGGGGCTGGTCGACCTTTTGACCTTTACATTTTCATTAATATCTCTAAAACAGAAGCAGCACAAACGACAATTTTAGCAGCACAAACCAGCACAAACGTAGCACAGTTGATTGACACCAGTTTTGTTTCATTCCATTAATATGGGGGGGCTGGTTGACCTCTGATGACCTCTAGAAATTTTTATTAATATCTTTAAAATGATAGCGGCACAAACGAAAATTTTTTCAGCACAAACCAGCACAAACGTAGCACAAACGTTTGATACCACTTTTGTTTGATTTGAAGAAGGTGGGGGGGCCAACTTCACTCAGGTGCTTTGCGCTGGGCAGAGGGGGGACGGGTGGTAGTTACAGTCGCAGTAGCACAGGAACAGAGCGGGAGAGAGAGAGAGCCAGGGACAACAACGTCACATTAGAAAAGGTATAGTAATCATCCAAAACTATTTTCAGTTGCAGATGATAAAGGATTCAGAAAGTTTATTCATGCAGGCCCATATGACAGAGAATGTGCATCTTCTTTTTCATATTTTAATTTATATTTAATTGTGTTGTGGTTTGCAGGGTTTTGTGTTGTTTCATTTTAAATTTGTTTAAAAGGAAAAGCTGAAAATTTAAATAGTTAAAAGTTGAACAGTGACTAGTTGGTTTTTGTATTATATGATTTATTTATTACATTTTATGTGGAGTGATTAAATAAAAGTATATTTACGGTGGCCCCTAGAGACAAAGCAGCACAAACTTCAAAACACGTACAAACCCTGAAGCACGTAAAACTCCAAAACACATAAAAACTCAGGCTACATCCACACGTACCCGGGTATTTTTGAAAACGGAGATTTCTAAAAATGTATTTTCGAAAACTCAGTTTTTGCATTTACGCGTGGATGAGGAAAACGGAGAAAACGCAGCGTCAAAGATGTGCGCCTTTTTTTGACGTCACACAGTTTTGTTTCGGTGAAATGAATTTCTACAATACTGTTACTGTTAATTGTACTCTCTGCAGTGTTTAAATGCTTACATATACACACACAGTTACTGTCCCTCCACACATACGACTCGGTTCTGCTTCTATGCCCCATCTCTGTTTACTATTTTCCACCGAGGCTTCTAGACTTCTGATTGGCCAACATTTCTACACGTTTAGGAATATATCGGCACCTGTTGCTTTGGCATGCTCCTAGCAGCGTTTTCCTTCATTTCTGCATTTACATGTGGACGGGATTATTTTTTAAAACGAAAACGGAAAATCTCTGTTTTCAAAAATACAAGCCAGCAAGTACCAACGACCGGTGTGTGGTAGTAAGAGGTAAATGAACTTTTTTTTTTTAAAATTATTTGAATATATATGAGTGCTTGTGTATAAATACACAAACAATACACACATGCTTTCAATTGTGTAATTTAAGTGATCTAGGTAGCTCTGTTTTGGAAGTTCAGTTAACGCTAGAAATGCGTTTTAGAGTTTGTACGTGCTTTTTGGAGTTTGTACGTGTCTCTAGGGGCCACTGTATATATTTATATATAAACATATATAAATAAAATCACTTTTTTTACATTAGTAATTCCTTTCTGCATAATTTTATGTTATTGTGATAATAAATTAATTAAAGCAACAAAACAACCTGAAGAGCCGGTTCGGAGCCGAAAGAGCCGGCTCTTTTTAGTGAGCCGAGCCGAAAGAGCCGGTTCTCTAAAAAGAGCCGGAAATCCCATCACCTAGTAGGTGATGATTTCCCTTTGCCTCCTCCTCAACTCTTTCCAACACCTCCCCGTACCCATCTTTCTTCAGATTATCCACAAAGTTTTCAAATATAGTGAGCAGAGGAAAGGCGTACTCAATCACATTCTCGCTAAGGTTCGGAAACCCGTAGAAAAACCCGCCGCTGTGCAAACCAAACACTCGTCCGTCAGCATTGAAAACCGGGGAGCCGGAAGAGCCGTGGTACATGAGTGTTGCAGGTGACGTAGATATTTTCATACGGGTCGTTTTTGACCTGCTGATTGATTTCACAAAGACTGCAAAATTCCTCGCAGTCTTCTACATTTTCATTATTCTCTCGCCTCTCTTTCTCGACGACGCACGTAGGACTCATTTTTTTCACTCCTCCTCCTGGGTGCCCGACGACACAGGCCTCGCCGTCTGAAGGTACAGGCCCAAATCTCTTAAGGAGCCCCGGCAGCACTTTCTCTGTTTCTAGCTTAAGTATGACATAATCTAATTTATCGTTGCCGATGAACACCTTAGCGCTGAGGTTGTTCCTGTCTGACTCTTGGTCTTCAAAGTTAAAGACCACTGTGACGTTTACAAATTCACGCCAGTTCGGTGTGTTTGATTTAACCCAGTAGTCAAATAAGTGGGCGTTGGTCAAGACAAAGTTGTCAAATAGCACAAAGCCTTCATGCTTTATGAAGGAACCGGTTATGGGACAAACTGACTCGCTCAGTTCAAGCAGCAACATAACGCTGCGAATTTCAGTAAAAGACTGTCGGCTCTTTCCAAAGTTCTCCTTCCTGTATTTCAGTGCTTCCTGGAAAGAATTTTGGGGGAATCTACTCTCCATCCATCGTTTCAGACGCGGATACTGCTGACAAAGTAGATCGTAGTAGATCAAAGTTGATCGGTGTTTTTAGACTCAATCCGCTCTGCTACATCTAAGACCGATGTCATTCCACCGCTTCGCTTTGCATTATTTGTTGCGTGTGGAGGTTTCTGCTGCCCTGGAATGAATACATCCGTATCTGCTCCCTGTGGAAAACATATCTGGAATTTCTTATTGTCCACACAATCGATTATGTCTGTGCACTCAGTCTTACATTCGTCGTCGATGTTAACCAGCTCAAAGTAGCCCAGGTCATCGACGAAGCGACCGTCTCTTTTCAGAGCCTCGGCCGCAGTTATTCCCTTCTCCCCATAAACACAAAGATCCTCGAACTGTTTTAAAGCGTCATTTAAAAAAACGTTTCTCTTTTTTGGCATTTAGTCCTCCCTTTGTACCGATGTAAAAGACAGAATAGCAATCTCTCGCCTTAACCATCTTCATATATTGACTGAAAGGCCTCCGTGGGTGGCTGTAGCTCAGGAGGTAGAGCAGGTCACCTACTGATCGGAAGGTCGGTGGTTCGATCCCTGGCTCCTCCAGTCTGCATGTCAAGTATCCTTGGGCAAGATACTAACCCCAACTTGCTCTCCGATGCATCTATCGGAGTATGAATGTGTATGAATGTCGTTAGAAAGTGTAGATAAAGTGCTTGTGTGATTGGGTGAATGAGACATGTTGTATACAGCGCTTTGAGTACTCCGTGAGAGTAGAAAAGCGCTATATAAGAATCAGTCCATTTACCATTTACCAAGCTTGAACATGTTGCGTGTGCCGTCTGAACTGGATTTCAGTCTGGACTGATGTCTGTGTGGGTCCTGCAGGAAATCGGAGTTGGAAAAGTTGATAATGTAACAAAAATATAATGCATTTTGTTCATAATCTATTTAAAGTCATGATAGGTTTTTTTTTAATCGCTTTCACTGAAGTGGTTCTGCAAAGTTAAAAAAAAAAACTGATTTACATTTATCGTTTATTACTTTTATCGGACATCCTATTTATGCACATTTAAGAAATAACGTGTCCTGTTGTTTCCATATAGAGACTCAGCATTTGAACCATCCCAAATATTCGGACTAGGGAACCAACTCCTCAAACCGGTAAAAAGGTCAAGGACACAGTTACACAATCGCTAAACTAACCTGTTTTTGAATAAAAGAAAACCATAGAAGCATGAGCCCTGGAATCTCGGTTTAAAAAAAAGAAGCACTACACATTACTTTTCTTATGTTCAGTATACAGGAGTTGCTGCTCACACCCTGAGTCACACTAACGAGTCTGTCAAATGCCCCAACTGGAATGTCGGGCCGCATTCACGCCCACACCTCCTGACCTTATTTCCACGAGCCCTTGACTCAGCTGCAAAGTGCTTACGGGGTCAGTTTCCTTTTCATCAGAATTATCTGCCGTCATTCGGACATAAGTTGAGCAATGGTTTAACTAATTTTCCATCAATGGGATTAAACAGAACATAGGATGTAAGTTAAGGAAATATCAGTTTGACTATGGAGCGCATCTCCTTCAGCGTTCACAATAATGGACTGCATTTCTCTCACTCAACTGACTGTTTAGGGGAAAAAACAACTAATGGTGTTGGGCTCTGTGGGTTGTTGTTTGTTAATCACACTAGGAGTGAACAAAAGCAGAAAAAAACCTCTGTAAAGATGCAGACTGTGAAAGTCTGGTTTATACCATAAATCTTACCTGCTGTAACTGGTTTTTTTGTGTGTTGTAAGTTATAAGCACGTGTCAAGACTTCTGTCTCACATTGCCGATGTGATCCTTCTTTTTTGTTCCCTACTAATGATCTACGGTAATTTGTCCCCATAAAATAATAAGGCTTTAACAAAATCATTGTGATACAGAGATTTGGATTCTTGTGCATGCATTGGATAAAAAAGTAATTTTGTCAAGACTGAATGTAGTTTACCGACTGCTCCCCAGTCCAAACTGACTTTATGGTTCATATGTGTCAAGTCAGGGAACTCCTGCCGTGACCTCCCCTCTGTGAGCGCACACACACACACACACACACACACACACACACACACACACACACACACACACACACACACGGAGAGAAACAAACAGATCATTAATGCAGAGGATTGCAGCAGCTCTTGGATTTTCACTCTGTCGGATTTCAGAAGAACGGTCACATAAATTTTATTACAAATTTTTTACTTTTGCTTCAGTGTGTCTTTAAATCCTTTCTTGTTCAAATTGTTTATTCACATAGTAAAGAAGTAGCTCGGGAACTCAGTAAGTAGGAACAGTGATACTTTAAAGACATTTTCTACAATACAGAGGATTTCATCATCCACAGTTTGTGAAAACTGCGGTTAAAAAAAATAAATGACTCTTTTCAGAGGTACGCTTCATGTACTGATTAACATACACTTAAAAGATGTACATTAGGCTGCACACTGGTTATGCCATTACGGATTTTGCTCAAGAGTCTGTTTAAGCTAAAAACTTGAAATATATATATCTGTATATTTTAACATAGATAAAATGTTTTTGGAGTCACAATTTAAACACTGAATAATCAAAGAGATATTTATAAAGGGCAGGCTTACCAGGAGCTGTTTTGTCTCTTTTGCATGAGACACACCAGAAAAGCTCTGTGCGGATAGCAAGGTCTGCGCTGTGGGAGTGTCTGGACCCTCCACGCCACACAACCTCGCACTGGTCCCCAGGGGCACGGCAAACTTGTAAGCCCTAGTTCTGGCTCCCGAAAAATATGCTTGAGTTGTTCTTGTGTCCAACAAAAATGAGTTCTGCTATGTTTTATTTTTAATGTTACTGCGTTGAAGTTAGCACAATTTAAAATCAAAAAATTATTAGTCTCTTAAATGAATGGCATCTTGTTAGACCGGGGACTTAAAAAACTGATACATTGTTTTACATCTTGTGCACACTTCAATGAAACTCAAAAAGTGGGACACACAATATGGAGATGACTCGGCAATTGTTAGGGAGGAGTGTAAGTATAGAGAGGAGGATGTACTCTGCAATGTGCATTGTGTCCTTGTAACGTGTTTAACTATTTTTCTAAATAAATAGCTGTGAAAAAACCCTTCAAAGTTGAGGTAAGTATTCACCACAGTATCGTGTTTTTTATTATTAGGGTCAAATTTCTTTGTGTAAAAAATTAAGCCAACATCCAAGTGTCAAAGGTTGGTTCTAAAAAAACAAGTCAGTCCCTGAAGCTTATTTGTGCCACAGATGCTAATTCAGTGACTGCGTGTGAGGAATGTTTTGGGACCTGTCTGATCTTAAAAAACTAACTTTGTTGTTACATTACAGCAATATTGAGGAAAGTTTTAACAGCTGATCATGGAGCAGGATGAAGGTCAAAGGTCGCTTCTGGTTATGCTGCCATCCGGTGTAGTCATCCAGCTGGTCCGTGCTATATCGCCCCCTGGCCCGGAGTGGTATAACGTTTTGTAGAAAAGTTTGATCGATTCTCTCTCTCTCTCTCTCTCTCTCTCTCTCTCTCTCTCTCTCTCTCTCTCTCTCTCACCAAAATAATAAATTCTCTGGGGGTTTTTCTTATACGCTTATGGTACCCCGACAGAGAAAGCGTCCCGATCTCTCGGAGGTAATTGACCGGGATGAACCGACGGAACTTATTCAAGTTCTCAATATGTGCGCTGTGCTTTTTTCACTAAGGGTTATTTTACACGTACAATGAGTTGAGGCCAATATGAAATTCTTTGCTTGGCTGGAGGCATTAAGAAATACTAATAACGATTAGAGGGGTTGTTGACTCCTCCTTGATATGCGTAAAACAAGGCTGTTTTCTTTTAGGGTTTCTGTCTATTGACAGAACCTGTTGTAAAAGTGCCTCAAAATAATGAAGAAAAACTCTTTACTTTTGCTTTGATAAGGAGTGGCTGCACAAAACCAAAATACCTCATCGGGGTGATTTAATAAAAATATTTGGGATAGAGTTCTGAATACGGGTGCGACGCTTTTTTCCCCACTAAGGCTTACTTTACACATACGAGATGGGCGGTCTATAGGTTACAAGCGGATAGAAAGTTCTTCTTTTCATTACAAGCGATGGTGTAGCCTGCCTCCACCCCCACTAAAAACGCAATTTGTTGCTAGGCAGATAATCTTAAAGGTTTTTTATTGCGTCTGTAATATAAGAAAATAAAATACAATTGAAAGAAATGGTTCTCTACAGGCAATAGGAAGTCACTATTTTCCTTTTTTTTTTCTTCTTCAAGCGCCGGTGTAGCTTCCCTCCGCCAGGCACTATATAAATGCAATCTGTTACTAGTCGGATAATCTTAAAGGTTTTTTTTTTATTTTATTGCGTCTGTCATATAAGAAAGCAAAATAAAGCCACTATTGAAAAAAATTCTTCCTTTACTGAGAAAATTGTCATAATATTTAAACATTCAAACTATGAGTTTGTGGAAAAACTAACTGCCGCTCTGTCTCTCTATACAGCACTGACTCAACAGCTGCGTCACCCCTACGCTTCAGGAACCCCCTCCCTCTCTGATTCCATGCTCCTTATGGAGCATATTACACAGGCCTGAAAATGACTAGACACTTCTGGAGTATTTCTGGTAGGGTCAAAAGGTCAGGATTGAGGCCTTCAATAGTAAATATGTCGTATTTGAAGACGTAGCCCCACTTTCCACACCCCTCAAAAGGTAGAGGCCATTCTCCCCGCAAGCTCCTCAGAGCCGGTATCTGGCTGCGGAACATGAAGACGCTCTTATTTCTCCCCTCTTTCCGCGGAGCATCGGTTGCTTCTGATTTGTTACTGTAGATGCTGACGGGGGTGTCGCTGATAACCGACGAGGACCAGCTGCTGCTGCCTCCCATGCTTACGACCTCGGGAGAGCAGATCTCTTCCCCGTCCAAGTACAGAGGAACGCAGGGCTGCAGAATGAAGGGCTCCATGTTGTCTGTGCGTAGAAATGTGCCGGCCCTCTGTTTTTATTCTCCTCCCTCCACAGACCCCCCTCCCTCTAAGGAAGAAAACTTTTTTTTTTTCCACAACAGGTATCATGCTTGTGGATCATATTACACACTTCCGGAGTACTTCCGGTGGGGTCAAAAGGTCAAGGCTAGAGTCATCAATCCAAATGATGACACAAGGTGTATGGTTTTTCTTTTTTTAGTGTCGACAGACAGCTGGAAGAGACTAGAGAAGAGATGCAACAAAAACAAGAAGCCTGGGAGAAAGAACGAAGAGAAGAGCGAGTGAAACAAAGAGAAGAAGATGAAAAAAAAGACGACAGGAGGAGGAAGAAAGAATAGAAAAACTGCTGGAAAGTTACAAACAAGAAAAAATAAAATACTAAAACAACAAATTACAAGAGGAACAAATAAGAAGAGAAATTGATGTTGTACATCACTGTCACAACAGCGTTTGTTTTCATTCAAAGGCTTTATGGCTTCAATACCTGGTGGGCTGATCTTTAGTCAAAATGCCCATTTTTTTTTTGTACCAGTTCAGCCCTGCAGGTTAATACTGGCAGTATCACCATGCCAGCTGACTGTATTTCATCATCAGCCAGTGTTGTTCTTTATACATCAATATTACCAAAGTTTACCATAAGGCAGCATAGAAAGTATTTACTTGCTTTCAGGTTTCATTCAAATGTATTTTCATTTTCATTTGATTTCCCCACTTTTTTCCTGTTTCAAAATCAAACACTAGTTTGTGAGAAGATTACCTTCTTTTTTTTTAATAGGCAGATAAAGTTTTGCATTGGCTAATTTTCCAATTGTATGTTAAAAATGTTTGTATTTTAATATTCAAAAATGTTTTTGCCCAAAACATATGTGCACTACATGTCAGTAAAAGTACTATGCAAATATTGCTGTCCTTGAATGCTGAATAAACACTGACAGAGCACTGATTTTATCTCTTGTACTTCATCAACGCAGTATATAAAAACTCATTCTAATAAGAGTTAAAAGTTAATTCGGTTATTAGATTTACAGGGTTGTTGAATTATGGTTAACGGTTGGTAGAATCTCTTTTTTAACATTATCTGCCAACTACATCTGCCACCCTTCTCCAAATCTGTGCCCCTACCTGGCCCCCCCCAACAAAAATTTTCTAGACACGCCACTGCCCATGTTGCTCTTTGATGCATCCATCGGAATGAATGTGTGTCAATGTTAGATAGAAAGCACTTAGAGCATAGAAAAAAGTGCTTGTGTGAATGGGTGAATGAGGCAAGTTGTGCAAAGTGCTTTGAGTGCCCAGAGTAGAAAAGCATTATATAAGAACCAGTCCATTTATTGAAAGGAACAACAAAGTGATCATAGATATGTTTATCCAAAGAAAGGAAATGAACCCAAAAAAGCCTTTTAAACAACCTTATGTCTTTTGGAGTATAGATTGCTGAATTTACGATGTACACCTAAAGGCACCATAATTTGAATATTGAAGCGTACATAAGGATGTAGGTGTGCACATATAGATGGCGTGACTGCGGTTCATGTACTCAGCAGAGGAATTTTGTTTGAGTAAAAAATAATGATAAATTATCACAATGTGTATTTCTTAAAACGATGATTTCTTTAAGCTTATCTAAATTTAAGTGCAGAACAGCTTTTAACAAATGTCTCAGTAAACATGTGTACATCCAAAGGAACCGCAACAAGAAATTCAAATTTCTCAAACAAAAGAGAACAAGAGAAATTATAAAACATAAAACACACATTTTTTAAGCCCCTTGTGCCTACTTAGTTTTTTTTTGTTTTTTTTTAAATTGTGCCCTGATATAACGGGATATTAGGGGTGATTTTAATCATGGTATAAGGAAACAGCAAAGACATACAGTTTATTTATGTATTTTAGTTTGAAGGACATAAATTCTAAATTTGTGTCAAAATAACTTCCATTAGAATGAAAAGTAGAAAGTGATCATGATAACCTACTAAAATGATAATGTGGATGTTCATACAATTATAATCAGATTGTGTTTCAGACAGCATTTCATTGATGAGTCATGAAGGAAAAGCAGTGACAAAATGAAAAAAAAAGAAAGACAAAGACGTATCTTTCAAAGTCAGGCTGACATGTCACTGAATTAAGAGATGCAGACACTGATGTAATTATGGGCTCTGTGGCAAAAAATAATTAGCAACTAATAATTGATACATTCAAGTTGCGATTTTAGTGTAATCATTTTCACATGTTGATGAACCTTCACTGTGATAAATCACATAAACTGCAAACAGCTGTGATTATTTGTTGACTAATATTAAAAAGAAATTCTTGAACTGACTCAACCTTTGTTCTGTGAATCGACTTTATTCAGAATTTCCTCTATCAGGTCACTTAATTCTTTTTCATGTGTTTCCTGCAGAGTTTTCTTTTGCTTTTCATCTTTATTCTTCATTTCCTTTTCCTGCTCTTCCAGTAATTTAATGATTTTTCTCAGATTGTCACTTCTTTGGAGATTATTTTCACAACATCACTGATTTCTTCTTGGTGCTTTTTCTTTAGTTGTTCTCCACTGAGAGCTTTCGTTGCCTTCACATCTGAAAACATCCTTTGTCTTTCATTTCTTTCTCATGCTTTTGTTTCAGAGCTGAAATTTCCTCACTGTATTGTTCCTTAAATTCACTGAACACTTCAGCTTCTCTTCTGGCCTGATCTTCATACTTCTCCAGATCCTCCATTTGTCTTTTATAATATTCCTCCTGTGCTTTTTGTTCTTTCTCCTCCTTTTCTCTTCTGCTCTCATATTCTTTTATCTTGTTTTCATAACTTTCTTTTTCCTGTTTGTACTTTTCTTCAAGTTCTTTCTCTTCTTGTCATCTCTTTTCATCTTCTTGCTTTCGTTTCTCCTCCTCTTCTCTTCGTTCTTTCTCCCAGGCTTCTTGTTTTCTCCTCATCTCTTCTCTGCTCTTTTCCAGCTTTCTCTCCACATTTTTCCTTTCCTCTTTTTCTGACTGAATTTGTTTGTCTCATCTTTCAAGTTGCATTATAAAATCCTGCCTACATCTTTCTTCCTCCTCTTCCCGTTTCCTGTTCTCTTTCTCTCTTGACGCTCCTTTTT
Source organism: Oreochromis aureus (assembly GCF_013358895.1). NCBI lineage: Eukaryota > Metazoa > Chordata > Actinopteri > Cichliformes > Cichlidae > Oreochromis > Oreochromis aureus. Next base: position 2,932,413 of record NC_052953.1, read on the forward strand.
CATATTATCCTCCATCTCTTTGATTTTCAGCTCTGCATCCTGCTGCATTTTTTCCTTCTGTTCTTTCAGTCGTTTTTCCTCCTCCTGTCATCTCTGTTCATCTTCTTGTTTTTGTTTCTCTCTTTCTTCTCTTCGTTCTTTCTCCCACTCCTCACTTTTCCTTCTTATCTCTTCTCTGCTCTCGTCCAGTTTTTTGTCAATCCGTTCCTTTTCTTCTTTTTCTGACTTAATTTGTTTGTCCAACGTTTCAAGTTGCATTTTAAAATCCTGCCTATGTTTTTCTTCCTCCTCTTCCCGTTTCCTGTTCTCTTTTTCTCTCTTTTTCCTGTTCTTTATTCCTCTCCTCACGCTCCTTATTTATATTTTGCTCCATCTCCTTCAGTTTCTGGTCTTTTTCCTGCTGTATTTTTTCTTTCTCTTCTTCCAATCTTTTTTTGATGGCGTCCTTTTCTTCCTCATGTTTTCTTTCTAGCTCCTCTCTGTCTCTTCATTTCTTCTTCCTTCTCCTTCAGGAGTCTCTCCATTTCCTTCTTTATCGCTGCATCAGCCTCTTGCAGCATCTCATTAGTGAAGCAGTTTCCTCCATTGTCCTTCACCATGGTGTCAATCTTTGTTATCAGCTCACTGATTTGTGTGCGGTTTTGTCTATCATAGTTATTGAACACATGGTATCTTCCTCCACAGTCAGCAATCAGCTTCTTAAACGAATCATCACATCCACTTTTAATAAAATCTTCAATGGATATTTCGTGACATTCTAGTGAATCTCCTCCAGTGAAAAGAATGATGGTGAACTTTTCTGAATTCTTCCCAAATCCTTCTTTTATGAGTTTTAATGTCTCCTTCTCCTCTGGTGTGAGTCGGCCAATCTGCAACACCAACAGGAAGACATGTGGTCCTGGAGCCAGAAGACTGATGCATTTCACCATCTCCTCATGAACTTCTTCACGTGACAGAGTTGTGTCAAAGAGTCCAGGAGTGTCGACCACAACAACCAGACGACCGTCCACCTCACCCTGTGCTTTCTGACACCATCTGGTGACTGATGTTTGAAATGCCATGACTTTAAACTCTTTCCTTCCTAGAATGGTGTTTCCTGATGAGCTCTTTCCATTGCCGGTCTTTCCTATCAGCACAATCCTGAGAGGCTCCGTGTTCTGCTTCTCTTCATCACCTGTAAAAATATGATTTTCTTTAATGTTAACAGTTTATAAAGTAGATGTAAGAGTATAATGTAGAACATGATTAAAAAACCCCCATTCAATTACTTACGAGTGACCATATTTTTAGTTATCAGATCAATCTGGGCTCGGGCAAATGTTACAGCTGTGTAGCAGCATGGTTTGTTTGTACATCTCATCTGCTCCACAGTGTCCAACAACTTGTGGATCTGCTCTTTGTCCTTGATGTTAACAATAACATGCCTTTGTCCATAACGTTGACAGACCTCCTGGATATTTGGGTCTTTGTTTACAAAGTTAAGAACAGTTGGATCTGTAGGATGTGACTCGACAGTGAACAGAATCATGGTGAAGTCATTGACTCGAGAGCTGAATGTGTTCTGGATGGTCTCTAACTCTCTCTTGTCTTCATCAGTGAGGGGAGCCACAGGTAGGACCAGGATGAAGGCATGGACACCCTCAGGATCACAGAGGGAGATACACCTGAGTGATTCCTCCATCACTGCCTCCTGAGGTTTTCCATACAAGGCAGGCAGCTCCACCAGGGAAACCCAACGTCCACACACCTCTCCCTGATGTTTAACACACTCTGATGAGTTGGAGACTGAATGAAGCTCAGTCTGACCTAAAATGGCCTTGGCTGCTGACGTCTTCTCTGCTCCTCTCCTCCCACACAGAACCAGGTTCAGACTGGACTTCAGATTGAGTTTAGCCTCCTCTTTTAACATGAGATATTTTCCCCAGTTTTTACTCACTATCTCATTCATTTCTTCCATCAACTCTGAGGAATCTGAGAAGGAGTCTTTTCTGTCAAAATTAATGAAGTGCTGCCTTTGTTTGGATTCTTCAATGAGTTTATCTACTGGCTGAGGGGCCAGACTAAGTGTGATTCAGGTGACTCGTATGAAGAAGAAATTAAAACTCAAGACTTTCAAACAAGAATGTCAAACTTATGTAAAAGTTTTAAAAGTACCAGCTAAAAAAAGCTGTACTTACCACAACGTATGACACGAGGAATTGGCAGTGAGACAGACACTGGGGAAAAAAATAAAATACGCAAGTGTTAAAACATTTATTTAGTTAGTCACTAATTTTTGTAGTAAACAAATAATTTATGTCTCAGTATATGGTTGATTGAAATGATTCTGCTCGTCTCCCCAAACAGGTTTTTGAACATTTTTACTAATTTCCTTCAAAACAGATTATGTCAGCTCAAGGAGAGTAGAACCTTGACAGAACTGGAGACAAACTCACTGTCTGTTCTTCGGTCGGGCGTAAGTCGGACGGTTTTATTGAGTTCTTTTCTTTCTTCTTTAGGTTTTTCGTTCTTTATTTCATCTTTCTGTTTTTTATTTTTATTAATTCCTTGTTGCAGTTGTGTTTGTGTTCTCGTCAGTTTTTCTTTTAGTTCCTTTTCTTTCTGGTTCCAGCTTTTCTGTAACAGATTAAACTCTTTTCTGTGTGCTTCCTCTTTCTGCTGCATTTCTTCTTCATGCTGTTGCACCAGTTTTGAATTTAGAGCTTCAAGATCTGTCGTATATTTAATTGTAAAATTATTAAATTCTTCTGTTTGTTTTCTGGCCTCCTCTTCATAGTTCTTCCTCATGTCCTCCATTTTTCTCTTGTAATTGTCCTCTAATTCATTCTGTTCTTTTTCTTCCAGCTCTCGTCTGATTCGATCTTCTTCTTTTCTTTTCTTTTCATATTTTTCTCTTTCCTGCTTAAACTCTTCTTGGAGCTTTTTCTGCTTTTCTTCCTCCTCCTGACGTATTCTTTCAATTTCCCTGGACTGATTTTCCTGCCACTCTTTTTCTTTCCTCTCCCAGTCCTCTTGTTTTTCTTGTTTTGTCTTCTCTGCAGTGAGGATGAGGAAGCTTTCTTTGTTTTCTTGCAGCATGTCTTCAATCTTCTCCATCAACACTTTGTGGTCATTGGTAAACATGTTGTAGTGTCTTCCATCACAGTCCTGAAGGAGCTTGTTCACAGAGACGCTCGTTTCTTTCCACTGATGTCTGTACGTGCTGATGATCATCGAGTGTTTAAAGGAATCTTCTCCAAACAAACTCAGGATGAACTTCAGAGTTTGTCTGTTCTCCTCAGTGAAATCAGAAGGTTTGACTAACAGCAGCAGAACGTTTGGTCCAGGAGGACAGAGACTCACACAGCTCTTCATCTCCTCTCTCACGCTCTCCACAGACAGACTGAACATGTCGGGTGTTTTCACCACTGTTACTGGTTTTTCTTTCCACGCTCCACGAGCATCTTCACAGTGTTTAGCTGGAGAAATATTTCTGAACTGAAAAGAAATTTTCTTTGTGATGAAGTTTCCAAGTGTCGTCTTTTCTTCCTCACTTTTCCCAAACAGCACAATCCTGAGTCCACGAGCTGCCAAACAACAAGGAATAAGAAGAGTTTAGTGATGCGCTCATCAGCATCTTAACATGATACATCTCAATATATCAATAATCAAATAAATAATCAGTAAGTAAAACACTTTTGAGAAATTAAACTGGGGATGACTTCTTATAATAAGTTTCTTACTTGTAAACTTTAAACGTAGCAGTGGCAGATTATTAAATGCATAAATGAGAAATTTTTCCCAAAGTATTATGAAAATAGGACAAACTGTAAAACATTTACTGTAGGTGACGCTTATTATTATATAAGTAACATGTATAAAAGAGGATTCACTTTTTTCTGCTTTTGAGCACTTCTGTTGGATTGAACCACATTACTTATACATCAGTCAGATCCTGCAGTCTAAACAAGACTGATTTTTCCATCTGAACTTATTTTAATTTAACTGTATGTTTCTGTTTGCAGATCTCCCTGTCATTTCACATTCGGGGGTGTTATGGCTGCGGCCATATGAACACTGTGTGCTGTCTTGTTCTGTCTCTCTACTGTGCTTAAGACTCTTTGCAGGTCCATCCCCTAATGAAGAGTAGTGAGCAGCTGATTGGCCCGTGGAACACGTGGCCACGTTCAAAAAGCTGCTCTGACAGCTCCTGAGAGAGAGAGAGAGAGAGAAGCGAGCAAGCAAGCAGTTTGACAGCTGACGCGGTCCTGGCCCTGGTTTCCAGCCTATACTTTTGCTGTGTGTTTGTGTGAGCGTGTTCTGTGAGAGCCACTCCTAGTGTAGTAACTGTAGTAACTTAGTGCTTAGGCACCCATAGGCTGAAGCGGAAGGGGTGAGCCGCCTTTTTCTTTGGAACAGTTTTCTCCTGTTTTCCGGGTTAGGGAGCGAGGGTTAGTATCGTCATTTGTTTGTTTTGTTTCTTTTCTTAGGGTTTAGTTAGTTTTCTCTGGTGGGACTTAGTTGGTTTTGTTTATTATTTTGGCCTGGGTTCACCCTGGAGCTATGCTTCATTACCTTTAATAAAATCACCTTTTTTTTACTCACAACTGGTTTTGGATGTTTGGTTTGGGAACCAGGGCGGGTATTTGTCTCTCTCTCCTCCAACCTTTATGTGCGTCCCTACACGCCTAGACTAGGGCCGTAACAGGGGGGCACAGAAGGAAGGGCCCAGCACAGAAGGACGATGTATTAATAACAACAAATGTGACTTTAATGGAGGTGGGTTGCAAAGTGGTTTGTGTGATATTATCTTTTGGGAGACTCCTGTTTCATTTCCTGTCAAAAAACACAAAACAAAACAAACAAACAAACAAACAAACAGAACAAAAAACTTGCTGGTTGAAGAAAATTAACTTTAAGTCAAAATTTGCCAGGGGTATAAATAATTATGGGCTTGACTGTATACTCATATATACTATCCACACTTACAGTGGAGTGTTTATATAGTGGAGTCACTGTGTTAAGCATTTAACTTGCATGTTTAAATCACATGACGCATATAGGTCAAATATATCTATCATTATATTAATGAAAAATATTGTACCACTTTTTGTATAACACATGCTTATCAATACTGTATGAAAATGTAATAATTAGGATCAATAAGTAACTGTTACAGTCAGACCGAGTGGAGAGAGCGAGGTGGACCCCGAAGTAGACACAGGTGAGTTGAGAAAAACCCTCCCTCAGCATAGATAGCAGTTCACATCTGGCATGCACACCCACACCTGTCGAACTGATTAAGTGTTAACTGCCGGTTTGCAGCCTGTCTGACTCACTTTGGCCATAAAACTGACAAAGGGACCCAAATTAGTGATGGATGAAAGAGCGGTTTGCAAGAAGTTAGTGTAGGATCCTATGTGTTATAAGTGGAAGATTAAAAGAAAGAACAAAGGATGAAAGGGGACCTGATGGCAGTGGGGAGAGTGGGGGGTCACCGATCCTATACAAATATAGGATCGGCGACTATACATACATTTTTTTTCCACCTCTGCCAGTTGTGCCAGAGTTGCATATACATATATGCCTTATATTGGAAAATAAATTGTGTTTATGAAATCTGTAAATCACTGTATTGAGTTTTTATTTACATTGTACTCAGCGCTCCAACTATTTTGGAATCAGGGTTTTATTTGTATATATTTGAAGATATTGGCTGAGAAATCAGATGATGTGGGCTGATATTGAAATCAGCTGATCTGAAGGTATCATGGCTGAGCTTGACTTCATGCCCTACCCAACCTAATTCTACATTCCATGTGTTACTTTTTGAGTTAACTCCAAAGTCCAAAGAGAAGTTAAGGATCATTCCTTCTCAAATCAGTAAATTTTAATTTATCCTGCTTGACCATCTCCAATTTGCTTTAAACTTTATGATCCAAAGTTTGGAGATGAAAATGATTGATGTGTAATTTTAGCTTCATATATCAAATAGCTTTCAGATGCCTATCAATCTGACCTTCATGTCTGATTTTGTCCTGCACATTGAAATCTGAGGCAATGTTTGAACATGAATATCTCAACAACTTTTAAAGATTATTCTCAACTACTCAGAGTGGCCATCGACCAGCTCGTCCAAGACGGAAGCGTGGCAAGAGAGGTGGGCTACATGCTAGACTAAAGGCTAGAGCCACACGACCACCTCTGCCTAGCCTTTTGTTAGCCAACGTCTGCTCTCTCAAAAACAAGATGGAGGAGCTGAGAACCAGGATAACATCTCAACATGAGATCAGAGAGTGCTGTGCTCTGATTTTTACGGAAACCTGGACTACAGGAAGCACGCTAGACTAGGCAATACAGTTACAGACACACTCGGTGCATTGCAGAGACCGCACATCTGCCATCTGGTAAATCCTGCTGTGTTACTGCTGGCTGTTTACATCTGCATGATGTCATCAGCAAACATGAGACCGCTCACACAGATGCCGTGTTTGTTGTTGCCGGGGATTTTAATCACTGCAACCTCAGGACTGCTCATGAGGTTCCATCAATATGTGGGAATATCACGTCTATAGCAATGTAAGGGACGCAAACAAGGCAGTGCCTCGCCGGCACTCTGGACAGTCCGACCACATTTCTGTGTTCCTCTATCCAGCATACAGGCAGCTCCTCAAACGAGCCCCCCCAATGAAAAATGGTAAATGGCCTGTATTTGTATCGCGCTTTACTTAGTCAGTACATTCAGTCATCCACCCATTCACACACACATTCACACGCTAAAATTACTAAAGTTTGGAGCGAAGAGATCTGATTTGGTGCTTCAGGACTGCTTTGATGTTACAAACTGGGGTGTGTTTAAGACTGCTGGCGTAACAGAGGAGAGTTCTGTGGATTTAAAGGAATATGCATCAGTGGTTACCAACTACATCAGCACATGCATTGACAGTATTGTCCCCACCAAGCGCTACAAAACATATCCAAATCAGAAACCATGGTTGAACTCTGAGGTACGTTCCATGCTACATGCACGCTCCACTGCATTTGCCTCTGGTGACGCGGTGGGGGACAAAAAGTCCAGATATGACCTGCGTAGATCCATCTGGGAAGTCGAGAGGCAATACAGACTGAAGCTGGAAGGATACGACAACAGCTCAGATTTCCGAGGCATGTGGCAGGGCCTTCAACAAATCTGATTTCCAGCAGAGGAGCAGCAGGGTCACAGTCAGCTCCAACATGCTACCAGATGAGCTGAATAAGTTCTACACCTCAACACCAACCAACACAGAGAGATTCTACCAGCAGAGGCAGCACGGAGCTCTTCACTCACTGTGACTTCAACTGAGGTATGGAAGGTTCTGAGGAGGACTAACCCCTGAGAAGCAGCTGGCCCTGACAACATCCCTGGCCGTGCTTTTAGGGTCTGCTCTTCAGAGCTCGCTGAGGTGTTTACAGACATTTTCAGTTTGTCCCTCACCCAGTCAGCTGTGCCCACCAGTCCAACACCATAGTGCCCCTCCCCAAGAAAAACAACATAATCTGTTTGAATCATTAGACTAATATCTGGAAACTCCAGTATTTTGTTCCTATTGGATGGGAAAATATACTGATATATGTGTGTGTAGTACAATTTCTCACATTTGCTCAATCCACCATGAACGTTGAGGCATTTTCTTCATTTCTGTGACTAAAAGTTTCACGTTATAAAGTACTGATTTCATGGCATTGTGTCACTAGTTGTTATTAATTTATTTTTTTTTATTTCTATAGTGTTTTTAAATATGGGACTTACTGAACTTATTTATATTTTGTCCTTTTCTCCTGCCAGCAGAAAAGCTCAGAGTACAGAGAGACCCAACAAACATTTAAAAACTAATAAAATGTTTTCCTGAACTCACCAGCAGCTCGAGCAGGATCCATGTTTGCAGGCACTGACGTCTGATGTTTCAGGGTTTGATGAAAACCATCTGCTCCAGTTTCAGATAGATCACAGGTCACATGCTTTTCCTTGTTCGCTCTCACAATCTGACTGAAGCGTGTCAACAGTTCCTGAAGTTCAAGATCTTTCTGTTTTAAATAGTTGTATCTACACATGGTGACCAGGTGTTTCAATGGTGGATGCTGCTTGTAATTTTCTGTGTAAGCTAATTGTTCCTCTGTAGGTGTTGATATCAATATCAACGAGTGTTCAAATGACTGATCACCAAAGTCTTCCAGGACTGTTTGTAGCCTCAGTCTTTGCTCCTCAGTGAAGTCTTCAGGCTGTAGAACCAGCAGGAACACATGAGGACCAGGATCAGAGAGTCTCACACAGTTTTCTATCAACTCTGTCAGTTTGTCCTCAGAGATGTTTGGATGCAGCAGATCTGGAGTGTTGATCAGAATGATTTCTTTCCACCTGCACCGCCCGCTGACCCTCACACAGCAGTCTGGTTCCTCAGTGCTGAACACAGCCCCTCCCAGTATGAAGTTCCCCACGTCTCTCCTCGGAGACCAGCTGTTCCCCAGCAGGACAACCCTCAGCTCAGACACTGACGTAAAAACACAAAGACAACAGGAAGTCAACAAAAACAGACAGGATCACTCTAAGATGTTTATTGTCTTAAAATCATGTTTGCTGATTATCAGAGAGGAAATATATGATAAATATTTTGAGGAATATTCTCCAGAAAAACATTAATACCCATAAAATATACATTAATTTGCAAATGTTAAAAAAAACAAACAGTCGATCATCAACAAATACATCATGCTATTTCCATAAAACAGTTTTGATCTAGTTCGAGAAAGAAACCCTGCAATATTATTTGTGTTTTGAATGAAAAATGTGATTTGATTTAATTTAGGTTCAACAACATTTTTCAGTTTTGTCATTTCCAAATGAAACAGACACTGCCCGACCAAAACAAACTCACACCTGGATTAAACCAACAGGTAAGAGCCTTCCACTGCAAAATGTCATGCCAACTATGTGTATACAGTATAATTCATTACATGCAAACTCCATGTGCTTCACATAAAAGATGAAAACATAAAAACCCATATAAATCAACAGTGCTTTGAGGCAATTAAAAAATAATGTATAATTAAAGTTAACATTCAAACACACAATAGAAAGAAACTCAGGGAATTGGCACTAAACATCTGTGTAACTCTAAGAAAAACACTGATCAGTGAAATTAATCTGCATAAAACGTTTCAGTTTGATTGGGAGCATAAACACTGGACTCTGGAAAAGTGATGCATCCATCATGTCTAGTTATCAGGTTGTGACCTGGAGTTGCTCCAGTTGGTCAGGTCCAGGTTCTGTAGTGTTTTTTTTTTTTTAATAATAGTTGTTTTTTTTTAGCCTTTTTCAGCTTTATTTGATAGATGCAATGAAGAAAGGACAGGAAAGCAGGGACAGAGACAGAGGGGCAGACATGCGGCAAAGGGCCACGGGTTGGACCAGAACCCAGGCCGGCTGCTCTCAACGCTATACATGGTTGCCCACTCAACGCACTGAGCCAAACCAGTGCCTGAGATTCTGTCGTGTTATGTCATCCAAAACAAAGATGACAGCTGACTGACTGAATATACTGGATTGTCAAGTTTTTTTCATCAGTGGATATTTTCTGACTCATTGGGCTCAGATTGTGAAATCAGGGATCATGAAACATTATTTTCAGACATGGATTGGCCCCAGAGTCTAGACATTAACCCCACTGAGAATCTTTGGGAGGTGCCAGAGTAGATTTGAAATAGCTGTTAGACTTTCCCATCAGCAAGATGCACAACTGGGGCAGGGATAGCTCAGTAGGTAGAGGGGTCGCCCCATGATCGGAAGGCTGGGGTTTGAATCCACTGAGGCACCACTGAGCAAGGTACTGTCCCTACACACAGCTCCCTGGGTGCCTGCTTAGTTGCTGCCCACTGTTTCGCTGAGTGAATGGATCAAATACAGAGAAAAAAAAAGTAATTTCCCCACGGGGATCAATAAAGTATACATTATTATTAAACTGGACGAAAAACTGTGGATGGAAATAATACTGTGATGCTGCATAAGGTTATATAAATATAAATAATATCACAATGAATACGTATCATATCAAAGTTAGTCCAAAGAAATATTAGAGTGTGACTTTTTTGGCCAAACAGTTTATATTTGAGTCATGATTAACTTACTGTTGGGAGGAATAAGATCATAGCTGCTTGTTCGCTGCTGATGCACCTCTGTGAATATTTAAAAAAAAAAAAAAAAAAAACAGTTACACAAAAACCTTAACTGTGTCAAATTCCCACAGTGATGAAATGTCTTTGTTGACAGTGAAGGAGAAAGTGGGAAAAACCAGTTTCCAACATATAATGTTGCAGCAAATATACAGGAAGAGAGTGTGTAGGTTTTGTTTTTATATCCAAGCGTCTGTTGCACTGAAACTTTGTAATGATCTGTTAAATGTAACTAATAATATAACAGTGTGATGAGTGCTGATGATAAACTCTTTACTTTACAATATAAAGCACATTAACTGTTGTTGTGATTTAATGTTATAAAAATAAAATTGAATTGAAAATGATAAAACATGAACTGGAATATTGAAACATGGCAACAAAAAGCCTCAAAGATATCAGATCAGAGATGATCAGCAACAACATCCCAGAAATTTCAAACCTGTCCAGGTTTAAAACAAAAGCACTCACAGAAATGCTGACTGTCAGTGAAAGAACAATAAATAAATAAATAAATGAAGATTCAAACTCAAAGAACAAACTGGATAATTAAGAAGATCAAATCTCATCACACATTTAAAATGAGAAAAACGTAAAAAAAAATAAAATGAGTGATTAGAACAAGGACAAAAGAAAGTAGTTTTTATACACGAGGACATCGAGCACTTATGAAATGTTAAACATGGCGCTTCCTGCATAAACACACCTCAGTACAGCTCTCTGCTGAAGGCGGTTTGAGCTGCCCAAATTCAACATGGCGGATGAGCACGAACAAACAAACAAACAAATAAATAAATAAATAAAACACTAACGTTATCTATCTGTGTACCATCAGTGTTAGACTGGGATCTCTCTGAAATCAAACAGTGATAATAAAATCTTTCTGCGGGGAGTCTGTTCACTTCCGCCTGTTTCCGCTTCAGCAGCTGAAGTTAATCTGATTTTACCTGAAAACTGAAACTCTGTCAGCGAGTTTCTACATTTCTGTCAGTTTATTAAAAGAAACATCAGAAAACCGCGTCTTGCTCAGTTACTGTGATAAAAACCAGCTGACAGTGTGATCAGCCGATACTCACCCATCGATCCGGATCGATCTAAAATAATCCTTTTAACATGTTAGAGTCACCGGATCAGTGTTGATCCATGATATCAGCACAGCCCGCTTCATGCAGAAACTTCTTAATGATTTCCATTTAAACGTGTTTCTAATCAGATGATTTGTTCTGCTCAGAGTTGAAATTTAACGTAAAAAACAACTGAAACACTTCCGTCTGTCCCAGCTGCCACTGCGCGAGAGGCGGAGCACACCGAGGACTGATCCAGCCCAGATCTCACATCAGTATAAATACGTAATATGTACTGTTTAATTACTTGTATTCACTCTAAACAGTTATCATGTGCAGTCAGAGACCTGCAGCTGCCTGGGTTTGATCTCTCTTACTGTCTGTAAACTTAAAACTAAAATCATCCACCCATAAAACAAACGGAATTATTCTCAGACACAGTTTCATTCATGGATCACTGAAAGCTTTTATACAAATAAAAGCTTTTTCCTGCCTCAAAATGAACCCACAGTGTTGTAAAATATTTATTTCAGCCTCATCTCCAAAAGAACAAAAATGCAGTGCCGTCCCACTTAAAGAGGGACATGTGATGACATCTGTCATATTCACCCTCCCTCCAGTGCTGAACAACATATCTTTTTGTCTCCTGTGTGTGTGTGTTTGTCTACTTTTGTGTGTTTTCAGGGTTTTGGTTTCCTCCTGGTTTCCCACAGTTTTTTATTTTTATGTTGGGGAGTTACAATATGCTGCAATGAAACTCACTGTCAGATTGTTCTGCCGGTGGTAAAATAATCTGACAGTGGTTTTCTAGTTGCCTCTGTTTCTCATGTTTTGCCTCGGTTGGAATTTTTTGGTCTTTTGCTCAGTCTCAGAGATCATCAGTTAGCTTGCCATCGCTGGACTCATGGCCAGTAGCGGTTTTTGATACGGGCGACACGGGCGGTTGCCCAGGGCAGCATCGTGGTGGGGGGCGGCATCACAGGCATCGGCAAAAAAAAAAAAAAAAAAAAAATTGCTCGTACTCATGCTGCCCCGACGTCATGCCAGCGCAAACCGATTGGTGCCTATGCCATTCCCAGGCATAGGCACCGATCGGTTTTCTATCGCCCATTTGCTGGGAGTAAGGGCGCCCTCTGTTTGCGAGGTGCGCCTGCTGCTTGCGGTACAGGGAGGAGAGGGCGGGGCGGCGTGAGATTCTCTGGCTGGAGCAGCATCTAATAACCAACTCGCAAAATAAAACAAAATAAAAACAAATCAACAAACACGAAAACACCAGAGGGAGTGTTCGCCCAGGGCGCCAAACAGGCTAGGACCGCCACTGCTCATGGCTCTGTTCTGTGCAGAAATATTGATGCTTACAGACAACCTTCAGCTCTGGCAGTGTGTTATCTCTCTGCTTCTTCTTCTATGCAAACAGAAAAATCTGAAAAAAATCTGTGTTAATCATCATTTGTAAGTATCTTTTTCCATTTCAATAGTCACACAAACAAACAGTGAATTATTATCAGACAGCATTTATTCATGGATCATTGAAAGCTTTTATAAAAACAGGTTTAAACTACAGGGATGTTCCTGCTCTGTTTGTTCCTGGACATTAAAGAAAAGTCTTCATTACCATATAAGACAAAAAATATGTATTTGTCTTATTTTGGATATTTTAGTAAAAAAAAGGATTCTTTTTGACTTTAATAAAAAAAAATAACAAACAAAAGTACATACAGACCGAGATGGGCAGTAATGCGTAAACCGATAACTTTTTTCAAGTAACAATTAAAGTAAGGGATTACTATTGCATAAAAAGCAATTAGATTACTGTTACTCTCCCGTAAGCACACTGCGTTACTAAACCATGATTTTGTTTGCGAGAGTGTCTCATGATCATGACGTAAGCGCGTGCAACGTTCGTGGTAGTGACTGAAAGAATCTTTTAAAATCACTTTCCTGCTGTTTCAAAAGAATACAAAAAGAACTTAATTAACAAATACGGGCTTCAGATTGTGACACACCATGGACCCACACAGCACTCAATTATATTGTACTTTTATTTACACAGTGTGTCAAATGCCAGATGCATCCCTCTGGGCAGCTTAGACACAGAGTTTCCTCGTCGGCACCCTAATGACTCTGGACACACACACACATCATCTCTGGTCTTCCACATCACTATCAAAAAAACAAAAAAACAAACAAACAAACAAACAATAATGAAATTAATCAAGTTACTTAAATGTTTAAAATCATTTTTTATATTTACATTTTCATTATCGCTTTCTACTTTTTTCTTTCTCATCTTCTTCATTGAGTTGACAGAAGCATCAACTACTCTCACCTTCTCATCTCCATCTCATCCTCTTCCTGCTCACCTTAAACCTCACTTCTGAACTGAAGTTAGGGTTCTAACTTAAGAAACTACATAAACACTGCATAAACATACTTAGTCTCAATATTTTTCGCAATTCGTTATCGTCAGCAAATCAGACATGCTGATGTAACCTGGACATATGTCCCGCTATCTTATTAAAGTGATCTATACTCCTGGCCCCAAGTATAATATCTACAATATCTGAATCTAGGGCTTGTATCAAAAATCTTTGACCTAGGGCCTTCCAGGTCAGAATTATCACAGGGTTACTCAGATTCACGCTCACTGACATACTGGGTTTGGGAAGGAGATTGGCAGTAGCAAACTCTGTAAGAGTAAGTAAGACCTCGACCCCACACAACACACATTACCACAGATTTATGAAACAAGAGTTATCTTTATGTAAATGTCTTGTTCAACCAAAATGAATATAAACAAGGAAAAACAAATAAAATATTTCAACACCCCCAACAAAAAAAGGAAATGTGGCACCACTTGACTATTTATTGGTTGTTAACCTTCAATTTCTTATGACATCAGTTTCATTCAGTTATTAGTTTATCATGGGTCCAAGAACAAAAACAACCTGAGTCTCAGGTGAAAAAAGTAGCAAATCACAGCAATATCACGTCATCTCAGTGAGAAGACACTTCTTTATGATTTTGGGTTGGATTGACTCGCTGCAATCCTTTTAGACTCAGGACTTCTCATGTGATCAGTGTCCCATATAAGTGAATTTCTCCAAAGCCCATTATAATCATGGAGAAGCACACTTTGCGGCTGTTTCCAGTAAGAATATTTCATAGCACTTTAAATTTCAATCTTTCAGGCCTGGTTTAACGAGCTGATTGTTAAATCATGAACTCACAAAATATCACCACCGGTGGATCACACCTCTCAGATTTTCTTATCTCAGTGCACTGTAACAAAAGCAAACACAAGCATAACCAATAAAATACTAATAAAACAACACACACTAGGGCCCGTTGCAGACATGTCTAAGCATAAAACCATCTCTCTCTCTCTTAGAGAAAGAAAACAACCCAAACCTCACTGATAAAATCAACCTCGTGCTAAGCAAAACACCAAAATCAACCAGAAATTCACAGGAAAGTTTTTGCTTCCTCCTAGGACAATATTGTGTGGGAACAAGAACCTCAGGTGCTGTAGCACCTTTTGTTCCTCCTTGGATTAAGTCTCAATGACAGAAAATGTGGCGCTCCAAAATAAAACTTACACCGTTAGTTCATCATTTTCACTCTGTACCACTGCTCAGGGCTGTGTAAAAGCACAGTAAACAATTCAGTCGAGGCGTTGAGCCATAAACACACATCACGCAAAGACATTCTTTTCATAAGCAGAGAATTTTAGACCTTGTTCTTTAAATCTACATAAATGCCCTCTGGGTGACATAAAACACATTCTAAGTAATCAATGGCTTCTTGTAACAGATTCTGTGTTTGGATGTTTGTGTGCAGCATTTTGTGTATCAGCATAAGCATTTGTTAGCAAAGCATTCTTCATTGCATCAGCATATGTGTGTGTGTATCACTCTTCATTGCACAAGCATGTGCATATGTATTTTGTGTGTGGATCACTTCTCAGTGAATCAGCATTTTGATTTAGGTGTGTGTGTGTCATTTCTCACTCAATCAACGAGTGCACATGTATATCACTCTTCATTCTGAGTCAGTGTGTGTGTAGATGTGTGTGTGTTCATCACTTTCCTGTTCTGGTGTCTTGGGTAAACCACGGCCTGAATCGTGCCCTGGGGTCCTGCTCTCCTCCTTTTCAGTCTGTTTGTGACCATTGCTGCTGCTGCTCACAGTTCTGTCCATCCTGGTTCTGGCCCCAATTGGGGCAGTCCTTTCTCCAGTGTCCATGCTCAGCTCACTTTTCATTCGGGCTTGGCAGGCGTCTCGTCACAGCTCTGTCAGCTGAAGCTGTCTGGGAATTTTCCCCCGTGTAGTGAAACGGGCCTTAGGTTTCGCGCTCTCCATCTCAGTCTGTAGGAGATCGCTGTCCTGCAGCACTGTTGACATTTTCAGGTTGTTGTTGTGGGTCCAGCTGCTGCAGCGTTTGGTCAGGGTCACGTCAGAGGTGGTAGAGGGGAGAGCAGGAGTCCAGGTCAGCCTCGGCTTCCAGGGCTGGCAAAGCAGCCTGTAATCAAGCATAAAGAGAAAAACAAAAAACAAAACAAAAACAGACGAACAGGAAAATGATGTTGTGTTGGTTGTGTTATTCAGAGAGGGGAGAAACCCCGGGCCAGGCCCTGTTTCAGCCTTCTCTCCCCCCCTTTTTTTCTCACGATGTAATTAACTCATAGCTCACCAAGTTGACAGGACATGTCAACTTGGTGCTCCTAGTTGACATGCCGATATGACAGGCATCATATCGGCTAAGATGAACAGGCACATGGGTCAATACATGAGTGGGGCACAGAAAGGGATTGGCAAGAATACCAGAGGCGCAAAACACCAGCTACTGGTAGACAGAACAGTCAGCCGAGACTGCAAGACCAGACTGACCAACCTGTGCACAGCCTGGATTGATGACAAGAAGGCCTATGACTCAATGCCCCACTCAATGGGGATGTGGCGTACAACACTAGAGGCCAACTCCAAGCCCATAGCACAAGTCACCATCAAGTGCGGGATCTACCAAGGAGATGCTCTGTCCCCACTGCTGTTCTGCATAGGCCTGAACCCCCTCAGTGAGATCATTAACAAGACTGGCTACGGATACTGACTACGGAACGGAGCGGTTGTCAGCCACCTCCTGTACATGGATGACATCAAGCTGTATGCCAAGAGTGAACGAGACATCGATTCACTGATCCACACTACCAGGATATACAGCAATGACATTGGAATGTCATTCGGACTGGAGAAGTGTAGTCGGATGGTAACAAAGAGAGGGAAGGTAGTCAGAACTGAGGGGATCGAACTACCAGAAGGCAACATTGCAGACATAGAGGACAGTTACAAGTACCTGGGGATCCCGCAGGCGAATGGGAACCATGAAGAGGCCGCTAGAAAGGCTGCAACCACCAAGTACCTGCAGAGGGTCAGGCAAGTCCTGAGGAGTCAGCTGAACGGTAAGAACAAGATCCGGGCCATCAACACCTACGCCCTGCCCATGATCAGGTACCCTGCTGGGGTAATAGGCTGGCCAAAGGAGGAGATAGAAGCCACTGACATAAAGACAAGAAAGCTCCTTACCATGCATGGAGGGTTTCACCCCAAGTCCAGCACCCTGAGGCTGTACGCTAAGCGGAAGGAAGGGGGCCGGGGACTGGTGAGTGTCAGCACCACAGTCCAGGATGAGACAAGAAACATCCACGAATACATCACGAAGATGGCCCCAACTGACCGAGTGCTCAGTGAATACCTCAGGCAGCAGAAACCCAAGAAAGAGGAGGGAGACGAGGAACCATCATGGAAGGACAGGCCCCTGCATGGTATGTACCACCGGCAGATAGAGGAGGTGGCGGATATCCAGAAATCCTACCAGTGGCTGGACAAAGCTGGACTGAAAGACAGCACAGAGGCACTAATCATGGCAGCACAAGAACAAGCTCTGAGCACAAGATCCATAGAGGCTGGGGTCTATCACACCAGGCAAGACCCCAGGTGCAGGCTGTGTAAAGATGCCCCAGAGACAATCCAGCACATAACAGCAGGGTGCAAGATGCTAGCAGGCAGGGCATACATGGAGCGCCATAACCAAGTGGCGGCATAGTGTACAGGAACATCTGTGCCGAGTATAACCTGGAAGTCCCGAGGTCAAAATGGGAGACGCCCCCCAAGGGTGATGGAGAATGACCGAGCTAAGATCCTGTGGGACTTCCAGATACAGACGGACAAAATGGTGGTGGCTAACCAACCGGACATAGTGGTGGTAGACAAACAGGAGAAGAGCGGCTGTAGTGATCGATGTAGCGGTTCGAATGACAGCAATATCAGGAAGAAGGAACACGAGAAGCTGGAGAAATACCAAGGGCTCAGAGAAGAGCTCGAGAGGATGTGGAGGGTGAAGGTAACGGTGGTCCCCGTGGTAATCGGAGCACTCGGTGCGGTGACTCCCAAGCTAGGCGAGTGGCTCCAGCAGATCCCGGGAACAACATCGGAGATCTCTGTCCAGAAGAGCGCAGTCCTGGGAACAGCTAAGATACTGCGCAGGACCCTCAAGCTCCCAGGCCTCTGGTAGAGGACCCGAGCTTGAAGGATAAAAACCGCCCGCAGGGGCGAGATGGGTGTTGTTTTATATATATATATATATATATATGAAGAGGGAGAGAGAGAGAGATAGGGAGAGATCTATCTCTCTCTCTCTCTGCCATTTGGCATCGGGGTGAAATCCTTGAGCGCTGTCAGACCCCACACGGTGCATTGGTCCTGGGTTCCTCCTGGTGTATGACAATATCCATTACATTACTGACACCACTCTTCATCAGTGGCGTGGAGGCTGTCCGAGTCTCAGCGAACTTCACTGGGTTCATTCAAACATCTGTGAGGACGTCTGAGGCCTGCGCAGCCTCGTCGGTGCAGGAGACCGAGAAGGTTTTCTGTTTGAGGAGTCCAGCACTCATTCATGCAAAGACAATAATGTCACAGTGGGATATTTGTGCAGTGCGCCCTTAAAGTTATAGTTTGGACTCTTGGTGGTGATCAGTCGATCGTTTCAGAAATGTCCTGAACTATTTTCATTAATTCTGAGGTTTCTTGAGGCTTTTTGTTCAAACATTTCTGGGTTGTTGCCCAAAAATGGCGACAACTGTTTCATTTGTACATATTTTATTATTTCATCTTAAACAAAAACAGCATTGTGTAAAAAGAAAACACATGCGCACAGGTGTCGATTCAAATCAGAACAAAACAAAATGTCAGCTTTAATGAGCTTTAATTTAGAAAAGCAGACACGCCGCCAACTTGCCAAGGTTTATCCACCAGGATAAAAACACACGAGCCAATCACAGAGCAGAAAAAACAAAGTGACCACATGCAAATTCTGCTTCAAAAGTTCTTTTCACTTTAAGATTTTGGTCATTTAGTTTTACTGAGTTTAAACCGTTCTGGTGTTTCTGACCATAAGCTGATGGTTACATGTTTGATGTGTTCAACAACTCGTACCTGCTGGAATTTTCCAGCTTTGGGAGCTAAACACAATAAATGAAGAGACCTTCATTACCCAGGATCAATATGGACCCAGGCTCAGAAAGGAACTTCATTAGTGTATATATATAACACAACTTTGATGTTGCAGCTTAATATCATCTTAGTCACTTCTGTACGTCTGTGTAGCTTTGTAATAAAACAGCTGATTAAATTCCGCCACATGGGGGTGTAGCTCAGTGGCAGAGCATTTGACTGCAGATCAAGAGGTCTCTGGTTCAATTCCAGATGCCCCCTGTGGGGGGCTCAGTGTGCCCTTCAGTCTCTCTGCTGTAGAGATGATTGTTGGTACTTTCATCTATTGTCTCAATATGCAGATCTATGAAATGCTGAAGAGTGTGTGCTGCAGCTTCCCAAAGTGCTGATCATCATTCAGTAAAAGAATTTTCATTATTCTGTAACAACAGCCAAGTAGAATAATGAAGACTGTGATAAACAACATTCATAACACGTTTCCTGTTTCACTGCACAATAACAGACAAGCTGTTTTCATCACACAGCCAGAAACAGCAGGAACATTATTAGAGTTTGTTACAGAGGCTGAGCTGACAGGAGTCACAGTCGATGTCAGACTGAACTGCAACATAATCGACTTTTACAGATTTTAGGAAATGACTTTTGTTACTGTCACTTGAGTTTGGTCTCTGAGTGTTTGGAGGTCACAGCTGAATCGGTGAGCTTCACAGAGCTGTCCGCCTTCAGACTCAACGGTTTCCTGGATATAAGAAACCAGAAGAAGAAGAAGAAAGTCAGGTGACATAATACACTTAAAGCTAAAAAAGGGAAACCTCCAGAGCAGCAACGTGAAACTGCAGTTGCTTTAGTGGCCACCTCTCTGTCACTGAGTCAGTCTCAACTTTACGGCATTTAAAACATGTTTTTAATAACTAGTTTATTTTGATGCTGCTGAGGCTTCACTGACAGGTGGATGCTGACACATGTGGCCAGTCGCCCTGCTACGCCTCCATGGTTGTGCCATTTGGAACAATCTGCTTTTCTTTAATATTTATCAGTGTGATACTCAGATTATGTGTTTCTGTTTGTTATACAGTTTATAGATGCAGTTTGCTGTGAGGAGAAGATAACTCAGCATACCAGCCTCTCATTGCTTCAACACAGCAAAGGCTGTGTTATATATATATATATATATATATATATATATATACAGTCTATGAACTTGACTACTTAAATAGGAGGATGTTGTCTACCTAATATCTAAAATGATGAAGGAATGGAGAGTTTAAATGTTAGTTGTAAATAGGTATATGCTCTAAGGTCCCCACAAACCTGCTGGAGCCGGCTTCCATCCTGGGGAGCGCGTTTTTGTGTTTCAGTGTGGGGCGAGGCACAAAACCCAGATCTCCCGGCCTGTAGCGGGCCAGCTGGAACTGGAAACTCCAATCTAGATCCAGACTTCTTGTTCTACACAGATGATAAAGATGCAGGATTTCTGTTAGTCGTCGATCTGTCAGGGATTTGCAGACCATCTTACCGAGCACTGATTTTACTACCGGGCTGCTGCAGAGTCAGGCGTCTGCAGCTCATCCACTTTGCCGCTGTCAGCAGCAGAGCTGGCAAATCCGTCTCTGCTTAAAAGCACCAGCATCTTCTGCATCAGCTGCTTCCACTGGTCCACCTCTGAGTCCTGCTGCATGTGTTCCTCCTGCAGGTGAAAACAAGACCTTACCTTCTTCACTGGAGCACTGAACCATCGTCATTGACAGAGAAATAAAATGAATTCCGTTTGCTTGCAACAACTTTGTCTTTTACAGATAAATGGTAAATGGCCTGTATTTATACAGCGCTTTAATAGTCCCTAAGGACCCCAAAGCGCTTTACATATCCACTCATCCACACATTCACACACTGGTGATGGCAAGCTACATTGTAGCCACAGCCACCCTGGGGCGCACTGACAGAGGCGATAAATTCCACCTTGTCATAAATCTCCTTTTTTCATTTCTGTATTCTAATAAATAAAGCGTTAATGAGGCGAATACCTGGTGTGTTCTGTGTTAGCTGAAGGTTTCAGACTTTTACTTTGAAATGATGTCGGGTTCACTGAAGCTCACTTTTCTAAAATCGAGCAGTCGGGTCAGAAAGTACGACACCTGTCATTTGCACACGTTCCAGAGTCAGCGCTGTCATCTTACCATCAGTGCTTGTCTGAGAGCAACAGCTGCTTCCTGAATGATGTTCTTCATCCTGCTCCTCCTCCTCCTCTCCTGTTGAAGCTCCGCCTCCAGCCGGTTGACCTGAGCTCTGTTTTTACTGCACTGTTCAGACAGAGAGGCCTGATTCTGCCTGAGAACACAAACAGAGGGGGGTGTAGCTCAGTGGTAGAGCATTTGACTGCAGATCAAGAGGTCTCCGGTTCAATTCTGGATGCCCCCTGTAGAGGCTCGGTGCTGTTTTATCTGCCCCTGCTGACTCTGTAAATCTGTGAGGAGACGACCTGTTCACACTCATAAGATATTTGATTTCTTATCACAGATGATGAAACCACGCAGCAGATCCTGTAGCTGCTGCTTCACACTGTTCCTCAGTTTTCACCTGCCTCCGCCTGCTGTCTGCTGTTGAGCTGCTCTCTCTGTTAAAAGTTACTGTTGCTGTGGTAACCATCATCTTAGGATTCATTTGCACTGTAATTTAAGAGGTCACTTACCATTATACATTTCTGTGTTTGTAGTTTTATAAACTGACTTAGCTGAATCTGTTATCTGCAGGTTGGTTCAATGCAGCGCATCGAGGCCCTGATGACACAGCCTGCTACACACAGGGGGTGTAGCTCAGTGGTAGAGCATTTGACTGCACATCAAGAGGTCTCTGGTTCAAATCCGGATGCTCCCTCAGCAAATTTTATGCCACCCTGAGTTGCCTGCCATCATAGTTCAGAGCAGGAATGGGAATGTGTTTTAGATGTGTCCTTGATCCAACACAGCTCATTTAAATGGCTAAATGACCTCCTCAACACGTCCTGAAGTTCTCCAGAGGCTGGTAATGACCTAATCATGTGATTCAGGTGTGCTGACCCAGGGTGAGATCACAGGAGGCTCTTCAGCTTTTCCTCAAAGTGAAACAATTTCTTCCCTTTAAGGAAAAGATCACTTTCTACTCCATATAATTTATTTTTCAACTTCAAAACAATCCTTACTCTTCTTCACTTCATCCTCATCATCTGCATTTAAGCCACCTTTCTTCTGATTGGTTGCCTCTTTCAAACAGGTTTGTCCTGAACAGTGCATATATGACAGAAATGATAATGATAACAGGCTCACCCTGACACGTTTAAGTAATAATAATAAAGTGAGTACTTGCAGTCAAGCCTCCAAACTGATGCACAACTTTCTGTTTTCTGCCTGAATTTGAGCCTTTAAACTAAAATACACTTTTTTAGTTTTACATGTAAAGAATTATTCATTTTGAATGAACAATTTTCCTGTTGTGTTTCTATGTACAAATAATAATTTATGGAGTTAAATGTACAACATTTCACAGATACTGTTTTGTGTGGCCCTGGTTAACACTTCAGGTCAAGGCTGCTCTTATCTTGCAGCGTCTCTTCTCTGCATGTGTGAAAGAGGGATTTTTTCAGCTCTTGGCTTGGAAACACAGAGGAGCGACTGAGGTGGAAAAACAGGAGGCGAGCACTCCGAGTCACTGATGACAGCTGCTGGGACCGCCGCAAACGTCGCTTTCTTTGTCTCCAGTGATGAACAAGGCTTCATTGTGCAGAGATCTGCGTCTGCCTGAGAAGAATGCGACCTTGCTGATAAGAAAACTACAGCAGAGCAAAGTGAGTAATGAGCATTTAATGTTCATATCAGGCACCTGTTTGAGTACCTGCCTGATCGGCTCCACAAGTGCTTATTTCTTGAGGCAATTTTTTAATGTGTGTGTGTGTGTGTGTGTGTGTGTGTGTGTGTGTGTGTGTGTGTGTGTGTGTGTGTGTGTGTGGAGTCCTGCCTGTGCCCCTCACAGTAACATTTAACTATTAATCACAGTGTTGCTAAATAACAGGATCTGGCTTGCATCAGTCACATGATGACCATTAACCAATGATCACCCTTGACAAGAGCGTGCTGGTCACGAGTCGGGAGGGAGCTCTACAGCACGCAGGAGTATTAGCTTGTTATGTACACGTTGGTCAGTTGTGTTGTGGCAACTGACGCATTGAAACAAATGAGCGTGCTGTGTGTGTAACAGCGCGACAAACATTACCTGTCCTTTTATTAACTGCACAAGTAGCTGCTAACTAACTGTGTGTCATGGGTCTGTGGGTCTGTCCACCGTGGTAGGGAACATATTTAGTTTTAAAGGAAGTTACAGGACTTTTCCTGCCTTTCTGGAGGGCTTATATTTACTATATTTACTAATAACCATATCCACATAATTATGGATTATTATAATTGTGATATTCAAAAAAGAAACACTGTATTTCAAAGAAAATACATTAAGAAACAGATTATATTAGATTTATATTTCAAATATGACAAACATTTTACAGCAGCAACATTATTGTATCTCTACAGTTTAAACATATAATAATCTTTGTGCCTGCACAGAGTGGATAGTCAAACAAATTCAGTCATCATAAATACATTACTTTATATTTATTACTTTATTTTTTAATTCTCATTACTTTATTATTATAACACTAGGAATAAATCATAGGGGAAGGATTCTGGATCAGCACCATGATGCAAACCTGTGGCGTGTGTGTGTGTGTGTGTGTGTGTGTACAGCTTTTGTGTAACAGGCTTACCCTACCACCACCCCTTTCTTTTGCCCTACTAATATTCCAGTTTCAGTTTATTTCCCACAGTTTTTGCCTTATGATTCCAAGCACTGTCACCAATCTTTGGATTTTATTATTATCTCACCTGTTTAATCAGCTACATTCTCGTCTATGGACTTTTTACACTCCACACAGCCCCGCCCCCCAGCACTGTCAGCAGCAACATTGTACCCATCAGGTAAAACACAGGCTACGTTTGCTTTGCACCTGATGACAGTGATATGATGCGATTCCATATTAGATTCTTGATGAATGTGGGTTGTTGTTCTTCAGCCTGGTTCTGTGAGCCCCCTTTTTAACTTTGAGCCCCGCCCCTTCAAACCTTTCTGCATGGCCCAGGTTCAATACAATGGAATGCAAATTTCTGTATTTCTGCTGCAAGTGTAGCAACTCAGCTCAGACAGCACTAATGTAAAATACTAGTTTATGTCTTTGTACTGCAGTAAAACAAAAATGAGTGCACAAATATTTTTCTATTTTTAAATATTAATACATTAATTTTCCAGCAATCATAAGTAAAAAAGGAATAAACTGTAAACTAATGTGGGTGTTTTCGAGGCCTCATCATCATGATCCACCATCAGCTGCTACCACTAACAGGATTCAGTGCTTTTTTGTTTCCTGTCTGTCTCTTTTGTATCTCTGTTGTTATTGATTTATTTGATTACTTATTATTGAATCTCACTGTGGAGTTATTGCTTGCATATAAACGTACCACATATGTGTAATAATTGCACCTGCTGCTTTGCTTTCATTAACGGGAACGTGAACCTGAATGAGACGTGACTCATCTGTACGGACGGCGGAGTGAACTTTGACCTGAGCGCCTCCATCTTGCCCAGGGCTCCTGTGTGTTCGGTCTGAAGCTGCTCGAGCCGCTGCCTGCAGTCCTTCTGCTCCGCCTGGAGCTGCTGGCACTTCTCTGTGAGCTGCTCCACCACCTGATGGAGACAGTTGGATATGGATTTAGAGTGAGTCCCTTGTTTTTCCCGTTAAGATGAAGTCAGTGTTAAAACACGATTAAAGGGACTGGCACTGGGAGCATGCTGTCTAGTGCTGGTCCACTTTTCAGTAACCTTGATTTAACTAAATAAAACGTGGATTATTCGAAGCCACTGTAATCTGAGTGGACAGTGGAGCATAACTGTGGTTATACTGCATTTAAAATATTAAGTTAAAGAAATTAAGAATTCCTTCTCTTACCTTCTTACGGACGCAGCTGGTGCGTGACGTCTCTCTGAGCATTTCTTCCAGGTTTTCCACATCCACGCTGAGCTGACTCTTGCAGCCCCGCAGGGCGGCGTTCTCCTCCATCAGGACCTGCACCTGCTCTGACAGCTGCCCCACGCGAGCTTTCACCTCCGCGTTCTCCTGCAGCGCCAGCCTGGTCGTCTCCGGGACTTTCTGGTCCACCAGGAGCTGCACCTCTGCTGCCATGGCTGCAGCGTGAGACTCCATCTCCCTCTCCAATCTTTGGCAGGACACAAGACAAAGGAGGTGAAGTCAGAGGGTATTAGGTGGATAATTCAGCCTTGTGTGGAGAGACTGATGGTATTTGTGTATTTGCTGTGCAGCAGATCTGGTGTTAACAGCAACGTGGAAGTGAGTGTTCTCATTTATAGCCAGATATTTCTGCCTGCAGTTTCAGAGCTTCAGCTTTTCATTGTTTTCCAAAGGAACACGACTCTCGGTAGGACGAGGATCACATAAAGGAAAAAACATTAGTGTTACAGAGGCTGGATTAATATGTCGTCCTGAAGACAAGCTGAGACTTTTTGCTCCTCTCAGAGTTTATTCGTCGCTCTTTTTACCGAGGTGCTGCGATGACACGGATTTGTTTACAATCTGAACTTAAACTACTTTCTACGAGTGGACTCGACTCGGGTAATGGAAAGAGTCTGTGCTGTGATGTTTTTATGTAATAAAGTGGATTCCACCTCCTCTTTTCCAGCAGCGCTTTCATCTCCAGGCTGTGAATGTCATCTTTGTGCTCTTCCTTCTGACTCGCCAGCTGCTTCTCCAGACACTCTAAGCTGGACATCATCTCCTCCTTTTGCTCCTGAAACGCCTCCAAGCTTGCAAGCCTCTCCGCTAGAGGAGAGAAGAGGAGAGTTTAAATCATTCCCTGAAGCCAGTCTTTGCTGAAATAAACCTACTGAAAGTTTAATGGTTCCTGCTGGAAACACTTGCATCCAAAAGAAATCTGGGCTGGATTTTCAAGGAATACTATAAAGCTCAGCTCCTTTCAACATCTTTGGCAGGGAGAGGCCGATACTTCATCGAGGCCTCTTCCAGCAAATCACTGTCTGTTCTTTTCAGCCTTTCCAAAAGTAAAACCTTTTTTATTTTTAGAATTATTATTTACTATATTTGAGACAAAACAAAAAGGCTTTAATTGGAAGGAAAACTTTTAACATCTGCAAATACAAAATAAGTATGAATACTGATTAGCAGCTAGAAAATAAAATCAAATAAGAAAATTCTTGAGGCAGACACTTCATGGTATGATACAACATTAAACTAATGTAATGTTTAAGAACAGGCTTCAGAAAGTTAAATGGAAAATGTATATTCTCCTGAAATGCAAAGACATATTTAATTTATTGTCAAACTATCACCAGATTCCAAATAATGTAATCATTAAGATTCCCCCACAGTGCTTTATTAATGCTACAAAGACAGGGACACACACCGCCCTCATAAATATGAACAAATACTTTGGAGTAAAATCCATCTGAAATGTATAAAATCAAAGGTTTATTTATTCAAATATTTAATTATTGAGGAAAATATGCTCGGTATAAACTGAACTCATACCAGTCATTTCACCAGATTCCATTAAAATTAGTTACACATAAAACTGGCATGTAATCAGATTACTTAAAGTCAATGTTTTGGGCATAAAGGTGTTTTTGAGCGTGCCTGCTCTTCACGCCTCGGCTTCATTCACTGAGGTGTAGCTTCCACAGTGTGGTTGTTGCAGCAGTGATTGGTGCTGCAGAGGTTCCCAATCAGCTCAGGACTTTGTTTTTATAGCTGATGCTTCACTTCAGCTACGATATGTTTGCATTACTGAAGCTTGTTTCTGCTGTTCACACACACATTTCCTCAGAGATTCATCTTTATGTAAAAATGTTTTATAGTTTCATTTTTGTGCAGCTCCACACTGGATAAATCAGACTTTCAGCTTTAATTCAAGTGGTTTAAACAAAAGTATTAACTGTTTAGGAATTACAGTCATTTTATACAAATTGCCTGAGACTTGTAAGTAATTAGGGAAAAAATAATAATTTTAAATATAAGGGCTTCTCGGATGAAAACAGTTTGCAGTGAAAGTCTGCCTGAAGTCGAGATCCCATTTGTGCTTTACTGCTTTACTACTGGCATATATGAGCTACTGTGTAGAGGTCTGGGAAACACATCCAAAAGTAACACACAAACAATAACAATAATACAGAAAAGGGCTATTAGATTAATAAATAATGCAGGGTACAGGGACCATACAAATGCACTATTTATCAAAATGCAAGCTATTAAATTCCAAGACTTAGTGACGTTTAAAACAGCGCAAATAATATATAAAGTAAGAAATAAAATGCTTCCAAAAGAAATCAGCAAATTGTTTATAGAAAGAGAAGGTGGGTATAGCTTAAGAGGGAAATGGAATTTAAAAATACAAAGTGTTAGACATACTTTAAAAAGTATGTCTAACACTATAGCAGGAGTTAAACTATGGATCAGTCTATCAGAAGAAATAAAAGAAAGTAACAACATAAAGATGTTTAAAATAAAATATAAAAAACAAATTTTAAGCAAATATAAGAATAAAGAAAACGGGATTAACCCTGGACGGTAATGTTGTTGGTAACAGTGTTTTAGTTCATTTGTTTCATAATTTGTGAATCTGCAAATTAATCCTTCTGTCTGTATTTATATGAAAGTATAAATAAATATGGTGGGACTTGTTTATTTCTTGTTTTGTTTATTTTTATTTCTTTCTTATTATTGTTTTTTGTTTGTTTGTTTTGTTTTGCTTTACGTTTGCTTCATATGTTGTTTGTTTAATTTAAGACTAAAAGAAAATTAAATGAATGAGAGGTAAAACTCGAGGGGGTAGGGACTAATAAGTGTATACTTCTGCCTACTCCATATTAAACAAAAGAATGGAGTGATATTTTGTAATGATTGTGAAAGCACATGTTTGAAATAAAAATGAACTGAACTGAAAAGGGAGGAAGATCCAGAAATTCCATCTTTTATTTAAAAAAAAATCATTATTATTTTAAAACTCTAATCCCTACCATCAGCCTTGATGTTTACGTGGATACCCTGTGGGAAACTCTAATGGGCTACATGCTAAGAGCTGAACTTTTACCAAGTGCTGCGTTTTCTTTGATAAGTTCATCGATGCGGTTCTGAAGCTCCTGCCTCTCCCGGCTGTGCCGCAGCTGCAGGGCGTCTCTTTCCTGATCTGAAACCTGCAGCTGGTTCTGCAGCCGCTGCGACAGCTCGCCCGCCTCGTCCTCCTTCTCCAACAGGGAACGCTTCAGGTACGCAACCGTGTCTTTGTTCTCCTGCTCCAGTGTGCTGCACTGAGTCAGCAAGGCTTTCCTCTGTCTCACAAGGTCATCACATTTCAGCTGATATCTGAGGGGTTAAGGATGACAGCTTCAACAATTTATAAACTGGATCTGGCCTTTTCTGGATTTGAAGCAGCTCTACAGCTCGAGCAGAGCATGCACTGTCTGAGGAGTGACCTCAAGCTAACACAGACCCATGGATGCCTGAAACAAATAAATATGTAAAGGTCTTGAGGCCTGTAGAAACCACAGTTTTGCAGGTATGAGAGTGTTATTTTATTCCCAGCTTCTCATATACAAAATACAGAATATCTTTAAAACAGGCCAAATCTGGTGAATGTTTTGACAGATATTAAAGCTGGAAAACTCTAAAAAGTATTCCCAGTGTGACATGTACCAAATCCAAATGAACTTTTTTAGAAAAAGCAAGTTTCCAATACTTGAAAAACAAAAAGACACCTTCAACACTTGATTTGTTTTCTTTTGAGAAAATGATGACCGTAAGCACCTAAAATTACTGACACAAGATGATCAACTTGCCTGAAATACTTTAATGTTTTTTTGATCCTTGGTTAGTTTCAAAGTCACCACACAGCAGTATGAGAAACATAAGTCTCACACTACAATTTACTTACAAGTGTCTCCCTTTAGCATTTTTCTCATGCAGGATAAATACTGATTTATGGTTTGGACGTGTGCAGAGCAGGGTTGGTAGATACACTGGACACAGGATGGTAAAGAAGGAGCTGCAAGGAGGAGGAAAACAGGAAGACTATGGAGAGCTAGTGTGGGAGAGGAGGATGTTAGAGACGATGCTCTGCTGTGATGACACTTAGAAAGAGAAGAAACTTGTGATTATGTTGGATAGAAAAAAATGAAAATAGCCACTTTCATAGGTAAATCCTAGTACGTGGCATGTGAAAGAAGCATGTAGTAAATGTTTCGTTGTATTTTGTTAATGGGGTGTTTAAAGTGTGTTTAACACCTTTACAAAGGCCGCAATAGTGATCATTCCTCATGAAGGAACCACGGGATCATTGCGATCTGAGCACACCAAAGAATGAAGCGTCTCACTGTAGCTTGTAAAATCAGGTCATTTCAATGAAGCTAAGCTAATGCAACATTAGATCGAGTTAGCAAATATACAAAACATACTTAACATATGATTACAAAGCGCTTTTTACTGCACACACAATCACTCTAAACATTACGGTAGACTTAAACGGCTCACCGCTCCAGCTCGTCGGTTAAATACGCTATCTGTGTCAGGTAGAGGTCCTTCTCTTTGTCGCCAGACTCGCTTTTCTCTGCAGGAAACTCGGAGTTTTCCTTTTTCGGTGTCTTCTTGTTTCCATCTCGTTTGTCGCTGCTTTTTCTCTCCGTCTTTCTGGGCATTGTGTCTCACAGAAAGTTAGCTAAAAGTTTCCGCCGATAGCCGGTGCCCGGCACGAGAAACTAAACGGCACCGTTGCTAGGCAATGCGGCCTTCAGTGACTTCTCGGAAACGGTGACTTCTTCTTAAAAACTCTTTAACCTGATTCGTGATTATGAATTGACAGAGATTTAAACTTTCTTGATAACAAGTTAATACATACCATGCTGGAATAAAAGCCTTTCATGCCTTTTAAATGTGGCAGAGCTAATATATCTTTCTATTCTGTTTAATATGCCATCATTTTCCCTTAAAATTCAGGTAATGTGCAATCACAAATAGAACTAAATGCATAGAAAATAAGAATGAAAAGAAAATAATTAAAAAGATACTGGCGCATAGAGAGTACAAAAGAAATTGTAGACTGAGTTCATGGTTGTAGCTAAAAGGTATCAACGGGGGAAATATCAGTACAATACATAATAACAGTGAAGCAGCATTTGAACTACACACGGAAAGCTTCAGAAACATTTCAGAGACTAAAGTGTCGAAAATGAAAGAAACTCTTTATATGCTTTCACTTTTAGTAGCACAAATTGCTTTTGACATCTCTGTGTCCACCCAGGTAAATTAAATATATTAAAACAAGGTTATTTGCATGACCATTTCATCATTTCATTTCACTGCTTCATCAATGCAAACAAACCTGTATTAGGACACAGACCATTGCAAAAAGAAGGTCTGAGACCTAACTACAGGTTTTCAAAGCCAACTTCATACCTACTTCTTGTTGCATCGTATACTCAGTTTAAAGCATAAATCATTGTGGGGGCTGGATTACATAGTTAACTTTTATTGGGTGTATTTACTGTTCATTTTACACTGATGATGATTTCAAAATAAGTGTCTCTCTCTGAGCTGCTAAGAGGCAGCATTTATTCATATTTATGATAAAGCGGTGGATGTTAGGCACATACGTTTTCCATGTTGGTCTGCTGTGTTTTACAGGCCTGCTTGGACTGGATTCACACTAATGGAGATGTTACCTGCATTAAACTGCAGACTTTATTACTGCATTATAATCTGTCATTATAACCTTTAGAGGCAATTAAACTCAGTGTTGCAGCCTTGCTTTCAGTTACTTTAGGACCTGAGCCAGTGAAGTGTAGCAGCTATTTATTTTGACTCAGTGATTCGGGGCTGCTTTTTAATTGGCAACTTTGTTTTATCCCCCCTCCGTTTGGCTGTAAGGATTTTAATTGGCTGCCTCTGAACTTCACCTCACTCCCTGTCTATAAATCCACCGAGCTGACTGACGGTGCGGAGGTCAGCTCAGTTTCAGCTCAGTCAAGCTGAGCAATTAATTAATTCACCAGCAGCCAAGGTGGGAAAAACACTGCAATAAATATGTTTCAGTGGGAAGATACTATAAAGAATATTACACTAATAGTAATGGTTATTTTAATTTGACAGGCAGAACAATTTCCTGTATTTAAATTGGGGGATAATTAGCACGAACCGTAGTTAAGTTAAATCTTTAGATTATAATACAGAGTCATGGCATTGAGAGAATCCTGAATTTAAATCTATTAAAATCTTCTGATTTCAGAGTTATAAGGACGCAGTAGTTCTCTATATTTAAAAAATCAATCTAATCGTACAAACTCACAGGAGTCCCTTTGTGTTGATGCATGCTCAGTCATCCAGGTAAAAATATGAACAATAGAAATATGTTCTATTGTTCATCTGGACGTAGTTTCCTGCTGAAAACAGCTCAGTCTGAAGATTTATGAAGATTTACCAGTAAATTATGAACACTATACACACACACACACACACACACACACACACACACACACACACACACACACACACACACACACATATCTATATCTATATAGATAGATAGATAGAAAAACTGTGTAAAATATGATGTAATAGGCATTAAAGGGTTCATTTATTTTTGGAAAAAACCCAATATAAAGCTTTTTTTTTATTTGATTAACAAATTAAATTGTTAATCTTTTATATTCTGCTACCTACTTGGCTCACCTGTTGGTCCTTCAGATTGTAAAGGCGGCACAGATTGAGTTAGAGTCCAAAGAGTATGCTTTCGTCTGTTTTTCACTCTGCAAAGCCATCAGGTCTGAGCCTCTGGGGACACTTTTCTGGTCCCTGGACCTCATAAGAAGAATTGTACTGAATTTTAAATTGTGTTTTTGAGTCAATATTTTTAACTCGTGACTGGAGAGAGAAAAACGGGAGGCCTGCAGAATGATGCTTCTGTACTTCCAGCTCTCTCCCCCGCATTGTTTCCTCCCACTGGATCCCAGGCCTTCAGGAAAAAAGCCAAAAAGCAGGGTGTGGAGGGACAGTGACCTTACAGCCTCCAGCCGGGCACCAGTGCATATCTTATCAGCCCCTACTGGCTCAAACAGCAGCAGAACTCTCCGTGTGCACACGTCTTCTCTGGGCAGGTCCAACAGTTATCAGCACTCCTTATTGCCAGGACCCATGAGCCAGGACAAACAGAGTAAGCAGGTACCGGATTGCAGCGGACCGATGTCCCCGACCAAAGCCCAGAAATCCCCCAGGATGCCCAAGTGCTCTCGCTGTAGAAATCACGGATACGTGTCTCCACTGAAGGGACACAAGCGCTTTTGCAACTGGAGGGACTGCCAGTGTCCCAAATGCAAATTGATCGCGGAGAGGCAGAGAGTCATGGCGGCCCAGGTAACTCAGTTTAGGCGCCCGTTAGCGCGGCTAGCTGCAGCCGAGAGCAAAACTGCTTTTTAACACCAAGCCAAACGTTTTGTGACCCCACACAGCCGCACAGGCTGTTTGGGACTTACTATTTATGTCTGTGGACTTTTAAGCCCTGTTTGCTGCGGGTGAGTCTGTTCATTAGTAATAACCACCCAGAAAGCAGCTAGCCAAGTTCGTCCCGAGCTAACAGTTAGCTGCTTCACGGAGCTAACGTGTGCAGGTAAAATGTGCCGGCAGCTGCTCACATTTATAACAGATACTTACAAAAAGCAAAATTCATTCATTTGTAACTTTGTAATTTGAAGTGACAATTTAAGAGTTTGTAAAATAACATTTTAAATGAATTAAGTTACTAAAAATAACCAAATCTTTTTTCTTTTAAAGAATCTTTTTGTTCATTCTTCCAGTATTTCCTCCACATTGATATCTACTGTTTTTTCTTTGAGCTTCTTTAAATCCATGTGTTGTTGATTCTGCTCTCACTTTTAATGATTTATCCTGTAAAGGACGCATTAATAACTGAAGTTTATTGTCTTTTTTTAAATAGACTGTATTTAATCCTATTGAAAACTTTTTTAGCAGGAAAGTCAGCAAAATGTAGAAAACAATACCTTTAAAAGTCAGTATTGTTGGATAATTTCCTCATTTTCTAAAGAACAGATGAATAATTTGGTCTGGCGTGGTCCGGTGTGTGAAAACTGATTTGGAAAGCTGTTTTAAAAAGTTATTTGGAATTTCTGCTTGAAAGGGACTCTTACAGTGAACTGATACTAACAAAACGAGCAGATAAAGAATTAAAATGTGTTTTTAACTGGGTAAAACATTATGTTTTACCTTTGACCCTGAGATACATCGATGCACAGAGCTGTCAGTTTACAGAAAGCTGAGCCGATCACCTGATTGATTACACCAATCATCATAAACAACAAAGAGCTGCTGGTTTCATCTCGCTCAGCAGCCAGGAGCGTGTTTTAAAAATCATCTTGTTTTATGGTGATATCAACAGTTTATCTGCACACAAACAATCTTATTATTGTCTAATCAGGTGTAATTACAATTTTCAGACGAGCCTCTGTTTAAATCTGTTCTGGGAAGTCAGCAGATAAGGGCAATGTTTGTTTCATGCTCGAGGTTCCTTATCAAACCTCTCCTCCCTTCCAGGTTGCTCTGAGGAGGCAGCAGGCCCAAGAAGAAGAGCTTGGGATTTGTAGTCCTGTGTCTCTGTCCGGTTCCGAGATGATGGTCAAGAATGAAGTTGGAGCAGACTGCCTGTTCTCTGTGGAGGGACGGTCCCCGACACCTACCAGCCACCCCACCTCTGCTGTCACAGGTAACATCGTGTTGCTTCATATTAAACGGCTGCATCGACCTCATCAGACCTGATGTCAAGTTTTGTTGTGTTATGAATCTTATTAGAAACACTTAAAAATGTAAAGTCGAGATCTACACAGTGTTTTTAGTTATTAAACAAAAAAAATGCTATTAAGGTGTCAAAAGTGTCTGAAAAAATTCCAGTTAATTCTCTCAAAGACACCTTTTTCACCTGTGAGGTCTGGACACAGGTCGGTGTTACTGTCTGCACTTCAGCTGCAAGTCACTTTGTTCATGTGTTGGTCTGAGTAGCATCCACCTGCCTGCACTCCCTCCTTCTCTGTTGTGTGTAAACTAGTTACTCCTCACTGAATTAATGTTATTGCTTTTTTAAAATGTTAATTGATGTTATTGCTAATCCAAGGCTGAACAACATCCTGTGGACTGAACACGTTTCTAGACGAGAACAAGAGACTCTGTGTGATAACAAAGGACAGTAGAAAATGTGTCCTTGAGTTTTTCTTGCAGGTTGTGTGGAAGCTGACACAGAAAGGCGTGTTTCGCTGATAGCGCTTTTTAGAATGTGATTTTGGGTCAAGGCTGCTCTTATCTTGCACTTTGTATGTCTGTATGTGTGTTCCTTGTTTTTGAGGGGGGGGGGGTAGAGATGAATGATTGAGGTATAAAAAGGAGTGGAGCACTGTGTGGAGCTGCTGATGGCAGGAGTTGGGACAGTAAATGTCATCATGTTTGGCTCCAGTGGTGCACAGTGTCTTCCCTGTGTAAAGATCAGGGTCTGCCTGAGAAGAATCTGTCCTTGCTGATAAGAAACGTACAACAGATGGTGAGTAATGATGACTTAATGGTCATCTTCATCCTGAAAAATGACAATTTTACGTTTGACACCAAGTACAGCTGTCACCTGAAGATGGAGCTGTTGGCAGTATTTTGAGCTGCGTTTGGGCAGCTTGTTTCAAAACGAACTCTTTCTCTCCTTTAATGATCTGACCAAGTGTAACTTAAAAACTGAGAGAAGTTAATTGTTACATTTTAGCATCAGTAAAATGTCAGACTGGCTTAACGTGACTTGTTTCCTTGTTAAAATTGCAACAAAACACAAACACGAGTGTTTGAAAACATCCTGAACATCATATTTTAAATTACCTGACAGTGCTGAAGCAACTAGCCACAGACTTTACTCTTCATCCTCTGTGTCTCATCATTTTTCTCTCATTGTTTTGTTTTTGTGTCCAGGGACCCGCTCGGCATCGTCCCCCAGCCCATCTGCCGCTGCCAGGGCTCATACCGAGGGACCGTCTGACCTCCTGCTGGAAACCCCCTATTACAATTTCTACCAGCCTTCGCGCTACCCCACCTACTATGGAAACCTTTACAACTACTCGCAGTACCAGGTGACCCACAGCAGCCGCTCTGCTTATTGTCTGCAACAGTCAGTGTGATCAGGAGCTAATGGAGGCGTTAGCGTTGGTCCTGCTTGTTGGATACGTTGATTTGACAGGAATTTTAAACAGCTGGGCGAGCTCGCCCGGAAAAATCTGTCCGTGTGTGTCAAACTACAATTCATAATCTTATTACTTTAACCCGGTTACATCAAACCTGACCCGCTACAGGGGATTAACTGTTGTGGCTTCAAATATAAAAGAAACGCTTTTGTGTTGGAATGTTTTTCATGTTTAGAAACAGGTCTGCACATAGTTTATTGTTCTCGCAGCAGCAAAGCCTCTAAAGCAGCATGTCAGCCTTTATGAAGCCTGAAGAAATTCATGCCACAGAATCAGGGGGTAAGCGGCTTTACGGCACTTCAGTCGGGAAAGGCTTCGCTTTCACGCCAACTTATCACGAGAGTGTCGTGTTTCTCTCAGACGATCACTGGTGTTAAACCAGTGTTAAACTGGTGTTAAATGATCCTCATTTTAAATGAGAAGCGTTTTGTTAGATTGGATTCCGACTGATTTGTTATATATGTAGACAGTCACAGCCCAAAAATGCTTGTAGCTCACAGTTTTGATTATGTTAAACTGATATTTTAATGTCTAAATTCCAGCCTCTTGTTGGGTTTGTGGCTATAAAGATATCTCACAGATCTGTTTCACTAAGTCAGTGTGCAGGCTACACTGCTTTTATTTGCCAGTTACTTTAGACTACATAAACAGAAAAGCCTAAATCCGAAGCCTTCGTGTGAAGTTGCTTTGCATTTAATCCTCTGGGGTGTCTTCACTCTGTCAGTAGGTCTGCAGCTTCTCAGTCCTCCAGGTCATGGCAGTTTTAAGTGCTTGAATTGAGAACAGCTGGAATATTTGGATCATTAGGATGTTTCACCCGTCATCCGAGAGGCATCTTCAGTGCACACAACTCAGGTAGTTTTTCCCCAATGCAGAGCCCAGAAGGTTGATTCTGTTCATCTGGATGTTTTCAGTGGGAGAAACGTTTCATCATCATCCAGGTGACTTCTTCAGTCTCAGCTGACTGCAGGTTTCCCCAACCTTATAAACAGTACATTTGAACAATAACTGAAACCAGCCCACTGAAGGAACAATGGGCAATTTATTGATCATTAATATGCAAATTATCATGAACATTGATCAACAACCACTGATCAAGTCAGCTCAGACTGAAGAAGTCATTTGGATGATGATGAAAAAGCTACATCCAGATGAACAGAATCAACCTTTTGGGATTTGCTTACCTGGATGTTTGAGCGCGAGCATCAAGACACCGTAGTGCAGAGGTGTCAGACATAAGGCCCGGGGACCAGAATCAGGCCACCAAAGACTCCAGTCTGACCCAATGGATGTTTTACAGCGCTTCTTATTAATAAAGACCTCCCCCATGATCATTTCTACTACACCACAGTAACTCGGTTAAACATACATTTACATGACAGAAAAGTTCAGTTTTTTCAATGTTTAATATGAAAATTTGTCTTTTTCATAGTGGATTCACAAGAATGTATTTCTTACAGTTTAAGCCCAAAGAGTCGTGTTGATTATACCATCATGTATCTGAGATGAGCTAAAGTTGAACTTTTTCACATTGAGGTTTCTGAGGGTGTAGTTAGACGTCTTTACACTGACAGAACGCAGAGTTTCACTGGTCCCGCCCTCTGCAGCTCAGAGTGGACCTACCATATAAAATGAGTTTGATGTCCTTGCCTTAGTGGTCACTTTATAGTACAGTTACAGTTACAGTCCTGCAAACCCAGAGGATAAAGATGCGTCCAGTTTCTGACTCCAGGTCCGCTGCCTCGCTCTTACTGCGCTCAAGTACAGACCTCTGTTTAAATCACTGAAATGAATTTGGGGCTGATTATTCTGGATGTTTACTGCTCGGTCAAAAGTGATGAAAATGAATCCAGTGTTAAATCATCTTTAAGGATATTTTAGTGAACTAAAGGTGTCTAACAACAAAAACTATCTGTGAAAAAATAAAAATCAACTCTAGACTTTTAATGGCTGTGAGTTAACTGCCTTCACAAAGTGTTTGTATTCAGAAAACTGCTCTGAACTTATATATAGAATAGAATAGAATAGAATAGAATAGAATAATCCTTTAATTGACCCACAGGGGGAAATTTGGTTGTAACAGCAGCAAAAAAACACATATATAAACAGAAGAGGACACAGGACAGAGAACAGAAACACACAAAATTTTTACATATTTACATCATGGACAATAGTTACCAAAACAGTACTGTACAGTTATTAAAATTAAAGTACAGGTAAGTAGTAAACCCAGGATGTAGTGTGCAAACAGAGCAGGATATGAAAGAAGTTTAAATAGTTAAGAATATTTAGAATAATTAGAAAAGTACAGATTGTGTATCGTACCTGTGCATTAAAAAGTAGACGTGTAACTTCCAATAAGTTAGTGTATATAAACTCAGGAAGGTGATGTGCAGTTATAACAGTAATAGTTGTTCGGTTGATTAGTGGAAATTTAGCCTCTGACTGCACGACTGAAAACACTGAAACTAACACTGAAACTAACAAAGCTGAACCCAAAACTCTTAACAAGGAAACCAAAACAAGCAAACCTGCTGTGGAAAGTGAAGAAAAGTGAACAGATTTCAGAACAAATTAGAAATAAAAACTTTGATGTTGCTGTATGTCTGCTTATTGTAATCACATTACATTTCCTCAGTCGTCTGCAGGATGGGAAAACGGCCCCAACTGATTTTTAACAGAAGCAGCCTGATAAACGATGTCTGTCAGAACAGTTTAAAGGACTAAGTGTGGGGCAGTGTTCATGTATGAGACCGATGAGTAACTTGAATGTGTCCTGACGGAGAAGGTTTGACGTCTGTGTTAAGAAAATGTAACCGAGCTCTGTCAGTGATGCAGATGCATCAGTGTGTCCTGTGCTCATATAACCATATACGTGGTTATACCCAGGTCACAGTCACAGTTTAACTGAAAAAAGTCAGCGCTGATGGTAAAAGAGAGAGCAGGGGAAACAGCAGCACACACACACACACACACACACACACACACACACACACACACAGTAAGCTTATGCATGGAGCAGATTAGATCTATAACTCTCCTGCGTTTGTGTTTTTATGAAGAACATTTGTACCCCCCTCTCTCATCCCCCTCCTTCTCTCTCAGTTGCCCCAGTAGCAACGTCTACTTTTGGGGTCACTGCCTCCGCGATCCTGCCCGCGCACAGCAGAGCCTGAATTGCAAAGGTTAATGGTATTGTCTGTCGGCAGAGGAACACACTGCTATGCCTCAGCGCCCGAGGGAGAAAGCCAGCACATTAATGCTAATCAGTTAGCGCTCTTTAGCATAATTTGGCCATCCGCTTTTGTGATTTATGATATTTTCAGTGAAGTTGTCAGGCTGAGAGGGCTACGTGCTGTGGTTATTCAATATCAGAGGCAGATTTTTTGTATTTGTGCGAGGAGCTGATTTAATGAAGATGCGTTTTAGAGCAGCAAACACTCAATAAATAATAGTCTATAAGTAGAAAGGTGGGATGAAATAGTTCATTACCTGATTTTAACATTTGGTTAAAAGAAAAAAGAAGCAAACTCTTGTGTGTCTCCTGTCTCCTTTACCTGTCCTAAACCTCCAGTTTAGTGGGCTGCATTCCAATTTTAGTATCCCAAACTGAAGCAAGTCCTTGAGTTGCTCACTTTAGATTTTGTCTCCATATGTGATGCAAAGCAGTTATCGCTGTCCTGTTTCTGCACGATGCAGAGAGCACGTCTGAGTTTATGCAAGCCCAACAGTCTTTAACTTTTCATTCGTTGGGTTCTTCTGAAGGTGTCCCTTTATAAATACAACATCTCATTGTGAGTGCATAAATGACACTATGCACATCTATAAATCTGTTGATGCTGACAGAGGCGATGGCAAAGGCGAATCACCAGCATGGTTTCATTAATTGTGGATGGATCTACTGTGAAATCGTCAGAGCTAAGAAATGGTTTTATTCACTGTGAGGCAGGAAACTCCTGACAAAGTGTGTAACAGGAGAAACATCTGTACAGTTCATTTGTTGTTGTAGTTGTGGGCTCACGGTGGGAATAATCTTGGTGGGTCATATACATTTTTTAATTTAAACACTGGTTTTCAGCCATACATCCATATTCTGCGGCTGATCTCAGAGGCAGCAGTCTAAGCAGGGACCTCCTCTAGCTTTGAGGTGTTACCAAGCCGGCTGAGAAACATAATCTGACCAGTGTGCCCGAGGTCTTCCTGTGGTCTCCTACTGGTTGGACTATAATTCCTACGATGCCCAAACCACATCATCTGGTTTCCTTTAATATAGAAGAGTAGCAGCTTTACTCTGAGTCCCTCTCAGCGACTGCTATATGGAGCAGGGCTCTCAAACTTAAATGAGGTGGGCCCCTGCTGGCACTGTCGTCTCATTGGAGGGTCACTGTAGTGTTCAAGTAGTACAAAATAAACAAAGAAACAAACAACCACAAATGTTTGTTTTTTAATATTTCAAATATTGTGTAACAAGACAAAACTGCAAACATGAACCCAGATTTTAACTGAAGTCTTTCATTGAACTATTAAATAAACACATTAGTTCTCTCAGTCTGGCCGGACACGGGGCAGCACTTCTGCTCTAATTTAGTTCGTATTCACCAAAATAAAAGTGCGATGTAAGTGTACACATTAGTTTTTCACTCTTTCAGTGAACCAACACAGCCATTCCCTCAGTATGTTTTACTACCTGTTCATGTTGCCTTCATATTTTAACATTGGACTCAACAACAAACAAATTCTCCTTGCATTATATTTCTTCACGTCAATATACGGGCCCCAAGTAGGGGTGACGTGGGCCCCAAGTGGTCCCCGGGCCGTGAGTTTGAGACCCCTGATACCACTGCTTGCATCCACGATCTCAGTCTTCTGGTCGTAGGCGAGGGCAGGAATGTAGACTGAGCAGTAAATCGACAGCTTGATTTCACACTCAGCTCTCTTCACCATAAAGACTGGTACAGCGTTCAGATCCCCGCTGACTCCATCTGTCGATCTCCTGCTCCGCTCTCCACCCACTTGTGAACCAGACCCAGAGATACTTGAACTCCTCCCAAACGCACCATTTTCTGGCCTCAGACTTCTCTTCCCAGCTGCTTCACA
Source organism: Oreochromis aureus (assembly GCF_013358895.1). Classification (NCBI taxonomy): domain Eukaryota; kingdom Metazoa; phylum Chordata; class Actinopteri; order Cichliformes; family Cichlidae; genus Oreochromis; species Oreochromis aureus. The sequence goes on from NC_052953.1 coordinate 2,972,645, forward strand.
CTTGGCTGCAAACCCTCCAGTTTAAGTGAGAGGTCACTTCCTGATAAAGCCAGAAGATCGGCAGAAAGCACAGAGGTGATCCCGAGGCCACCGAGCCAGAAACCACCTGCCACACTTTGCTGCGCCTGGAAATTCTATCCATGAAAGTTACGAACAATAAGTTTCAAGTCAGACACTGTTAGTTTTTATAATTCTGCATCTGCTTTGTGCCAGTTTGTTTTCGTCTGTTCTGTTTCATGTTTTATTGGCACTTCTTAACGCCTCACTCATGACTGAGGTGAAATATGCATTTCCCTTAAAATCATTAAGCTAATGCGTCATAATAAAGTGATGCGTAGGTCCTGAGCTCTTCCCTCTGTAACACCAGAGGAAACAATGTGGTCTTTATCAGTGGAAGGCCATCTGCCTCCTCCTTTTCTCCTGTGCACTCAGTGATGCTTGGCTGTCATGCAGGTGGATGATGATAATATAAGGGTAGTGTAGAGCTTCCAGACAGGAGATGGTGCCAGATAAGAAGACAGGCCCTCTCAGGGAGGTAAGGAAGCCCCTCCTTAAGGACTCAGCGAGTTATCTGGGTAGTTCAGAGGAGGCACTGTAGGTCTGTGAGCAAACCGCAGCGTACAGCCGTCTTACACGTTTGGCACAAGTTGTTGTTAATGTCATGGCGATAATGGTGGCTTTCTCCTCACTCGCCATTTATTTCAATATTAACCTCTTAAGACCCGAACTCTTCCACGACATGCATTTTTAATTTCTCTTTGATATTTGGGCATATTGGGGCCCGATGAATGTAAAAACTTTGCCAGATTTTTTTTTTTTTACCATATTTTTGTTTTTAAGAAAAATGAGAGCCACAAATGAGGATATTCATTTAAAATTTTGATAGAACAGTAGCAGTATAATGTCCTCGTAAGTGGATATCAGGCCCAAGTAGAGCAAAATTGAGTATTTTGGTCTAAATAACCAAAAATGTGATGTCCACATATGTGGACGGCAGGTCCTAGGAGGTTAATATCACTGCTGTCTGACATGTGACTTGTTTAAATTGCTTTAGTTGGTGGACATCCAGGTGTTCTCCAGACTGAGTGCAAATAAGGCAAAAACTGCACGTGGTCTGTCCACTGCTGAAAGCAGGACCACAGGAGAGCCGATGCTACACGCCTGACCTGACAGACGGACACTGGGACACATTTGCATGTACACATCCAGTTTGTAGCAGTGGCCTTTATGACCCTTGTTATATTTTAGTCTTGACCACAGAAGTCTTAATATTTTAAAGAAATGCTGCTTTGATGTTAAACTGCGCTTTGCAGTCTTAGTAAAAACTGAGCAGCAGTTTCTTCATTCGCTTACAGGCTCCACAGACTGTTACTGAGGGCTGCTGCTGGCCTGCAGACCACACTTTGAGAACCCTGACTGGGAATTGTTCCATTGTCAGTAAAACTCATGCCCATGTCTCCTTTCCTTCCCTCCACATGAACTGGAGTCGGCTTTGATTTTTCCTGCTCATCCTTCATGCAGATCATTAAAGATGCTTTGCAGTGCAAATGGCAGCATATTTGTACCTGTAATGGAGTTACTGAATTTAGTACAATAACGTGTTAAATTACTGCAAAAAAAATGCATCCACGTGGAAAAGATTAAGAAACAGCAGCGCGACCCCTGCACAGACCAGAGCGAGCACCAGTGAGAATGATGGCGGGCTAATAATGCAGGTTAATAGGACACTTTATTAGATTCATCAGTAAGATAGTAGAAGGGTATCAGCTGGCACTGGGATCAGCTGATCAGCCTGGAATTAAAGCTAAGCTTGACTTAGTGACTTAATTAAACTCGTGTTTTTGTTTCTGTATTGCTCCCAAGTTTGATGCTTTAGGTGAGCGTGTTAGGGGGAAGCTGCACTTTCACTGAGGACACACACAGTTTATTTATAGCACATAATCATAAACATTTGAAATGAAAACTTACACTGTTCACAGAAAAACACAGTAAACTGGAAATAAACCGGTAAAGCAGTGGTATTCAGATTTCTCTGGGAGTACTCCTAAATGTTGCTTCATGAAAACGTATCATAACCTCGTGGTGTGTGTGAATAAACAGGCTGATTGTGGTCACGTATCTGAAGGACGGTACAATCCAGGCAGCTGGTTATCGTCTGGGTGTTTTGAGCTGCTTTAATTATTTTAACCGACACATTTTGAAAGTGTTTCTGATCATTTCTCCTGACTTCTTCGTTGGTGTTGTTTCCTTTGCACAAATACTCAGCCTCGGCGAGCAACTTTCAGTTTTGTTTGGTGCTCCGTGTGTCCCTCTTAACCATCAGCGCGGTGCACTTTCAAGACTCCAGTTCCAATCTCTGTTGTATTTTTCACGGCCTAATACAGGAGCCGAGTGTAGCTTAAATAACAGTTTATAAAGCTGTCGCAGAACCGATGGTGTGGACAATACGGGTGACGTATTACAGCCTGACAGAAATCAAATTCCATAAAAATGAAATTGAAAACCCTCAGCGAGGCGGCCTTGCTGCTGAGTAGACAGCTCGTTTTAAAGTTTTCAGAGGACTGAGGAAAGCCAGCTCTGGGTGTTGCAGCACATTTTTAGAACAAGCCGCGGGCCTGTGAAATCAGACACTGCTAATTTTCTGTCATATATTATTTTACGGCTGTATTTCATCCTGTCACTCCGAGTTGTTAAAGTGTTGCCTGTGAAAATCTGATGTATGAGTTGAAGGATTTTACAGTCAGAATCTGTGAGTGGACTCAGAGAACACCGGTGTTTATATTGTATTATAAATATATCCAGTGGCGATGTTAGCAGGCTCTGATGTTCTGATGAAAGTCATAAAGCCTGTGTAAACCAATGTAACCTCACAGAACTGCAGGAAATAAACAGTATTTTATATAAAATCTTTATTTCAAGTGCAGATCTTAAGATCATGTGACCCCAGTATGGTGTATAGCCTCGGCTGGTGTTTGGCTCACGGGAGCAAAAGTCACAGGAAAGACTTTTTAAAGCCAGAATGTGCACAAACTGAGGCTTCTTGCTTTTTAACGCTGCAGTTCTTTGTTCTTTTGAGCAGTTCCCACAAAACCCTCCAGTTTTTTATCTGCACGTCTTTAAGCTCAGTTTTTTATATCTCATGATGTAACTACCAAGCCATCAGCTCAGACGGTAAGTATTTAAACGCCTCAGAAAAAAATCCCCTTGTGTCCAGCTAAGATTTCAGTGTGAGCATTAAAGATCAGGACATTTTCGTCGTAAGCAAAACCAAATGTAGACTGATTTAAATTTTAGCTGTTTGCTAATCTATCATTATTGCATTTTATGGGGCGATCGTGGCTTAAGAGTTGGGAGGTCGCCTTGTAATCGGAAGGTTGCCGATTCGAGCCCCGGCTTGGACAGTCTCGGTCGTTGTGTCCTTGGGCATGATACTTCAATAAATAACTGCACACAACAAATGTTACGAATATGTTTGTCTGGAGGCAAAAAATATATATTTAATATCATATTAAAAATCCGATAATTAAAACATTTTAATGTCTTACCTCGTGCATTTTCTGTCGTCATCCTGTCATATGATGGTGTCGTTTCTGCCCATCGGGGACCCCAGCATGAACTGACCTTAATTCAGTTTTTATCTTTGGTGGATTAAAGAGGACCTCCAGGCTTCCACTTCCTGGACCTTTGCTGTTTATTCACAGCATGCAGAGTTTGTATGTTTTTAATCTGAAACTACCTGTTTTTGTGTTTTACTTGCATAAAGCAGATGCCTCATGGTGATGGCCGCCTGCCCAGCCACAGCGTGTCGTCTCAGTACCGCATGCACTCCTACTACCCAGCAGCCACCTACCTGACTCAGGGCCTGGGCTCCACCAGCTGTGTGCCACCCTTCTTTAGCCTGGATGACAACAATAACAGCTGCTCTGAGACCATGGCAGCCTGTGAGTGACACACAACAACACCAGACACACACTTCTCAGGCTCCATAAACCTTTACCCAGACTTTATCAACAGTACATCGAAGGGAGGATTGCACTCGAATCCAGAGCGCCATAAAATGTACTTTTTACTTTGACTAAACTTTTTTACTTCCTGCTTCTGATGCAGTTCTGTGAAAGCGGGTCTGACCCGAGCGTTTCTGAAGCTACAAAGTTAAATACAGTGCTGCTCTGTTTCTTTTTGGCATGTTTAAAGATGAAGTAGATTTGATCCCCTGATCTCTGCAGCACTCGATTTCTGGCACTTGCCAATCTCAGACGCTGATCTCTTCTTAACGTGGCTGTTGACGGAGGTGGCTTGGATTTTCTGCCTTTCTCATACCTGTGAATGTGGGCTCATCAGATTGTGTATGTGTTGCTTCACATGTTCAGCACAGTGTTTTTGGAACTTTGTAAAGACTGCATGTAAGTGCATGATAAGAGAGAAGATCCAGCATAAAGCAGAAGAGATAAAGGGAGGCTGGTCGATCAATAAGGCTAAATGGAAATTAAGGACATTTTAAAGGATCTGCTGTTTGATGGTTTTCAGGCAGGATAAGCTTCAGATCAGTGACAGAATTCTGTCTCTGCAGTGGACGTCGTTATTAGATTAGTGTTCAGAGAGCACATGACATAATCTTAACAACTCATGCCTCTCAGATAAACTTGCTAATAACAGAGGACTCCAGCATGCAGAGGTTCACATTTGCATGAGCACAGTGAGACTGCAAAAGCTGGTTCGACTGAGACATTGAGGTTTCTGATTAAGAGTATCTGGGCCTGTAAATTTCATGTTCCCAGGGTTTGGTGCAGTTCTTGAGGTCTGGGTTAATATATGCGATAACTTCTTTTTGTTTGTTTATGTCACTGTAGGGTTTGTCTTGATTTTGTGTTTCTTTACGTTTTCTTTGGTGATTTTTATTATTTGTTGTAGCTTCTGTTCCCTCGAAGGATCTCGGACTGTTTTTGTTGTTTTTTTGGTGACTTCCTGTTTTAATTTGAAGCGTCTGCCTTCCAGTTTCACTTTTGTAGTGTTTGTTTTGTGATTGTCGGCACTGTTGTTGCGTTGAGTGCTCAGTCTTTGTTCATTTCTCTTGACACACCCACACCTTGACAGAAGGTGCTCGTCTCCCTGTGATGGAGCTGCGTCTGAGTCAGTGTTAAAACTTCATGCTCGGACTGTTGGACTGATGTTCTGTATTCACATCTGTTACCTGTACAGATCTGGGCTGTTCTAACCCACACCTCCCTCATTTTTGTGATCCTCTGATATATTTAGAATCATAAACCTGTAGGTTACATAAATTCTGTAGCAATTAGCATAAAAAATCTCTTTTTTCCTCGTGTGTCCGCCTCTTATAAACCTTTGCACATTGCAAAGATTCAGTTCTATAAAGCCTTAAATAAAAACTAAAGTTTTCTTTGAACTATTTCTGGCACTCTTGGCACAGGATAATCCATTTTTCCTTTTCTTGCACTTGGCGACAGTGGGAAGGAAAAACTCACTTTTAACAGGAAGAAGGCTGGGTTAAGGAAAGGGAGACAGGACAAAAGGCACGCAGAGGGGGAGAGCCAGAGATTAATAATAACTAATGATAAAAAATGAAGGAATAAATGAAAATGAATCATAGGTGCATCTTGGTTGCAGAGATTTAAAACACTCTGAGTTAATTTGATCCATTTTCTTACCCTTTGGCTCAGTTCCCTTCATGCATACATCTAAAAACTGGGTTTGTTTTATTTTTAAGAACTAAAGATGAAGGTTGTTTTGTATATTATTGCTCATATATAAAGGATATAGGGGAAAAGCATCAACAGTACAACATAAATATCCTTCTTTCAATGAAACGGAGCGCTGACACCACCAGCATCGCAAACCTAAAGACCCCCACATCTCTCCTTGTGTCTGTATTTGTTTATGACTTTCACCTGTCCTTTTCCTGTGGGGGTCCCACGTCAGCCCCCTGCTGTGAATCGCCATGCTCCATTACAAGATAACAACGCTCTCTGTGGGTGGCCCCACAGTTAGTGGCAGAGAATCAGCCTGCCTCAGTCGGGTTCTTTCACCTTTATTCTAGTTTAGGATCTCTCATCAGGAAGCGTGTACTTGCATCACTTATACCTGGAGACGTTTTTTCATTAATCGGATTTTTAGCTTCTAGACTTTAGAAATTAAATGATCTGATGTGTTTTTAAAGACAGAAACAGCCTTAGTGGCTTACTGAATGTAATAAAAACAGCACAGCAGATCCCCAAAGACATTAAGGTGGCTCAGTATAGCAGAGGGAGGTACAGAGCAGAGCGCAGTGCAAAGAAGAGCTGTCATTTAAAACACTGACACGATGGTTGATGATTTATTTGAAATGACAGACTGTGAGGATGTTTCCTGAGTAGCATGCTAACGTTACAGTTACTTTATGTTAGCAAAAGTGTTTAATGTTAGCTGCTGCAAACATTTTGATTGATTCCACATCGACACTGCCTGCTGTGTCACACAAAAATGTGCATTTCAGGGACTCATGAACTCATGCAGCATGAATTCTGGATGCAGGTCTTTAAGCTGTGTACTTTTTCCTGTGCTTGTGGACTTCCTTCTTATTCAGCTGTAAGGACCTTGTCCCTTCACCTAAAGTACAAACGGTACAGAACAGAAACAACATTGATGGCGTTTTCAGACTTGTAAGTGTTCGTCCTGGTGACATCTGCACTGCTCTCTTACAAATGTGATTTTGCTTGAAGGATCTGAGCTGCCACAGGAAACAGAGCCTGCTTATCTCAGCCCAGGTACCAGTTCTCCTCCAACACATCAGGGACATAAAACACTCATTTGAAGGGCTGTTTTTGCACAGGCGTTAAACCGATGGTTAGCATGCGAGGAAAGAAGGTTGCTAGCCCAACCTTGTGTAACTTCAGTGTGCAGGTATTTCCTGTTGAATGATATGATTCTATATTTTTTCATGCCTCTTAAATACACAACAGTGTTTGTGGGCACGTGTCTGTTAGACTGTGCTCAGTTTTGACCATTAGACTGATTAAATTGACTAATAAATTATTCTCCAAAAAAAAATAAAAGATAAAAGAAATAAAAAAAAAAAAATAAAAAAATAAAATAAAATAAAAAAATAAATAAATAAATTATTCTCCATGAACATCAGATATTATCGTTTGCTTGTTTAGATCTTCATTTTATTGTAAAAAGGTAAAATCTACAGTAAAGATAAACCTAGAACCTCCCCACGCTGTCTCGTTTCTCATATTTTATTAAATCATGTTTCACTTCAGCCGACCTTCATCAGGTACAAAAACCAGTGTTTTCAAAATGTTCACTCCCATCCACCCGGCAGAATTCCAATTAGGGAATATTGGATGTTGAAATACTTGACACGTGTTTGCTGTTAATCAGACAATGGGCCATTATAATAAAAACACAGGAACAGACTCACTAACAGGAGGAAGCCTCTGACAGACTCAGGCACAGAGGATATCTGCCTCCATCGGTGGGGAGAGTGGCGTCTGCTGTGGGCTAATATGCAGCTACTGCTGCACAAGCTCTGATAATGTGGTTCTCAGAAGAAGTAACTAAGTGTCTAAAAGGGAGGCCTGTCGGGTGGAGAATGTTTTTCCTTGACTCAGCTTATTGTCATCATGCCTGCTTAGTTCAGACACAACCAAACTTGGTGTGTGGGTGTGCGCCGTGTCTCCCAGAGCTGGAAGATAAAGCGTGTTTCTGCAGACAAGGCTGCGTTTAATATGCCGCTAGTTAGATTACTCCTGTGCTTCTGTAAACAGGAGTGTGCATGTGTCAGGCCGCGGCCTTGAGCTTTGCTGAGGCTCATTCACATCTTATCAGCAAGTTTTTGGACAATGACCATTTTTGTAGCTTTGGCTCTGTGTGCATGTCAACTGAAACTGCCAAGAAGTGAACACTTTCAGCTTTACTTCAACAACTGCATTAATCGTTTCAGGATTATAAACGTTTTTATACACAGCCCTGCATCATCAGAGGCTCAGGAGGTGGCAGATAAAAAATGTTTGTTTTTTATCTGCACATGAAAACATGAAAACTTGATGTTGATGGAAGTTTAGGCTACCATCGTTAGACTGGAAATAAAGACTCATAATAAAACACAGATATGATTGCTGGTTTTCTTTTTGTTATTTTGGTGTAAAATCATGTTTCTGATTTTGAGTTTAGCTCATTTGGAGTTCAAATGATGAGGAAGAGAAAATGTCTGTGTCCTGTGACAGTTTGGTTTGGACCTCAGTTCACAGCCATGGTTCTGGTTCATACCTTCAGGTGCACGGTGGTGCAGTGGTCACTACTGTGGCCTCACATCAGGAAGGTCCTGATTCAAAATCCACCGCCCAGCTGAGACCTTTTATGTCTGCTCACTCTTCTACAGTACTCTTCTTCCTCTACTCTTTCAGGGTACTCTTCCTCCCACAGTCCAAAGACACATTAAACATGGTGGTTCTGAACTGGTCATAGGTGTGACTCGTGTGTTACCCCTGCAACAGACCGGCGACCAGGTGTCCAGGGAGCACCCCCCCCTCTCGCTCCAGAATCTGACAAGCACTTAGGAAAATGGATGATCGGGTTCATAACGTGTTTTTTCTTTAGAGGGATGCACAACAGAAACAGGGTGAAATGTATTTTTACTACAGATCTGATCGCTTCATCGTGGATCAGCCTGTTAAGAATGACATCATCGTTTGTATCGTGAGCTAACTGTCACAGCGTTACTGTCGTCGTATTTAAACAGAGAAATTCAGTGTAATCAATGAAATTCACTCTTTTCCTAAAGATAACTTTTGGATAAGAACTTTAATTATTATGTAACAGCAGTCGATTAATCATTAATCAGTAATTTGTCAGAAAGTCCAATAATTGACCTAAAATAATTTGTTTTGCTTTATGCAGTAACCAGAAGCAATCCAGCAAGAAAACCTGAAAAAATGACTCATTTTAAAGTTAATAACTAATCAGTTAATTTTTACATTTATAAATAAATAGTTGAGGATTAATTTTCTTCCCATATTGATTTTGGACTGTTTACTGAATAAACTGAACACTTTGACGACGCCTCTTTGAAATTGGACATTTCTACTGTTCTAAAGTCAAAACAGTCATTTTTAGCTTTTGGTGGTAGAGATATAATCCAGGATATAAGTTCTGGTTTCAGGTCTGCATTTCAGAAACGGCTTTGCTGTGACTGAAGGTGCATCTGGAGCATCTCCGGATCAGTCGACGAGGAGGAAATGGCTGTGAGCTGCGAGCCTCGCTGCCCTCCCTTCCACCTGGCAGCCAAGCAGCACCCTGTCAGATTTATCTCCCTCCCAGGATAAGGCTAATCATTTGGCCAAATACAGAGATCCAAATAACCTTCAGGAGTGCCACGTTGTCCTTTCCCCTCCCCTCCTCGCCTCCTCCTCTTCTTCCTCCACCCCTCTTCGCCCTCCCCCTTCTCAGGCCCCGCTGTCTCCGCAAAATTGCCTTCTGGAGTTAGTGAGCGGGAACAGTTAAGATTTACAAACAATGATGAAGCTTGTCATGCGTCTTTCTCCATCCGTCACGGCGGTCCGGGCGGAGCTGTGGGTAGAGCCGTCCCGGTGTTCTTCATAAAAGCCAGCTCTGTGTGAAATACGCCCCCGGCCGGCCTGTTTACTGCCCCGCGCTCGTCAGCAGCCCCGCCGCCGTAAATCGCCGAGCGGGAGGTGACAGTGCAGTCCATCAAACTCCCACCCCACTTCGCTGCCCTCCCAACATCTCACCTCGCACTACCCCCACCCCTCATCACTCCATATAGACACACACAAACCGCAAACACCCGCCCCGCTTCCTCGCTAAGATCTATCCGAGGAGGCTCAGATGAGCTGCCCGAAAAGAGTTATGGCGGTTTCGGTCTTACGGGAGACAGCCGCGAGCCCGGTCCGTCGGTGTTTATGTTCTTTCTTTTTTGTCCTTGTGTAGACTTTTTCAAAATTCACCAGAGCCCAAAGTTTGCGAGCTGTCAGCAACTTTCCTTCCACCTCCTCTGACTCGGTTTTTAGACCTCGACTGTCTGACTGTACGTTTGTCTGTTTTTGTTATATTGGTGTCAGCACGGCGTGCAGTCATTTAAATGCAAATCAGATTGTTGAGCTATTGCAGATGTTAATCCTGCTAATCGATAGACCTGTGTAAGCCCATTAAGTTAGAAATCCATTACTATCTTTCTAGATGATATTCTATTGATTTTTCTTACTTCGGTCTACACTGTACTGTACGCCAGCGTGAGTTACTGCGTATAAAGTCTGTCGTTTCAGGCGTTCCCCTCCTCGCGCACCCCCACAGTAACAGGCGGGGAAACAAACGGCGGAGAGATTGGCTTTAGTAAGTTTCTTTGTGTCGTGTGTAAAATGGGCTTTACCTGCTTTCAGATCAGATTTCTTTACACTCACAAAAAGAGTTAGAACGTCCCTTCACACACACACACACACAGACACACACACACACACACTCGGGCCGCACTCATTCCCGAGATGTCGGCAGGGCCTCTCGCTCTTTTGGATTTATTAAACCTGAAACAAATCGGTACCTGAAACCCAGGAGGTGACCTTTTCAGAGGGAGTGCTGTTTCATGTCATGTAGCAGCCAAAGTTCATTTCCTTGGTCACTGACAGGCTGACAACATCACTCAGCTACGTGCGTTGCAACAAAAACAAACGGTTGCTGTAGGAAGCAAAACTTTTGTATTGATTATGGCAGTTAAAGCTCTCTATATGATTTCTGTGACACACAGGAAAAAGTTGGGGTGTTGTTTAGTAGATAAACAGGAACATACTGTGATTGTAGCTGGCTTCAGATTTAAATGTACAAATTGAAGTTGGACATTTGCTTATTTTGTCCTTTTGCTCTAAATGCTGTAATTCAGTCTATGTTCTCCACACATGGATCTTTATGATGTCACTGGGAGTGGATGTCCCTAATGTGATGTCTGCAGGTGCACAACTCAGGCTCCTTAGAGAGTCAAAAAGATGGACGTAGCTTCCTGGTCCGACAGGCAAAGCCAACATGGAGATGCCTTAAACCTGTATTCTTTCTATTAGACACCAGGGGGCGATAGTTGTGGTTCCAAATACAGAGGAAAACTTCCCTCTTTATGCGTATGCTCATTGGCTACATACATTCACATGAACAATAGCAACGCAACCTACAGTTCAACAACACAATGAATGAAAACTTTGGGTTTGGGGTACTTTTAAATACAAAAACATTCACCTGTCTTTAGCTTAAATAAGTTCACACATATTTAGCTCTATAGGAGCTTTTATTGCTCATGGAGTATGGGCCATGCTCTTTAATACTTCGTGTTGTTAATCTGTTTAAACATGAACAGTTGTAGGTTTGACGAGAGTCACCTGTTACAGGTAATACTCTATAAGACTTTTGTAGATTTGCTTCAGATATTTTGATCGATTTTATTTTTCGATAGTGTACAGTAGCATTTTAACAGACGTTTTACTTTGTTATGATGATTATAGTTTGTCTGCAGCATTGATGTTGATGTTTGCTGTCCTGCAGTTCACATTTACCTTAACTGTCTCTACATGTTTGTTCTATTTAATGGCTGATATCACAAAAGTGTTTGCTTTGTTAAAAAAATACACTCATCAGTAAAGTGCTTCAGTGTTGGACAGGAAAAAGAAAAGATGTACTGTTCAGTAATTAACTGATGTACATCCAGAAATTACCAGCTTTAAAAAACTGAAAACTCAGAGACACAGACTTTTAAAAACATATTAAAATTTGTTAGTAACCCTGGTTATTACTTGGGTCACTTCTTCGTATAAAAACACTTTGCGATCTTTGCAGTTTTTCAGAATACATTTTGTTTGCTGTTTGTTTCTGCGAGTCCCCGCAGTGTTCCCGCCGGGGCCGTCGGGCCTGGAGGACGTCGTTGAACGTGTGTCTGACTGAGTGGCCGTTGCTCACAGAAAAGTCCCGCGTGTCCTATCAGGTTGTCTTCCACACTTTGCCGTGCTGCTAAGTGCCCTGATAGCCCGTGGGGCTGTGGACGGGCTAAATACCGGTGTAATTGTCTGCTCGGGGTACAAGCACCGCTGTAATGCGTTGTACAACCACCATTAACACAGGCCCGGGGCTGTGGAGACATTAAATGGCCAGGCTGTGTAGTTTATGTCCTCTTCCCCTCACTCTCTATTTCTCTTTCTCTCTCACACACACACACACACACACACACACACACACACACACACACACACACACACATTGTCCTGCTCTGAGGGGCTTAAAAGGAAATGAAATGTGATCCTATTGGCTGCTGTTTCATCTTTGATTTTCTTTGATGTGCTGCAGATATCAGTCTTTGTTGCTCGGGACGTTTGGATTACCTTTAGTTTGTATCTATAGTTCAGGAACTTTGTTAGCGGCGGTATCTGGACCCGGTGAGCAAACAGAACAATCAGACTGAAGCGTTTCTGATCCACAGTTGCATAATGAGACCTAAATGTCTGCCACTTATTCACTCAGAAAACACACTTTTGCATTTTTGTCATGTTTTCTCTTGTACTTTCACTTATATTGTCTGAGATCTTAAAGCTTTAAACATTTAACTCTAAAAGCGATTAAAAGTCCTGATGTGCTCGTGTTCGGTTGCCTTGAGTTTTGTTTTTTTTCATGAATGGAAAACCTGGTGCACTTGATTATTTTCCTGTTTTTCTTTTAAATAGAAAGAATAGGAAACTGATATTCAGATTTTTGATGTGGTTATGTATATGTTTAGGACTGATATTTATATTTTTGTAAAGTTATATCCTAATTAACATTAATAATAATAATAGCCTTTTTAATGAAGTCTCTTGTATTATGGTAGCATTTCAGGTTCTTAAATACTGAAAAATGACTTTTAAACATCGTCTCCTAATCTAGATTCTAACCTGCCTGGTTCTACGCAGCTAATCTCAAAATGCAAACATGACTTATATCTAAATGTTCTCTGGATATAAACGACTTCTTGGATGTTGTTTCCTACTGTGCTGCGTTCCCACTTAATGGTGCTCGTGTAGTCTCTTTCCTCGCGTTGTTTTGAGCATCAGCAGCGGCTGACAAATGACGCGGCCGTGGCAGCTCTCCGAAACAGCCGAACGACTTGGATAAACACATTTGGCAGCTTTAGCACCCGCGAGAGGCGTCCTCCTATCCATAGCAATATATTTCACTCTTCCTGTGTCCTTTACTTTGGCATTTTTCTTACCCTGTCGCCTCACAATGAATCTCTTGTTTAAAATGTAATGATAGAGAAGTCCTGCAAATATCGATCGGCCACCTCAGCTCATTATTGCATATCCATAACTCTTCGATGGATCATGTCAGGGAGCCCAGCGATGGACTGACGGGCCATTTTGTGAGCTGATGGGGCACAGTAGCCCAAATGGAGATTTAGCATAGGGACGAGGGCTGCGTCACGCCTCTGTAGCAGTCATCTTCACTGGGGACAGATTGGTTAACAATGCCGGAGCAAAGGTTCCTCCCTGCTTAATTAGCCTTTGACCCCGACAGTCTCCGTGGCCCTCGACTCGGTTTGGTTCCAAAACAAACCAATAATGAGCCTTTAAGTGTTTTCTGATCCTCTGCATCCCTTTGAACAACTATCTTAACAGCTATTTATTAACAAGGTGAGAATGATAAATGTATTTAACGGTACAGACAATAAAACAAATAGTCCTTATTCATGAAAATGCAAAAGTTATTATTGACTCTGAAGATGTTTGATGTGAAATAGTAGTAGCTCAGGCATCCAGTGACGGACTGTCAGCAGCAGTCACAGTGCAGAGCGAGTCTGTGGTTTGTTTCAGCAGTGCTGGCTCTATTTGTACACATATATATATGTAGGTGGGCCTTTGTATGCGCTCAAGGCTCGTTGTTCTGTCAGAAACATCTTTGTGTTGTGAGAAAAAGAACAAATATAATCATACAACCAAAACAAAGAGCAGCCTGTCCTTAGGCTCTGTTAGCTTAAATACATATTTGTGGTACAGAGTCAGTGTTCTGGTTTCCCTTCAGTGCAGTGACTCTTTTTGTTGCTACTGCTTCCACAGCAAACACACTTCATTTGGACTAATTCTTCAAACTTTATGGGGGAAAAAATTCTCTCAAAGTAAAAAGAAAAGAAAAAAATTATTTTTGTCTCACTTCAGATCTGGATTTCTTTCCATTATCTGGATTAGTAGTTTATAAACTTGATAAGTTACATAATTACCTTAGGGGTTATTAAAGTACTCTAATTCTGAACTCTAAATAAGTGGGAAGCAGTGGGCATTTAGTCTGTTGGCATAGTAGTAATTGAAAAATTCAATGAAATGCGTGAAATTATGAGTCACACATAAATTCTGTCAGGTTTAAAGGCTCCAAAAACATTTAAGATGATCTCTTTTGATCAGCTGTAATACAAACAGTAATATGGATTATGTGATGTCAAAGAAATGAAACTAGCATTTTTTTAATAAACTGATACATTTTAGACTGTTAGATTAAAATTATTGTTAAAACTGTTCCTTAAATTGTTCAACCTGCAGCATTAGGGCTCCTACAGAAAAGTCAGGTGGTTTAAAGCTGAGGGTGAAGGTCTGCACTGTGAACATCAGCTGAGTGTCATGAGCCTCCACTGTTCACTGCTCAGTATTTAAAGCCCGCCTGCCTGACTGCTCTTTGACTGAGTTTTCCGGGCCATTAAGTCCTGCTGCTCGCCTGATGATGAGGAGCCAAACGCCCATACGGGGAGCGTCCATCCCTACAAGGGCTGTCCTCAGTTGGACACACATGGGACCCTCTCAAACTGGCCAGGCGCTTTTTTTAAGCTGCAGCTCGTATCTTTTTAATGGGAGCCATTTAATCCCAGGTCAACCTTGTCATGTGACAGGCAACTCTTCATTCGTAAGATTGAATTTTTGCTGCCTTGATAACAGCCTCCACTAAGTGTTGCTGTCCCTGGACAGAAAGTGCTCTCAGGCAGTCGACAGTAGCGGGGAACTGGGAGCCTGCAGACACTGAACAGTGTCTCCTTTGCAGTTAAAAGTTGCCAAAGTGAGAGCCGAAGGCTCTAGATGAGGCCGAGTCATCTACTGCAGAGACAAGAGTTTGAATCTAGTCGAGTTATAAGTCATGCAGCTGTTCTCTCTTAACCTCCTAAGACCCGAACTCTTCCACGGCATGCATTTTTAATTTCTCTTTGATATTTGGGCTGATTGGGGCCTGATGAATGTAAAAACAAAGAATTACCAGATTTTTTTTTTTTACCTTATTTTTGTTTTTAAGACAAATACGAGCCACATATGAGGATATTCTTTTAAAATTTTGATAGAACAGTAGCAGTATAATCTCCTCGTAAGTGGATATCAGGCCCATGTAGAGCAAAATTAAGTATTTTGGTCTAAATAACCCAAAATGTGATGTCCACATATGTGGACGGCAGGTCCTAGGAGGTTAATATATCATTAATGTGTTCTTGTCTGTTATTCTTAATTAGGGTTAAGACAAGGTTGATTTTTCAGTTTGTTTGTTTTTGTCAGGAGTTTTAGTTTAGCTGCAGTCTCGTTAATTGTTAATTTATTTCAAACATGTAAACAATATACAGGTACATTTAAAAAAGAAAATAAGAGAGAGAAAAAATACTATACAAAAGTCAATACATTTCAATATAGCTACCATTCTGATTCATTTACATGTTGAAAGGGAGTGAAGAAGTAAACACTTACCCCTTTGCCATAAGTTATCAGTTAATAAGTCAGCTTCCTTACTGATATAATCTGTAATAAAAACAGTGAACAGGTTTCTGATATACTATATACTATAATATCACATCATGAATTCTTTTTAAATAGAGACATTCACTTAATAACTCTTTTTGAACTGTTTTATGTTTGGACATTGCTTTAATTCCATATTCAGACTGTTCCACAGTTTCACTCCATGAACAGAAACACAAAAGCTTTTTCTTGTAGTTCGGACCTTCCCTGTTTTTAAGTTACAAAAACCCCTTAAATTATAACTTCCTTCTTTAAAAACAAACATACTCTGAATATTACCTGGCAGTTCTTTATTTTTTGCTTTGAATAGAATTGGTTCATGTCTATTTCTATCACAATTTATGTAGAGGTCACCTCCCCTGGTGTTTCTGTTATGCCTCTCTGTCTCACACTGTCTGTGTTCTTTGCTCCCTTCTGTTTCCTTCTACATATGTATGTTAATGATGTTCTTGCTGTTTGTCCAAGTTAAGCTGGACATTGTTTAATTCTGGACTTTCCATTTCCACCAACATGTTCTGGATTTGGCTTCTTCTCTACATACTCCACACACAATGGTCAAATTACCAAAAGTTGAATCTGTTCATCTGGACGTAGCGTTTTGTGGGAGAAACGTTTCGTCGCTCATCCAGGTGACTTCTTCAGTCTCAGCTGACTGCAGGTTTCCCCAAACCTTATAAACAGTACATTTGCATAATGACTGAAACCAGCCCACTGAAGGAACAATGGGCTGTGAGGTCAGTTCCTTAATCATAATTATGCAAATTCCCATGACCATTGATCAACAACCACTGACCAAAACCCACTGATCAAAGAACACTGATCAATGGCCATGAGTCCCATTCACAGAGAGTTGGGGAATGGCTACAATCACAGCATTGTAAGATGGCGAAAGATGGACCCTTAGGCCCCCTCCTCGATTCAGAGATGGTCTTTCCCTTTTCACGTAAATGGCCTCCTCAAACCTCAGAAATGTTTGAGGTTCAGCGACCTAAAGGCTCACAAAGCTGTTAGCAGGTTTCAGAGGCAAAGTCCCAGTTAGGTGAATTATTTTCTTTGTTAATGAGCGATAAGATCGGCCTCGTTGATGTGAAATGATCTCTGCAAATTTGGATCCTGTGCTAAGTAGGTATTTATTTCAGATACACAAACTCCCCTGACAATCAGTACAGTTGAAGGCAGAGCTAAGCATGCACATACAGGGTGTGTGTGTTTACTTAAGTGTTATCTACCCACATGACCCTTGTGTACAGGAGATGAGTGTGGAGCATGAAACCCACAGAGCGAGCTTATCCTCGGAGGATCAGACTGAATTACCATCGCACACATCTGGGCTTTTGTTCCCTGCTTTGGCAGCAGCAGAAGTGATTGTACCTCCATTCACACCCTCCCTCCCTCTCTTAGCAGGACAAGTGGGAGGTTAAAAAAGCTTCCTTTTGTTAATCCACACAAAGACTGTTTAATAGTTTGGAAATCTTATATAGAGTGCTGAGTGAGTGAGAAAAGGGCACACGTTCATTCCGGAGAATGAACTCTGAGCATCACAGGCAGTTTGTTACAGCCTGGAGGTGAACTTTGGACAGATTTGATATTCTTAGTTATTACTGTCAGACATGTAGATGAAAGTTACAGTGTAAAGTGCTCAGGAGGCCACACATAAAATATATTACATGAAAATTATCTGTATCCATGGCTACTGTGACGTCACCCATTTTTGTATTTTTTTGGCACCTCATTAAATTCCCATATTAAGACCAGAGTCTTATCAGCTAATGCAGGCGAGCTGGTTTGGTTAACAAGCATCCATCAAGTCGACAAACGTCAGTGACTTGAAGAGATGATAGATGATCACTGGAGATGCAAAGTGGGCGGGGTTAAACTTTTCCAACTCTGAGGTCAGAAAATGAGGCAACTTTGAACGAGAGCGAAGGGTTCTGTTGATTGACATACGACATGCTGGGAAATACATTAGATTGTTACCTAGGAAACCGGAGCCATCTACCTGTCTTCAACGTTTAGATTTTATGTGTTAAGCTTTTATTAACCCCCCTATTGAAGAATGGGGGGCTGGAGAGTGTGCACCAACTACAGGGGGCTCGCACTCCTCAGCCTCCCCAGCTCTGTGCCTGGGACACTGGAGAGGAGAGTCTGTCCGTTAGTCAAGCCTCCGATTCAGGACCATTTTCAGTCATGGAATGCTGGATCAGCTCTTCATCCTCTTGGGAATATTCGAGAGTCGGGGGAGGTTGCTTGACCACTCAACATGTGTTTTGTGGACTTGGAGAAACATTCAATTGCGTTCCTCGAGGTATCCCTTGGGGGTGTTTCAGGAGTATGAGGTGTCTGGTCTGTAAAAGCTGGACCTTTTTCGTGGATGTTTGGCTTCACCAGCGCTGCTCTGTGTCACATATTCACATGTTATGGACAGAATATCTTGACATAACCAGGTGGTGGGTACGCGTGATTTCATATTTGCTCTTTGCAGATGATATGGTTCTGTTGGCTTTATTGGATGTAACCTCCAGCTCACACTAAAGTGGTTTGCAGCTGAGTGTGAAGCAGCGGGAGTTAGATCACCTGGAGGTCTGAGGCCATGGTTCGTGGAGTGGCCACTCCGAGTGAGGGAACAGTTACCCAAGGTAGACGAGTTTAAGTATCTCAGGGTCCTGTTCATAAGTGAGAGAGTGGAAACGAAGAAAATCCATGGATGGATGAATGAAACCTCCTAGTTGTATTATATTAAGATTTTGATTTAATTTTTTAAAATTTTCTGTTTAATTAAGCACTTCTGATCTATTTAGTTTTGTGATTTTGTATTGCTGTAACACGTTTCCACACACACACTTCCAAAAATTCAGCGTAGATAAGATAAAGAATATGTTTAATTTAATTAGTGTCATTAACAGGTGTGATGTGGCTAATTGAGAACACGGCTTCCTGCTGTTGCAGCAGCCTGACATTAATCTGTATTAAACAGGAGAGCAGAGGACAGTCGGATGCAGCTGGGAACATGTGTACTACAGTGTGTCGTGATTTAACGTCCGCACTGAAACTAACGCGTCCAGTTGCTTTCGGCCTTTAATTACACCATAGATTTCCTGCTGATGAACAGGCGGCGAATTAACAGTGAGAAGGCTAATTCACAGCCGCTCTCCCCCACCCACTCGCTGTTATTGCCACACAAGTGGGCCGCTGAGGGATGGTGGGGAAAAAAGAGAAAGAGCTGAGTGCACTTAGCTACACAAACATTAGTATTAACGATCCGGCTGCCAGTTCAGAACTGGTGACAAACTGCAGACGGGCAGAAACTGGAGTCTGAAACCAATCAGGAAGTTAATGAGGAGAAAAATTACTCCTCTTCTCTCCTCCCACCACTGCTGAGGAGAGAACACACACACACACACACACACACACACACACACACACACACACACACACACACACACCAGTGCAGGGAGGTTTTATATTTTTTTAAGCTGTGACTTCAGTAGACTTGTGTACTCTGATCACCTGTGTACATTTCTCATAGTTTTATTGTATTTTGGGAGATGATGAACCTTCTAATCTGTTATTTTCTCTCCAGCTCTCCTGTAAACTTGATCCTCAGATTAACACGTGTGGAGCATCTTGATTAAGCAGCTGATTATTTTCTTGGTTTTATTAATAAATAACATAAATAAAAAATAACAAAATATTTTAATGTACCGTAAAGTAATGTATTTATTAATTACCTTAGCATTAAATATTTATTAATTTATTACTTTATTTATTAATTACATTTTATTAAACTATGATTTTGTTTCCTATTTGTATTTTTTGGCATTTATGCAAAACTGTCAAAATGTAAGTTTAAATTAATCTAAATATTTATTGAGTAATTCTGTGCCTCCTGATCAAACGGCTGTTTGACTTCTCTTGCTTCGATCTGGGAAACTTAACTTTTATCCTGTCAAATTAACACTTTCTATTCATTTTACAAACAGGGATGAATGATTACGTTTGCTGCCACATTAACTTCATTGTTTATTAGTAGCCATAGCCTGTTAGATTCAAGTTCAGTTCAGTTTTATTTATACAGCACCAAATCACAACAGCTGTCGCCTCAAGGTGTGTATTATTGTATTTTATACAATAATAGATACAGAGAAAAACCCAACAATCATATGACCCCCTATGAGCAAGCACTTTGGCGACAGCAGGAAGGAAAAACTCCCTTTTAACAGGAAGAAACCTCCGGCAGAACCAGGCTCAGGGAGGGGCGGGGCCATCTGCTGCGACTGGTTGGGGTGAGAGAAGGAAGACAGGATAAAGACATGCTGTGGAAGAGAGACAGAGATTAATAACAAGTATGATTCAGTGCAGAGAGGTCTGTTAACACATAGTGAGTGAGAAAGGTGAACCAATACTCTAGGAACCACTACCTTATGCTAATTATTGCTTTTGCTACTGACCTCTGAAATGTCTCAAAGTGTCCAGTGTTCATGTGTTCAGCTGTTAGTGGTGGGAGGGGCCGTGTGCCTGGCTGTCTAGAGGTGTGAAGTTGTGCGTGAGCTGGATGATGTGACCATTTCCTTTCCCACTCCATGTACTGATTTATTTTTATTTGAATTATAATTAAAGTTTTGGAAATCAGCTGTTCAAGTTTTTAAAAATGCACGACCCTTTTTTAGTTAATAAGTGTTTATAATGATTTGGTATAATAACTGTTTTCTGTGTGTTTCCCTCCCTGCACCGCCAACCGGTCGCAGCAGATGGCCCCGCCCCTCCCTGAGCCTGGTTCTGCCGGAGGTTTCTTCCTGTTAAAAGGGAGTTTTTCCTTCCCACTGTCGCCAAAGTGCTTGCTCATAGGGGGTCATATGATTGTTGGGGCTTCTTAGGCTACGTTCACACTGCAGGTCTTAATGCTCAATTGCGATTTTTTGATCAAATCCGATTTTTTTGTCTGCTTGTTCACACTACACATAAAATGCGACATCAAACGCGCTCCAGTGTGAACGCTCAAAGCGGCCCGCATGCGCAAAAGAAGATGTCACACAGAACTCGCTCTGTTTAGACCCAGAGCAAACAATATTGTTTGACTGATTGCCCTTAATATAAAGACTTCGGACTTTATGTTTCCAGATTTTTGCTTTAAGTTATTTTGTTATTTACATAATAATGTAGATGACCTAATAATGATCCTTTTTGCTGTTTTAGAGGAGCGGTGCTTCAAAGGATAATCTGCAGATTTCTGTCAGAATCTGCAGAAAATACAGTAAAAATAAAATGTTCACATTTCTCCAACGTTGTCTTCCCAACAGTTTCACCGGATGGTAGGAAATCGTTCGCGATGTCCTATCAGGCGCTTCTCCGGCGCTGATAATTGGCGTCTGTCTTGTGTCAGTGACGTAAAAGACGGATTTAATGCGACTTGACCGTTCAAACAGCAGTCGCTTTCTAAAACATCGGATATGTATTGGATTCAGTACCACATACGAAAGTGACCCAGATCGGATTTGAAAATATCGGATTTGTGCCGTTCACACTGTCATACCAAGATCGGATACGGGTCGCATAGGGGCGAAAAAATCGGATTTGATGCGCTTTCGCCTGCAGTGTGAACGTAGCCTTACAATATAAAGCGCCTTGAGATGACTGTTGTTGTAATTTGGGGCTATATAAATAAAATTGAATTAGTGTAGTTTATACTACTGCTCAGTTACATCAAACATTTTAGTATAAACTAATTTAAAGTGTAAGTGAAGGTTTAAACTTAAGTTGTGAAATTATTGAGAAACACAACAGGATTTAAAAAATCTGAGCACCAAAACTGGGATGTCAGCAGTTTTATTCATCGTCTCCAAGCTCGAACAGTTAGAAGTTTAACTACACGAAACATTTCAGAAGTAGAAAGTGGCCCTTAAACAGGTACCTGAGTAGAAAAGGCCACAACCAAACCAAAACAGTGAAAATGATCATTATTAATAAGTGAGCACAAGCAGCAGCCTGAGGTCTGCTGTTAGTGTTTGTGCTGCAGCTGCAGAGCGAGTGTTAAAATGGGCGGGTGCACATCGCTCCGCTGTTAACTGTAAAAGATGTAATGCTTTTGTTTTGTGGTCACTGTCTTCTCTTTTTGCTCGCTGATTCAATTTGCTGTAAATCCCAGGCTTTGCCAGGAATCATTTCACCGTACGCTCATATTTATATCGAGGCTAACACAGAGGAGCATTTATTCTGCAGAGCTGGTGATTACTGTCCCGTTTTGTCTGTCTCACTGTAGTATTTCTATTGTCCTTCTCATTTACTCGCCTTACAGCACGGAGACATGTTTATTTTATATGTGCGCTGTCCTGTCTATCTACACAAGGTAATAGGAATCTATCATATTAATGACTTTAAGGAGTCTCTGAGGAAGAGATTTGTACTTCACTGTCAGACGTGAAGTGAACGATCTGAGGATTGTCAGGGGTTTTTTCCTGGTTCATTATCATTTCACTGCAATGGAGTTTTAATATTTAATAATCAAATGTGTCGAGCAAAGCTCACCAAACTTTGTCATCTGATGGTGAAAGCTTTTGGATGTGTCGCTGAGGTGTTTTTAATCGAAAAGCGACTCCTCACAGGAATTTCCTCAATCAAATTCTGTGACTTTTTGTAGTTGGTGCAGCAAAGATTATGGAAAGTTGTGTGAAATATAATCTTTGTTTTTAATACTTTAATAACTAATGTGACTTTGATAATTAATGTGAGTGCTGGTTTAACTCACTGAGATGAGCAGGCGTCCTGAGAGAGGGTGGCAGCATGTTTTCATGCTCCTTAGGATTGGTAGCTGCCGACTGCATTTAACCCATTCTGTGGGTTAAATGCAAAGGACTACAAAAACAATTGCCACGTGTGGGACTATAAGGGGTTTAAAATTAAAAATTAAAAAAAAAAAAAAAAAGATTTTTAAGGTGGTCTTGAGCGATAGTTCTCCAGGCTTTCTGAAGGTCTTTCAAAGTTTTCTGTAGACATTGGCTGCTTTTTCAGTCGATTTTCAGTCGAGTCCAGGAGATGAGCAGGATCTGTAAGAAAGAAATAAAATCCAGCAGAGACCTGACACAGGACAGGAGAGCCGGATCAGCCTTTCAGTCGATTCATTTACTGTTCACTGAGGCTACGTCCACACTAGCCCGGATAAATTTGAAAATGGCATTTTTGCCTGAAAGCGCTCCGCGTCCACACTAGCGTTTTCAGTCGTTCTCACAGAGTTGTGCATCCACATTGAAACGGCTGAAAATGCTTACGTTCCAGTGCTGTGCATGCGTGAAACGCAAGAAGATTCGACCTGCCTCATTTCTGTCTGCCGCTTATTTACTTTCCGGCTCTTTGAAACGTCGCGGCAGAATGTGGAGGAAAAGCACCGAGTTTTTTAAATGGACTAACAATGAGGTGAATGGTCTGTATTTGTATAGCGCTTTACATTACATTCACACACACATTCACACACTGGTGATGGCAGCTACATTGTAGCCACAGCCACCCTGGGGCGCACTGACAGAGGCGAGGCTGCCGGACACTGGCGCCACCGGGCCCTCTGACCACCGCAGTTGTTGCTGCGAGTAACACAAAAGTACAAAGTTGCAAAAGCGAGTGAGAATTAAAGAATTTGAAGAAAAGCTATCTGGAGCATGTACAGACTGATATTAACCTTTAATAGGGCTTCAGGCTATGTCCACAAAATATTAGTGTGGACGTAGCCTGAAGCCTCCCAGTGGCTGTTAAGAAGCCATTTTTAATGAAGGGAAACATGGAAAAAAGGTTGAGGTGTGAAAATGACACAAGAAGTGGACTGAAAATCAGTGGAACAGGTTTGATGGAGTGATTAAAGTTTTGATTGGAATCACAGTCTAACAGTGAGTCTGCAGCTAACTGTAAAACACGGTGGAGGCTCTGCAGTTCAGCCAGTGGTGTAGGAGATGTATTCACACTGATGGATTTATGAACACAGAACAGCACCGTCAGGTTTTTAGCCACCATGAAAACCATCTGCAAAGCATGTGATTGGCCACAGCTTCATTTTTCAGTGCACTGCCAGTGCAGTACAAGCTTACCTGGACAGGTACAAAATATTGTTGCTTTACATTGCTGCGTCTATTTTTCATCGTCCGAGCAAAATATAAATGAGGGATTGCTCAGGACTTTTATATAACCAACATAAATCGAGTCATTCGAAAAAATGTGTTCATTATCTACCCAGGTGGTTGTTTTAGTCCCCGACATTGTTGGGTTTGATTAATGTTAATGAATTGGATCGATGTGCAGTTTGTTGGTGACTCTCAGGGTTCAGACTTTTTAGAGAAGCACATTTTTGCACTGAGATCTTCGGTGCTCCTCCTCGCTGCTCCTCCTCGCTGCTCCTCCTCGCTGGATCTCTGACTCTCCATCTGTCTTGTTCCCGCAGCCTTCTCACCCAGCAGCATCTCCGCTGGTCACGACTCCACCATGGTCTGCCGCTCCATCAGCTCCCTGGTTAACGGCGACGCCAAGGCTGAATGCGAGGCCAGCAGCCAGGCAGCCGGCTTCACCGTCGACGCCATCGAAGGCGGCGCCACCAAATAAAAGAAGAAAAGGATAAGATCACACGACAGAAGCTTTACGAGCTCGGACGAGCTGAAACTTGATGTTCTTTAAAAACCGTTTAATCGTTCACTCACGCTTCACGCTGTCTTCACGCTGTCTTCACGTTTCCCTTCTAAAGCTCCACAGACTGTTCTTGTATTTGTAGCTCATTTTTAGCTCTTAAATCCAGTTCAGGGTTACGAATCACAATGTACATTAACTGGCTAATTGATTAGCTTTAATCAAGATCAGATGATTGAGTGTGAAGCAACTCTTCAAAACAGAAATAAAGTGGTTTTTTAAATGCAGAACAAGGTTTTGGTTCTTTCCTTTGAACGTTGAATGAAGCCGGAGCGCCGCATTTCTGATGAGGGTTGCTTAGTATGATTGACTTTCACATCGACTTATTCACAGACAAGAACAAGAACACTACATTTTTTCTGTGTTAAACTCTTTGCAGCTTGTAAAGAACAAACATGTCAGGATGATGTGCTGTTAAATAATCAGCGTGCACAACCTTTAACCGTCTAACCTCCGTCAGTGTCCGCGTGCACATTTTCACTGCGGCTCAACATTTAACACTCTGATTCAATAAACGAGCAACGTAAAGACAGCCGTGGACAAAAACGAGACTTTCAAGTTAAGATTTGTTAAAAATAACATTTGATTTAACTTTAATTTCACTTGTTATGATTATTTATGAACCAGGCGATTTATTTGATCTGACCAAATGAAACTATATATGGATGTTTCCTCTGGGTTATTGGCTCATGTACAGTAACCTCATTACGCTGTCATGTCAGCTAATTATGGGCTGTTGTAAGCCCACTGTTACCCATATTGTAAACCCAAATTCTCACAATGGGGGAAAAAAAGAAGGATTTAATCTGAAAAACTATTTTTCAGATTTGGAAAAGTCAGCTGATATTAAAAAAATAACAAAAATAAAATATTTGTCTCCGACTGGACGTCCGTGTCAGACTCAGGTATCCTCCCGAGGACGGCGTGGGATGGGTGAGGCGGGTTAGACATGAATCATGTGTCCTCTGCTGCGTTGGTGCATGGTGATCACCGGCTGCTTATTTATGGTGCAGATCCAGCAGCATCATATCTTCCACAGCATTTGCATGTCTATTGTATTTTTAACCCTCCTGTGGCCAGGAGTCAGCTGTGCACACGGCTTACTGTTTGCAACTTTTCCAACATCCTGTCAGATGGAGCAGAGGCGGAGCAGAGGCGGAGGCCGGCGGCTGTCGTTTGGAATATTTCGTGTTTTTAGCTCCAGGTTTGCTGATCTCTGCCTGTGAACATGTGGAGAAAAAAGCATCTTCTGAAGCTTTAATGTAAACTAACTTTCTCATTTCTGCTCTTTTTACATTGAGTGAAGCAAAGCATAAAGCTGCATTTGACTTCGTAGAGTTTAACTGTAAATTAAAAAGCAACTCTTCTGCCTTTGCGCGGCGGCCCGGAGCTCTCCCCGCTCCGTACGCTCTTTGTGTTTTATAGAGATTCATTTAAAACGGCTCGCTTCCAACGCCTTTATTTGTGTTTGCGTTTGAATAAGACAGCAACAAAAGTAATTTGGAGCTTTGGAGTTTATGTCGCTACAGGTTTTCTGGGAATAAAAACGCTGGGACGTGATGGAGTGCGAACGCGGCCGTGTGCCGGGAACAACGATATAAAACAGACAAAGAAAATTACTTGTATTTTCTTTGTGCTGCACTGTGGGAACATTCATTGGATTGTGCCCCATCTGTTGTAATCAATAACGTGACCATCTTGTTTTTTTATGAAATGCACTTACTCTTAATTTCATCCACCAGTGGTTTTAGAGAGAAGAATGTGGAGTTACCTATAAGGCTCTGACATTATAAATCACCTCTGGAGACCAGATTGTACAGCAGTATCGATTGATCCTGATATATCACAGAAATTTACTGTCACTTCTGTTTTCAATTAAAGATACAATCAGTCAGATAATGACTTAATTGGATTTTACAGAAGATTGAGTTTTATCGCCCCGTGCTTTATGAGTTTAGTTAAGGAAGGCCATTTTATCACAGTTGTCAGGCCGCCGCTGCCTTGTCCTTCTGTAGCTGCTGCCCTGTATACAGGCAGGGGAGAAAGTGTCACAGGGTCGGTTTTCCTTGAGCTGCCTCCGCCTCCATGAATCACGCCCCCCGTAATAGATAAAATCTGCTCGGATCCCGCCGTGACACCTCCTCGGGGAGTGATGGGAGCTCGGTGCAGACGGTGTGGAAGGGGATGCTGCACGTTCAGAGCTGGAGGAGGAAATTTCAAACCGCTGGGAACGGGCAGAACGTTGGCACCACTGTTGGAAAGGAGAGAGTTCAAAGGTTATTTTATTGAGACGATATTTTACTGTGTAGATGAAACAGTCTGCATTAAAGGAAACCAGTTCTCCCATTCTACTCATTCCCAGATCTGTGTTGTTTTTCCTGACTCTGCTAGAGCAGCTTTGCATGATTCACAATTCAAAATAAGCCTTATACATCTTATACTACTGAAACTAAAAATGTGTTTCTAGTTTAGTTTTTATTCACTATAAATGAGAAATGTGGCCGCTCGGTTACTTCTCGGGGTCGCCACAGCTCATGGACGGCTCAGGCTTTCTCAGTGACCTCATACAAATACAGAAGTAGAAAAAGGGAGTTCTTCTACATAATGATTTACATTTTTTTGTCTTGTTTAATATGATTGTCCGCCATAATAACACCATACTGTATATTTAATAATACAGAAGAAGCACAGAACAACAGGTGCCCTTTGACACGGCGAGTCTGCGTCTAAAATTAGCATCTTATCACTATTTTCACTTCTGTCTCACCTTTTAGATAGAAATCAAAATCAGCTCTGGCTGTTTACGGCCTCAAACTTGGACTCGACGATTAACTGAGCAGACATGTAGTGGTCCTAGTCCACTGTGATGTCACAAAGGACATTTTTGGTGGTAACTGAAAAAACTGCAACATAATTTGACTGAAATGTATAAAAATAGAAGAGAGGAGGTCACCTTCATTGCCGGGTCAGAGTATTTTACAGTTGGTGCGATGCTGGCAGCGCTGAGATGGCTGTTTGGGTCAAATGAAGGGTTTGCAGAGAAACTTCTGAAAGAATGAACTGAATCTTTTTGAAGTATTAAAGTATGAAAAATCACAACCTCACACAGCAAAGCGCTCATTCTCACGAAAACTGAACAGGGTTAATACATGAGTGATAAAAACACACACTGAGTAATATTCAGTGGTTAGAAACAGCTGATGGTGTTTGCTAGTCTCTCATTGGGAGATGATTAAAAAAGAAAAGCCAGGCGCAGCAGAACTGAGAGTTTACATTTAATCTGCGATAAGACCAACAAACAGCAGATTTGTTAAAAATGTATCACATTAAAAAAAATAGAAATAATAAGCAACCTTTTTTTGAAAATGATGAAGATTTTGCTCAGAGTTCAAATGCTACGCCTCCAAAGGACGTGATACAGAAGAAAGGTGATGTTGTTTTTTAGAGGCAGCAGAAATCAAATCTCTCTCTCATTCAGCATGAATCATCAAAATAATGACGCATATCAACAAACTTTACAGAGGTTCTTCCCACTCTGACAAGAAGATGAAGCGTGATGATGAAATGACGGAATAACGGCTGAGAAAAGGACGTGGCTACTACCAGCGGTTACCATGGAAATCTGAGGAAAAAGGACGTATGAACTCCTCATGAGCGTCCGTGGAAGAGTGGATGGGTCAGCTGTTGTGGAGGAACACTGAGTGACTCTCACACACTTTGCTTTCTCCATGCTATTCTTTCTTCCAGCGTGTGGAATGATCTGCCAGAACCAACATGAAGAACAGCAGCTTACAGATTAAATATCGAATATCCATCCTCATCCGCTTTATCCGAAGTCGGGTCGCGGGGGCAGCAGCCTAAGCAGAGAAGCCCAGACCTCCCTCTCCCCAGCCACCTCCTCCAGCTCATCCGGGGGAACACCAAGGCGTTCCCAGGCCAGCCGAGAGATATAATCTCTCCAGCGCGTCCTGGGTCTGCCCCGGGGCCTCCTCCCGGTGGGACATGCCCGGAACACCTCACCCAGGAGGCGCCCAGGGGGCATCCTTGTCAGATGCCCGAACCACCTCAACTGGCTCCTTTCGATGTGGAGGAGCAGCGGCTCTACTCTGAGCCCCTCCCGGATGGCCGAACTTCTCACCCTTTCATTTTAGCACAGGACCAGGTGCACTGACTGTAAGTGTGTTTTACATTTAAACTACAGGAGTGAGAGTTTGGTGCAAACCAGCAGTTCAACAGGCTGATGCATGTCAATCAGAATGTTCTTTCAAAGTAAAAGTAAACAGTGAGCCGTGGTGATCGGGTGAACTCGAATTCTTTTTCTCATTTCAGCTCTTTGACTTTTAACCCACCGCCTCGTGTGTGAGGACTCGTGAGTGTTGTCTGTGAGGACATTTGACTAAAGCTGTCATGTGTTCGTTTCTTTTTGGCTGTTTTAGTGTTTGAAGGTTTGAGTTTTGAGTCTTTGATTATTACTTCACAGCTTTGCAGTCCTGAGTTTAGTCTTGATTTTTACATAGTAGCAGTTTTCGATCCCACCCTGGTTTCCTGTCTGCTCTCCTTGCTGACTGCTGATTGGTTGTTTCACTTTGAATGTTTATTCTCTTGTGTTAGTTTAACTTCATTCTTCTCACCTGTGTTATTTACTTTCACCTGTGTCTTGTTCTGTTCCTGTTCTCACAAATCAGCCCTCGGTGTATAAATAGTCCTGCCTTTTTCTTTGTCAGATCTTCTGGCTCGTCATATTTTTAGATTTCTTTTTTTTTTTTTTATTACCACTAAAAGGCTATTTTATATAAAGGCTGAGTTTTGTTGGAATATTCTGCCTCCACTCTGCATACCTTAAAAAATCCAGGAAAAATTAAAGCGTGTAACCAAGAAGCAGCCACTGAATCCAGCTGGTTCACTGAGAGCACGGCTGTCTGAAGGACAGAACGAGCTTTGTTCATAAATGTCTGTCCTGAAAGCCGAGCATCAATAAAAGAGCCAAACTGTAAAAACTAACTTCCCAGGTTCACCTTTCCCTGATCTGAGACACAGAGCCGCCTTTGAGAGGACCAGAGGCCTCAGTCATGGCCTAATTTTGGTATGAAGAGATTATCATTAAATATTGTATTTTTTATACTTATTTATATCTCAAAAAGAGATTGCAACCTTGCAAGACATGCAGTAAAATATTTGGACCAAGTGGCTCTCAAAGTGGGTTTTTTAGCATTCCCCTCTGCACCCAAAATTACAGTTTTAACTCAGTTGTTAAAAAAGATCCAGTTTTATTTGAATCTCAGTGTCAGACCAGCAGGTTTGCATCAGCACACACTGTGTGTGAGATAATAAGCTCATAAAATAATTATAAAAGAAAAGCAGAAAATCTTTTGAGAACAACAACACTTTAATTGTTTTGCACAGAAAAATCTAAATGATTATTTAACTCATGAAATTATATGAAAATTGTTTTCCTTCGTTCGATCACTAATAATGAATCACATTTTGTATGACAACTTTAGATTTAGACCAGTTTGTATTAGTCCTGTTTTTTAGTATTATTATTGCATCTCTCCTTTTTTTGTAGTTATTATCATCAAATTTACTTCCCTGCCCGGCACCGACAGGGTTGAGCAGCCGCGTAAAGAACACCATAAAAATATTTAGCCAGCTTCAAACATTTTATAGCTTTACATGCAAGTCAAATAAAAATGACCTGCCCTCCTTAATGATGATAATCACACGTGATTTTATTTTCTACAAATGTGAGATAATAAGAGACAAAAGAATAAGCTCAGTTTGAGATGTTAATATAATCTATAACTCTGAGACTGATAGTATTAATGACACACTCACTTGTGCACGCTTTGCTGATATTTCTGTTTAATTTATTCAGTATTTTGTTTTTACTGCCTGCTTATAGATTTTCTTGCAGCGGTCTTAAAAACACAGCCTTTCCCTGTTTCCCTGATGAAGGCTGAGGTCTGACTGATGTCCTCGGTCAGCTTTCTAAAGACGTCAGATGTCCAGCTAATTCCTGCTCAGTGTCCCGCCTCCCCAGGGAAACTTAAATCAGCGTTTCTGTGACAGGACTTGTGAGTGGCAGCGACGCCCCCAATCAGCACCTCATAAAAACCTCACTCAGCAGAGGTCAGCTCCTCCTCCCGCTCCGGAGGGGCCCCGCTGGAGGAGTTCCCTCAGCCAGTGTAAACAGGAGCTCCAACATGAGGAGAGACTCAAGTGCAAAGTACTGAAAGCACCGTGGGATGGTTTTGTGTCATGAGCAAAACTGCCTGAAATAAATACTGGAACTCCATTAATGAAGCAAAAACTGAAAAAGGACTTTGACACATTAGTTTGAGTCCAGATTTCCAGGATGGAGGTCACATCGCATGGTGTAAGTCCACAGAGCTCTGTGTGACTAACCAATGAGCCCCAGCTATGATCTCTCATAATAACAGAATTTATAATGAAACCAAGTCAACGTGGAGTCTCGAAAATATGCACTTTTATCCAAATGCCAACATTTGCTAATAAATAAATATGAGGAAAATATATTATAGCCAGTATAAAGACACATTAATCATCCTCAGCTGACACCTTAAAGAGAGAATCATTATTTTTAATTTGAATATATTTTTTTTACAATTTTTTTTAACTCAGGTAAATGTTGTAATCCTACAATATTAGAGTATAAATGCTGCTTTTCCTGCTTTGCTGAAGGATTATTCAAAATAACAAAACAGTGTTTAAACTCTTATGTGTGGAGCTACCAAAATAATTTAATTTTTAGTCTTTTAAACTCTCCTGTGTCTTTTCTCAGGCATTTTTTCTTCCAATAAATGACACGTTGCTTTAGCCACATTATAATTTTTCATGTGTAAAAGAATGTGTGACTTTGAGCTCATTTTAAATACTCTGTATATGCAATCCTGTCATTTTAAGCTTCTATAGGACAACTTCACATATCCTATAGAAGGCAGAACAAAGGACAGCGTTTTCCATATTCACCTACATATGTGAAAAAAACAGAATATAAATATGCTGATGCACTGAGGCCATACAGCACTACAAACACAGAACTTCATGTATTTATTTAGCTTTAGGTCCCTCTGGGTTGGACCAGCTCAGAAACACCAGCAGGCTGTGATGGAGAGTGACTGTGTGAGGCAGACTCAGTGTTTTAATATCAAAGCTGTACAATCTGAGATTATTAACATTTCACATGTGAGTGGGCACTTTCATTGAATTAATATTGCCAATATTGTGTTGACACAGCTACATATAATTATGGGCTATAATACATAATGACTGACCTGACTGGCACAAGTTTAATTTGGATTACATTTCTAACGTGAGTAAATTCGAGTAACCTTTTTTTAATGTGTCACCCACGCGTGTCACAGCGAGCGCGGTCACAGACAGCGAACAGGTGTTTAAACCCAACTCACGAAGGTTTTACTGCTTAAACTGAAGCTGATAAGCCTGCAGGTGATGCCCCTCCAAAGCAGCCCCTCACCTCACGGTGGCTAATTTGGCCACGACCAGCGCGTCAGGGCGCTAAAGGACACCTTGTGCGTGACGTGGAGACGCAGGAGTCCCTCCAGCATCCTGCAGAGCCGCAGCTCTAACAGAGAAGCTGCAGTATAAACTTTTATCTCGCCCGTGTTTTACTCTTTATCGTGAACAACACGAATAAATTTATTATGCGTTCACCCGCAGCCTCCCACTCCCACAAATCTACTCGTCCGGCACAAACTGCAAAGCCACTCTAGTCACCTTGAAATTTCCTCTGCTATTTTCCAATTAAAAGCTTAATAGCCCTGGAGACGGGCTTCACGCGGGGAAGTTTACCGTGCTCTTATTCGCTGTAAGCCGCGAGCCTCGGATCCCATTATTTGCTTGAATAAACCTTTTTTACGGTCAGAAATGGGCCCGGCTTTGTCCGGTGTTATGTTTCAATGCCCTCTATTAGTCCGGCAGAAGGGACATATCAGCATCCTCGACATAGTTCCCAAAGGGCTTTTATACATGCAGAGGCCTAATCAGCTAAGTTATGCACGATTGTGTAAAAGGTGCGAGAAGCGCCATTATTATTTTTCGCCCCTAGAATTAAGACTTAAAGCCTTTCAGGCTGCAGGAAACAGAGGAGAGCGCGGATAGATGTCCGGGCCTGTAATCGAATTATGAACAGTCTTTAAATACCAACCTTTTTACAACGTAAAGGTTTTCATTGGTGGGTGACTCATTTGGATAGTTCGGAAAAAAGGAAACACTTTGAATTTTATTTTTATGAAACAACTGATTTAAGATTTAAAGGTTTCACTGGTTTGTTTCAGGGAGCGAGTCCTTGATTAACCTGCACACAGGAGATGACATATTTAGTCGTTTTGTGATTACACGCTTCTTCTTCTTATATGTGTGTGTGTGTGTGTGTGTGTGTGTCTGTGTGTCTGTGTGTGTGTGTGTGGTGTACGACACTAATGTTGCTGAAAAGGGGCTCAAAACAAATCGAGTGCCTGGAAAGAACATGAAGCTCTTAAATCTTGATGTGAGGCTGTCCTGCAGAGTGATTTTTCTCTGAGCTACTTGCACTAATATCGCACTAATACTGCAGTAATATTGCACTAATATTGCAGTAATGTTGCAGTAATATTGCACTAATAATGCAGTAATGTTGCAGTAATATTGCACTTATAATGCACTAATACTGCAGTAATATTGCACTAATATTGCAGTAATGTTGCAGTAATATTGCACTTATAATGCACTAATAATGCAGTAATATTGCAGTAATGTTGCAGTAATATTGCACTAATATCGCACTAATACTGCAGTAATATCGCACTAATATTGCAGTAATGTTGCAATAATATTGCACTTATAATGCACTAATACTGCAGTAATATTGCACTAATATTGCACTAATATCGCACTAATACTGCAGTAATATTGCACTAATATTGCAGTAATGTTGCAGTAATATTGCACTAATAATGCAGTAATATCGCACTAATACTGCAGTAATATTGCACTAATATTGCAGTAATGTTGCAGTAATATTGCACTAATAATGCAGTAATATTGCACTAATAATGCAGTAATATCGCACTAATATCGCACTAATATTGCACTAATATTGCAGTAATGTTGCAGTAATATCGCACTAATGCTGTAGTAATTTTGCACTAATATTGGAGTAATCTTGTAGTAATATTGTAGTAATGCTGTAGCTTCATTGATAAATCTGTAACATGAGGTTTGATTTCGGGTCCAGGGTCACGTGTTTGGCTCCAGCAGCGTGTGTCCGGTGCTTCGGGAGGTCGTTGCTGTTATCTGATCCTCGCAGGCGCTTTGACGCGTTTGGTTACTGCTCGTCTCCATAAGAGCGTGTGAGGCTGATGCGTATCAGTGCTGTCAGCTGAGGAAAGGTGGATCCTCCACTACAAGCCCACACCTCTCATCCTCCTCTTGTCATGCGTGCGGCACAGCAGCTCCATCCACCTCCACCTCTCTGACTGCTGCTGCGGCCGACGGCGACTCTCGCGCCCGCGTCCACGCTGGAAAACACGCTGAGCCCGAGGCAATGAACGGTTACGGGTCTCCGTACCTCTACATGGGGACTCCGGTGTCACAGCCTCGGGCCCCCCTCCAGAGGACCCCCAAGTGCGCGCGCTGCCGGAACCACGGCGTGCTGTCTTGGCTCAAGGGTCACAAGCGCTACTGCCGGTTCAAAGACTGCACCTGCGAGAAGTGCATCCTCATCATCGAGCGGCAGCGCGTCATGGCGGCGCAGGTGGCGCTCCGGAGACAGCAGGCAAACGAGAGCCTAGAAAGCCTCATCCCGGAGTCCCTCAGAGTGCTGCCCGGCATCGGCTTAGCCGGGACCGGCGAGGGGAATCAGCCAGCCCCGCCGAGGACCGAGGAGCTGGAGCTGAGGTGGAGCAGCACGGAGCCGGGGCAGCCCGGAGCACCGCTGTGCTCAGGTAGGAGAGAAGCGGGGAGAACAGGGGGGAGATATTTGACTCTCTAAACAATTATTGTTTGTTTGGAATGAAAAAAACAACAACAACAACTTCAAATTATGGGATGTTTTTTGATAAGAATATTTTTTAAGGCCTAAAACTCACAGTACAAACATTGTGACTTTATTATTTTAAAACTGTTTTCAGGTCAAACAAAAACGGATGTGAAATAATATAAAACCTGAAATGATCATTTCAACACTGCTCGCCGATCTGACTGCACTGATAAGGACACATTTAGCTGAAGTGAACGATACACATCACTCCGATTTCTGTGAAATAATCACGTGAATAAGAAGTTTCACTTTAAGATTCAGGAAACAGAGGAAGAGATGAGCTGTTTCTGAGGAAAGGAGCATTTTATAAAAACTGCAGTGAAATAAAACAAAGACGTTTTGACATTTTTAACAATACATTTAAAACAATATGAATGAATTCAGTTTTTAACAATGATTTGTTTAAATAATGACGCATATATAATTATTAAAGACGTTATTTCTGCTGCTGAACTTTTAATCATTTTCTTCTATTTCACGCAGAAAATTTTAGTTTCTGGATATTTTTACATAAAATAAAATCTTTGTGCTCAGTTCTCGCTGACCTGCGTGGAAATTATTTCTGTGAGAGCCATTAAAGAATAATTACTTTCCATCCACCTGCCCGAATCACCTTTATTGCTCCTGACACTTTAAGCACAGATTCGGACACGCGCGCTTTTATTTCCTGCGTGACTGTAAAAGATTACAGTAATCAGCGGCGGACAGGCCCGATCGAATATAATCGCCATATTTCTCACAGGAGGTCAGCTTCGGATGAAATGTTGCCGAGCAACAGGCGATGTGTTTGCAAACTGCGGTCAAAGATCCCACGGCGCGCGCACTCAGCACTCTGCGTTAACAGCTTCTGTGAGGAGGCTCAGATAAATCCTCACACGTCTGCGTGTAGCGGACAAGCCGTGACACGCGATTAATGGCATGTTGCTTTTCCCCGTGAGGAGCGCGGAGGTGTTTGCACTGTGAGGCGGGGTGAGGAGCTCGCACTAACCGCCTGTGAGCTCACAGGTTTCGGGGGTGCTTAAAGTTTTCTGTGGATGCTGACACTCTTTCGTGATTTTGTGCATCTCTGACTCGCAGAGCCCACGGAGGACGGCGCAGACGAGGTTTCAGCAGGAGAGAACGGAGAGAGCTCCAGCGAGAAGGAGCAGGATGCGGTCAGCTCACCCGAGGCCTCCAAACCAAACTGCTACACCCCCGAGCCTCCGGGGACCCCCTCCCTGCCAGAGGAGAGCCGCTACGGCCTCCCTAAAGCCGGGAGCGCCGAGAAGGAGGCCAAAGCCGAGAGTCCGCAGAAGTACCCGGCCAGCCCCGCGGAGCAGGGCGTGCTGATCGAGGGCCTCGGCGGCTCCATTACGCTGCCCCTCAGCCTCCGGGCCAACCGGCCCCCGCTCGAGGTGCTCAAGAAGATCTTCCCCGCCCACAAGCCGCCGGTCTTGGAGCTCATCCTGCGGGGCTGTGGGGGCGACCTGGTGGGGGCCATCGAGGTGCTGCTGTCCAGTCGGAATCCTGACGCCAGCGCGCCACCGCACGCGGACGTGCACGCAGACGCGCTGGTGCTGCCCTCCAACGGACACCTGTTCGAACCCGGGCTGGGCTCCTACCACCCGGCGTCCTCCTCTGCCAAGTGGTCCGTGGGCTCCGCCTTCCGGGTCCCGGACTCGCTGCGCTTCACCTCTGACTCCGCCGCGGGGGTGGTGTCCACGGGTGCGCTGGGGGTCCCCCTGCAGCACCCGTCCTTCCCGCAGCCCACGCGCTACCCGCTTATGCTGCGAAGCTCTCTGACGCGCAGCCACGCGGGCCCCTTCGTGCACAACGACGTGACTCTGTGGAACTCCGTGGCCCTGCAGCAGCAGTACCAGCTGCGCTCCGCGGCGCAGTACGTGTCCCCGTTCCCCCCTGGCGCCCCTGGCGGGCCCGGGCTGTTCCGCGGCTCACCCCTCCTCCCCTCCAGGCCCTCCGAGGAGCCGCGCGTGGGCATCCAGGAGGAGGGGTGCCCGCTGGGGCCCAAGCCGGGCCTCTACTCCCCGGATGAGGAGTACGAGGAGCGCTCAGATTCCGCAGACTCCCGCATCCTGAACTCCTCCAGCTGAACCGGAGGCTGAGGAACATGTGTCACTGTGACAGGACG
Organism: Oreochromis aureus; assembly: GCF_013358895.1. Lineage (NCBI taxonomy): Eukaryota > Metazoa > Chordata > Actinopteri > Cichliformes > Cichlidae > Oreochromis > Oreochromis aureus. The sequence goes on from NC_052953.1 coordinate 3,009,276, forward strand.
TGTGCGTGGACGGCATGGACTGTCCTGTTGAGCTGAGCCGTGGGAGCAATCACTCCGATGAACCTCAAACATCAGCCTCGCGCTTCCCACGCTGGACTCGACCAAAGCGGGTGAATGTAACAGACTCATTATTCTGAAAGCGTCTCAGCTGTTTCCTGTAAGCATGTGTAGTACTGTGAAATCTGCCGTGTCCGGATCATGGCTGCATGTCGAGTAATGCCAAATAAATGTGAGTAGTCCAAACGGATCAGGCTGTTTTCTTGCGTGTCGGCCTGCGCGCTCACACACACTCAGTCACGATTACACTAGACTACAACATGTCTGCCCACAGTCCGGCTTCACATCCACACATAAAACACGCGTGACACCAAAGGATAATAAGAAATAATACAGGCAAAATATGGAAACATTCACGATAATGATTTTGTTTTATGGAGCAGCAGAAATAATAATACCTCAATTTGATCAGGACTGGAAACACTTAATATGTTTATGAGTGTGCTGTGGGCCTGATCTCTGTCATCCGTGGCACCGTCACCGCACTCCTCACAGACACGTGATGTTGTTTTTGTATTAAATGTTTTTATATCATCTATAAAACAGAAGGATCTGAAAGCAGCTTTAAAAAAATCTGATTTTCCTTTAAAAATAATTATTAATCTCAGTTTGGTTCGATGCATTAAAACATGAGATTATAAATATGATATTCATGTTATTTAAAATGATTAAAACCTCGTGAAACCCACTGTTTGGATATTTGGTGTCATATCGAAGATGTTTCTGTAAAAGTGAAAAACAAACACTGATCGTCATCAGACAGTGACGTCAGTCAGGCTGTCAGTGCTTTAAAAATCTCAAACACAATAATAAGAGCACGTGTCTCCCTCAGTGCTCGTGGTTCAGTATTTAAACCTGTGACGTGTTGATCATCTGCGCAGCTGCTGCAGACCAATCACATATTCCAGCTTTTAAACTTCCGCTTGTTCAGACGCTCCTTTCAAATGTGACAAATTCAAACCTGACCCAGCTAAGAGGAAACATCCGGATTAAGCAGCTGCAGCGGATTAAAATAAACATACGTGACTTTATAGTTACAACAGAGAAGTGACGGCGCTGTGAATAATCTGTGGATCAAAACTATCCACGCACGTGGGGGGAAAAATTGTTTTTACTCACAGAAATACAGAAATGAATATCCGCTCGTCCACGTTTCCTTCGCTCAGCGCGCGGCCCCTCACTGTAGTTAAACCTGTCACGTGCTGCCATCTAGTGGTGTCCTTTGTACATAAACCACAAACAGGCGCCGGTGACTCTCGTGACGTGGATAATGAAGCTTTTAAAAACAGTAAATGTAACGAAGACGAGTGATGTGAGAAAACCCACAGAATACCTGACAGTGTGGGCAGGAAAGAGGAAGCTGAACCCCTGCCTTGCTCATGGACACCTCGGCAACTGTTTCTGAGCTTTGTGACAGCGCAGTGATATTTCCTCGTGTGCTGCTCGCCACTGTTTTTACTGCACTACAGTCACCTGATAGCTTTACAAATTAAAATGTGGATGCAAAACACGAGAGAAGCTTCAGAGTGATCTTATATATGTAGAAAGACATGTGAAACCAGAATAAAATAATCTGTCTGTTAATTTGGACATTTTGTTTTGATATTTTCAAGACTGATACCATTTTATTATTGAGTGATTTAAGAATCCGATTGACCAATATTATTATTTTGTCTTTCAGACTCATGAAACACAAACAGATTTTACTAACATTCATGTGCAGTTACATATTTCTGAGGCTTTACTGACATAATATAACTATGCCATTTAAAAATAATCTTTGTTTTATTGATTAATTGTTTGCAATATATGGACTCAGACTCAGGTGTGTTTCCAACAGGGAAGCTGCAGAGCGCCCTCTGGTGGACAAACTGCAAAATAACAAGCTTTTATTTTCTTCTGCCAGTTCTTAATTATTATTATTATTATTATTATTATTATTATTATTATTATTATTATTTGCTTTTACTGGACATTATATGTACCACAATGATATTGACAAATAGGAGCTCTGGCCTCAGCCCTGCATCTTCAGCACATAAACATTTATTCCATTAATTGATGAATTTACCAAATATTTTCTTTTAAAAAACTACTTTAAAAAAGTAACATGTGACTCATTAATGGATTTTATACCTAATATTTAAGTGGGAACACTTTTAACGTCAACTTAATTTTGTAATTAGTTTCTCTTTCTTCTTCTTCTTCTTCTTCTTCTTCTTTTTTTTTAGCTCCAGCTGAGATTTTTGGACTCCTGGAAGGAAGAAATGTGGAAACTGAATTATAAATACAAAAATAAATAAATAAATACAAATGACAATCCATCGAATTTTCAGACAGCCACTCTTCCTGCACTATTCATTCATTTTCATGAAATCTGGCTCTTTTGAACTGGAATCAATTTCATCACTGCTCTGACCTTTGACCTTTCCAATAGCAAGAAATATGTAATGCTACGGGTTTGGCTTTAACCAAGTCATACTGCTCAGTCTCTTTTACAGGAAGCTGTTGAAAGACTCAGTGAAATGCATTAACTGTGCTGTGCTCACATTATGAAATGATTCAGCGTGTTTGGATGTGGAGCCATCGTGTAGCCAACACACATGCATGTCATCATATTCCTGGTAAAACTGACCTTTCTCAATGTCACAACATCCTGACCTGACAGGCTGGGTGCATCTGTGTGTGTGTGTGTGTGTGTGTGTGTGTGTGTGTGTTGCTATGCTTTCTAATATAATTTCACATATCCTGAATACTTAAATTGCTACATAATGACGAAAGGTTAAATATTACCATATCAAGCAAATGAGAAAACCTCAGCTGATAATTAATGACTAAAATTGAGCTAAACAGCGTAACCAGCTGTAAAATGTAAAAAATTAAATATCTTTTAAGCTAATGTAATTAAAACCCCACAATAAGAAATAAAATTTACATCCAAAGCAGAAGACTTTTGATCAAATGCGGACTAGTAATATTAATCAATAGTGTAATTATAGTAAAAAATTAAAGAGCTGGTGGTTAAATGATCTGGGCTCTTTAAAACAATGAGAGGAACTTTTACATCATCAATTGTTGAAATCTTTTTTTTTTTCTTTTTTTTTTGGTGGAGTAAAAATAGCAGAACATCGTTGGATTTCTGGCTGCAGGCTGCCGCCCAGTGGACAACAGAGGAATGTCAGGTTTTAATCTTAAAAACTTCACATTCCTGTAGCACATGATTGTGTGGTAAAAATTTCTATCCACCTAAATAATGTTTTAAATAAAATATTTTTACATAAAAGTGAAACTCGGATAAAAGGAAAGTTTTCTGGATATGATACAAGTGTAATTCACAAAAATCATAATGATATTATTCTCTAAATGAAAGTGTGGGGAGGGGGGAGCTTGCAATAGAAGTAACATCTTTTATTCAGAGCATCGATAATGTTAGTGCAAACTCAGACTGAAGCCATATAAGTTTACTTTAAAGCTGCTTCTGTTTCTCACAGATAAAATGTCCTAATTCTCACATGATGACCAGCAGTCAGATTACAGGGACCTGGCTGAGTGCACCAAATGCAGATGAAAGTAAAAAGCGTGGATGAGGCTTGTCAGGCAGCTGTAGGACACGTCCTCCTGTTTGTTGCACATTGGCCATGAGAGGTCGAGGTGTCAGCCTCCTTCAGACAGAGACAAATGTCGCCCCGCCTGGTTTTCTATTCAGCTGCATGTGTTGTCGGTCCATCAGAGGCTAATTAACATAGCAGGATCCCCAGTGATCCCACGCTGCTCGTTCTGTCTATACACAGCTCCTGTTACACTTTACGGCACGCACAGCAGGACGCTTCCAACGAGATGCTGCTGTTTCAATCAGGCCCAAAGTAAACTGGACAGCATGTGAGGACTGTGTGTCTGTATCCACGCAAAGGTCATATCAGCCAAAATCGCTGCTTCCTGCACGATTCCACATGAAGCCCAAATAAACAATGCAGTTAATACATATCTGTGCATGCCGTGGGAATGAAAAAATCCTTTAATGTTCTGAAAACTGTAATTAAAATTATTTTTATGATGTCATATTGGACCTGAACTCTGTCTTCTTATGTTTGTTTTTGGGGAAATACCTGGAACAGGAAAATCAAAGGCAGGGAGTCACTCCCACAAAACAACAACAACAAAATGTGGAAAACTATTCCTAAAATGTTTATGGAATAATACTAAAGAGACACCATTCGAAGGTTCAGACGACTAAAAGTCATGAGATGACTAATGACTCACGGTTATCACAAGCTGAACGTCAGGAACATCAAAACTGAGTCAATACTTTCTGTATTGTTACATTTATGACATTGGAGAGGGAACAAAAACTAAGATTTCCTGGTTTCAGGAAAGACACGTGGAACTCTCTAAAGAAGTCACAGGCCAGAAACACCTAAAATGCTTCAAAATCACTCCAGGATCCAGGAAAACTAATCAAAGATCCCAGGATTCCTGAGGTGATCATGGAATTTGTTCAAGGATCCCTGGACTTCCTTGTAATAACCTCTGAAATTGCTCAGTGGAGCAAATCTGTCTTACAACATCCCAAAAAAGTTGAGGTGTGTTGCAAAGCACCTAAAATTAATATCTCATTAACTCATATTTTTTTTTCCTCAAAGCTTCTTTGGAAAGCACTCAAGACTAAACAGACCAGTGCAATTTTTATGAAATTCCATCAGTGATTCCCAGAGTCCTCAGCTAACTGTTTTATAAACACCCCTGTGCACCCCAACCTCTGCAACCCCCACCCTCCAACAAGCTCCTAAAATAAAATAAAAAAACTGAAAAAATAAATAAATAAAATTCATATATGTCTGTGTGTGTCTGTGTGTGTGTGTGTGTGTGTGTGTGTTGAAACCACTCCAGCTCCCGTTTGATCCACACAGAATTACCAAACGGATGTGTTGATACACCTTAGAGCTCCCAGAGTCCTCCTGAACTCACTGAAGGTGGTCTATGAACATAAACTGGCCTGGAATCCTGATACATTCCAGACCCTGCAAGGATCTCCCTGCACTCCTTCGGTGTGTCATTAATTTATTTAAAGGCCCTGGAACTTTGAAGATTTTTAAAGTTTTGAAAATTCAAGACAACAAAATCTTCAGGCGTCTTAATTCGCAGAGCTCAAAGATTCCGGTTAAAATTTCAGGAGCATTTGGGTGAAAATATTATCTTCCAGGTCCTTTTCTGTGTAAAAAAATCATCAGATTAAAGTGTGCCTCCTTGTGTTTCCATGCCTTGCTAGTTTTTGCGCAGATAAGCGAACACCCACGAAATGATCAAATTCTACAGCGGATAAAAATATCAAAATTAATAAATAATCAATGGAAAAAAAATCAGGACTCCCTGCAAAGACCCTTTAACAAGCTACATTTCTTAAATAAAATTAAAGATCCCTGGAAAATCCTTATGCGGAGTTCAGCTAAAACCTGGAAATTCCTTGTGGGCCTTGGAAATTCACCAAACATCCTTTAGATTAACTCCTTAAAGCCTACAACTGTTTCACGGATCCATATAATTCCTTCAAGGAACCCTGAAGAGTTCAAAAATAACCCCCTCTGGAAAGTCATTCAAAGACCTCCAGGCCGTGACGTCCACATTTCACCTGGAGGGTCCGTCTCTGCGCGGACCCGCCTGTCCGGCCCTCCGGCCCGCTCTCAGATCAAAGCATTCCCGGTGTGGAAGCAGCAGCCGCGGGTGGGCTGCTCGTAACCTCCGCAGTAAATTAAGACGAAGAAGCAAATAAAGCTGCACCTGCGGACCCGACCGGCTCACCTTGAACACGTGGAGGAGGCGCTCAGAGTCCGCGTGCCAGAAAAGCCCAAAGCGGGACCTTTAGGAGGGGAAAGGGGAGCAGGTCCTCCGTGAAAATAAGGGATAAAGATCTGAACTCGTCACGAGAAATAAAGAGCTAAAAAAAGTCTGTAACTATATTTATATTTGAACCGGGAAAAAAAATCATATTAATGGAATTATTATATTATCATAATGATAATGAAAATTCTAAACAGATTAAATGTAATTTAAGAAAATATCTTTTAATATTACGCATGCGCACAGTGACAGTAAATTAAAAACGTGGACTTTTTTAGTTTGAAAAAATCCCGCAGGACAGAGTCCCACGGCCTTCTTTCTTATTGCAGCACATGCGTGACATTAACTCGCAGCAGCTCTTTTAAGTCGGACAAAGAGCTGCCGCTCACTGTGAAGGCCTGTGTGCGCGTGTGCGCGTGGGCATTGTCCCGCAGTCAGTTCCCGTGAAAGTCGGTTGACAATGAATAAATGGTACGTGTCCGTGTTTTTGTCTTTGTGAGGCTGACTCTCAATCAGCAGTTCGCAAACAAAGATGCACGCGTGCAAGGCCCACGTTCAGTCACCAGTGTCACGGGTGAAAAAGAAAATGAGGACCACAGAGAGAGCACTCAGACACCCCGGACTTCATCTCAGTCCGTTTATAGCATTAAAGGAGAATTATGAGGATGGATTTCCAAAGTAAAAGCAGCGAATAACTGCTTTTATAATAATCAGGCTGGTTCAGAATATTCATATATTCTGTATAACGTGGGTATCTCTGCTGGTCTGAGGCACATTTGGGCCTCCGTATCCTCCAGCTGCTGTTTTGTGTGGGGCTCCTCTTCATGCTGACACGGTGGGTTTTTCTCTCAGGTGTGATTGTTGTGAAAACACGGTAATCTTCCCCGGTTATCTGTGCCAGCTGCACGGACTGTAACAACCTGCAGGACACCTGTATCACCCCGCCCACCCCCCTGTCTCTGGGCAGAGGCCCAGCAGCTAATGCAGGGCAGGCTGCACCCTGATCGTGATCAACCTCCGTTTATAAAATGTTGTTACGGCAGTAAAAAACAGAAAAAAGAAAAAAAGAAGTCCAAAATCTGTGATAAATCCGGTATTTCTCACAGCCTCTGATGACGCGAGCTGTTCGTAGGCCTACAGAATAATGACGTCAGGAAGTGAATCCTCCAGGTTCAATCTTTATAATATCTCTACAATATCTCTCTTCTCTTTTTAAAGGCTTACTGATCAATAAATGACAGTTTTTGTCATTTACTCACTGAAAGTTACACTTTTGGAAAATTCTGTTTATTTTGTATTTTTCTTTTTCAGCTGAAAACTAAAAAGCTCGATTTTCATGAAGCGCAGAGGACTGTGAGTCGGGCCTAAAGCAGCATGCTCCGTAAACCTGAAATTAAAGGCAGACATGTGACATGATAAAGTGCTGAGCTGGTGTCCTGAACGGCTTTCTCTTTTTAACACCTAACCCCCTTCGGCCTCTCTTTCCTGGAAAGTGACCTCCTGAAGTAACCGCAGGGCGCTCGGTGCTTGTGGCCGCTGAGAGGACTCCGCCCGCCCCCTGCATAACTGCTCCTGCTCCTATTGGCTCTTTGCGTGTTTGTAAATGAGCCAATCAGAGGGCAGCCTGCTTCGGTTCATAGCGGTGTGTCTCCTTGTGTCCGAGTCAGAGGAAAGTTGGACGCGTCCTCGGTGCGGTCTGTGTTTATCCGCTCAATTAACGGCTAATTACAAGCTGGAGTCTGGACCGTGTGTGTGTGTGAGTGTGTGTGTGTGGCGTTCATCACGGTGTTAACGACGTTTCCCCGCCCTGCTGGACTCCTGGAGGTAAAATTCGTTCCGTTTTTAAAAAGTTTTTCTCGGCTCAGTCGCTCAGAGCTCAGTCGCAGTTTAATTAAACCGGTTTAATTAAATTAAACCTGTTTAATTAAACTCTGTGAGCTTCGCCCGGAGTCAGTCTCACGCACTTATCCCGGGTTATGTGACAAACTGCTGTCACAGCATCACGTTAAACTCCTCTGAGATCCATCAGACTGTTGGATTTTTACTAGTTCTGGTTTTTTAAGGCCTCACTTTCTCTGATTAGAAACTGCTGTGTTAAAAGTTTTCACAACTGTAAATAAAAATAAATAAATAAATGTTAACCACGTCTTTTAATTCCAAACTTCAAGCTGTTTGGAATAAAAAACCCAAAACAAAACAAAAAAACCCGACAGATTTATTATTTTCTTTTTATTCTTATAGGATAATCTACTTACTGAACTAAAAATATTTTATTATTATTATTATTTTTTAAATAAGAAATGACAGTCCTGAAAGTTTGGGATAATTCATGAAACTGTCCAGATGAGGAAATGGGAATGTTAGGTGTGTTAAGTCTGACAAGCTGGTTATATTTACACATTTGAAGTGCCAGTTTTTCTCACCCGATCATAATCTAATAACTCATATTCGTCTCCAGGTACAAACTGGCTTTAAATCCGGCAGAGATGTCCGAGAACTCCGGGTGTGAGCTGGAGATCGACGTGGAGAGCCTGGAGACGGAGAGCGAAGAGCTGGCCGACTCCTCCGAGCGCCCCGGCTCTCCGCAGCTCGGCCACGCCGCCTCAGAGGACGACTGCCCCGGCACCAAGAGCCGCGACAGGGCGGGCCCCATGTGCGCGGGTGACCAGAGGAAGCTGAGCCGCACGCCGAAGTGCGCCCGCTGCCGTAACCACGGCGTGGTGTCCTGCCTGAAGGGCCACAAGCGCTTCTGCCGCTGGAGGGACTGCCAGTGCGCCAACTGCCTGCTGGTGGTGGAGCGGCAGCGGGTGATGGCGGCACAGGTGGCCCTGAGGAGGCAGCAGGCCACGGAGGTGAGACTGAGGGTGGTGTGTGGTGGAGGTGCTGTGCTGATGCGTTCAGGTGCTTCGTGCTAATAACACAGGAAGGACTCACGTGTGTGATGAAGCTGTCTCTGGTTAATCAGCTGCTTGCTTGGAAGTCTGAGCCTGGATCACTGCTGCCCTGCAGCTCAGGGTTTTCAGTGGAAAATTCAGATGATCAGGACTGTTTGAAATCCAATCATATTTATCTTCTCACACTACACAGCGAGTTGTGGCACTTGGAGCAGCTACAGTGACCTGTGGCCTTTGAGCCCTTTCTCAGTGTTAGTGAATCAGGCCTTGCTTCTGTGCAGTGTGGCTGTGATCGCAGCTTCTGTTGTGTCACACGTGACCAGAATGCACAGAAATGCTGAAGTCCTTCTTTTGTAAACAGGGTCGTTTCTGCTTTTGTCTGTGGGAAAGTTGAGCGCTTCTTCGGCTTCATGTTGTTTTTGATAACTGCGGCACATTTGCACACTGTCCTTTCTGCTACACTGGAAGAAAAAGAAAATCGCCGCGTTGATTCTTCCAAAGTTTTTATAAGAACCTGAACCCTTCAGAAGCGCAGTCAGTGTTATTTTAAAGGCTCTGTGTTCAGGCTTGCAGCTGATCAGATTAAAGCCGAGGCTCAGTGTTCAGCGGTGAATGCAGTCGCTCAGCGTGCACTTTATATCGCTTTGTTAGCTTCACTGAACAAAGAATATAAAGGGACATCCGAGGAGCCGTTGGAGGTTTTTGAGGCTCATTCAGCAAATGAAGGATATTTTGGTTTTTCCCAAATAAAGGCTTAGGAAGAGAATTTAAATAAAATCACATAAAATCCCAACTGTTTCATGTGTGTGTGCAGCTGTGTTAAAAATCTGCACATATTTCTGTAAAAGAGCAAAACTGTTACAGCGCCAGAATTTTAAAGACAAGACCAGATGAATGTTTCCCAGTGTGTGTAATCAGCTGAGCTCCTGTTAAATATCCTAGTTTATATCTGTAACAAACACTTTCTCTCATTTCTGTTACTGCAAAAAAATAAAAAATAAATGTGTTAAATGTTAGATTGATTTGTTAGGCCTGCGTCTCCGTCCACTTTAGGGCTGTTTTGAGGCCTTTTTAAGGCTGTAATAACAGGAGAAATGTGTGTCGCTGCTCATATTTTATCTGGATTATTATTAAGAGGCTGGTTTTTATTATCCAAACATGCATGAGACTCGGACCTTAGCCGTGAAAAATCAGTTATTTTAACAAGGATTAAGGTGAACAGTCTGACAGCGTCTTTTAAATATTTTTCTTTTGTTTCTCTAATTTCTCAGGATAAGAAAGGCATATCCGGGAAACCAATTCCTGCAGAGAGGAGGACGATATATCAGCGACACATCCGACCGTCCACCATGCTCGCCAAAAGCATCCTCGAAGGTACGGCTCAGACAAAAAGAACACGTTTTATTTGATTCTTTGGAGATCTGCTCCTCTCTTCTGCCTCTCCTTACAGCTTAGATTTCTTTTTCCTTTAACACCGAAGGGGCGATAAGGACGTGCTAACATCTGTATGCAGTAAAACTTTGGCACGTGATACGCTAACTCATTTAGCAGTATTACAACGTATAAATGGCTAATTAGATTATTATCTATGTTTGGTGTCATAATATAATTCCAAACACACTCGATGCCATAAAAGTTGAAGTAAATGTTTGTTTTTCGATGACAGGATATCGCCCGGTGCAGTCTGATCCATTCCTGGCAGCCAACCCGTCTCTTCCCCCACCGCTGAGCGACCGCATGAGGAAGAGAAGGGCTTTTGCAGACAAGGAGCTGGAAACCATCATGCTGGAGCGGGAGTACAAAGAACGAGAGCTGATGGAGAACAACCAGGGGGCTCCAGGCTCTCTCCTCTTCCCCAACGGCTTGGTCCACCACTCGTCTGAGTACAACTCCTACAAGTCGGCCTACTCGCCGGCAGCTCCGGTCGAGCCGCAGCCCAAAGAGCTGTGCAGCTTCCTCACCCCTAACTGCCTGGATCTGAGCATGCAGTATCCCTCGACCCCTGGGAACGTCGAGCTCATCTCCTCCAACGTCAGCGTGGCGACCACCTACCGCCATTACCCGCTGCAGCCGTCGCGAGGTGGCTTCGTGATGTGGCCCCGCGGCGCAGCCAACCTGGGAGACGCTCTTCTGTACCAGCAGTGCCTGTTCAACGCCACGGCGGTGCAGAACATGAAGCCTGGTGCTGTGTGGGAGCCCAAAGCAATGCCCGCTGAGAGTCAGCCACCAGAGCAGGAGGCCGCGGCCGCGCTCGCTGCTAAATTGGAGGGATCCCGAGCCGCTGCTCTGCAGGACTTATCAGACCCTCAGAGGCCCGATCCCAAACCTCCTGCCATCACCCAGGGGGAGCAGAGGGAGTGCTCGGCCTTCTCTCCTCCTAAGAGGAGCTTTGGACAATCTTTCCCCAACCACCCTCATTCCCAAAACTCCAGCCAAGTCCTCAACAAGTTGAGCAAGGACAATGCTAAGCCTTCCATGAAACTCAACTCCTTTCACTCCCTCATCCAGCACTCGCTGAGTGAAAAAGCCAGCGGCGGGTCCGGGCCAGAGCTCAGAGCTCCGTACTGCAAGGAGCTGTTAGAGGAGGCGGCCCGCAAGTACAGGGAGAGCTCTGCCAAAGACTTTCAGGCGGTAAAACTCACAGACAGGTATGCCAAAGACTTTCTGTCGAAGCCTGTAGGGACCAAGATGGCGCCCAGCGAGTCTCTGTCCTTCTCCGTGGAAGCCATCCTGAAACGGCCCACGCCCGCCATAAGTCGAGCATTCCATTAAAATCCACGAGGTGTCCTTTGCTGCACTATAAACACGAGGCTTGTCTCAGCCAGAGATCAGCTTCAGCTGCGGTTTTTGGGGTCAAATGATCATGTAAACATAAGCACTGCATCAGAAGATAGACCAGTTTGAAATGATTGTTTTTTTTCAGTGTAATATTTATGTACAGTGTATAATATTTTACACAAGCATGTTTGAATAACTTTATTTGTGTTGAGTATTTAAACACGATGTCGATGTTTCCCTCATGTCAATAAACTTTATAAGACTGAACTCTTTCCATAAAAAGTGTCCGATGTCATTTTATACTCGAGTTGTGACGCCTGGAAGTGCGAGCGGGTTTTTGTTTAGGTCAGAAGTTAGTCTGCACCGAGCGATAAACGACTGCGGCCGGACGCCAAACGTCCGACAGATAAAATCAGATCACAGAAACACGAAGAACTAAAGTCCTCTGATGGATTATATAAGAAAATACACACAACCCTAATGTTTTTTATCATTTTTTCATGTTGTACTATTAATAATTTAATATCAGGGCTTAGAATTAAAACTTAATTTTGTAACATCTCACATGTTTTGTGTGCATTAAAAGCATAAATTCAGATGAGCTTTTCCTCAACTATAATCTTTAATAAAAAAGGGAACCAGATTGACAGACTACAGTCCTGCAGACATTTTAACCTGACTTTTCCATAACGTGGTTAAAATCTCGTTTCCTTGACCTTTGCACTTTTGTCGTTTGCAGGGTCACTAAAGTTTTTACAGTAACTCTGCAATAACTAAAATATGTTTCAAATAAATGTAGCGGACAACATCCCGTCACTCCTGCAAAGCCTCAGTGAAAAACTATGAAAAAGAATATTCCAGGAATGTTTTTATCACTAGAGGTTTTGCACAAAGACAAATTTCACAAGTAAAACACATAAATGAGGTGTGGATGTGACAGAGTGGATGTAGACTAAATATGCTCTTCAGGGGCTGAAACACAATATCGCCTCATAAATCTGCGAGCAGCATCATCTCATCCGTTCATGATGCATTTCTCCACTCATTCCTTTCCACTTACAGCCTCTCAGCGTGTGTGTGTGTGTGTGTGTGTGTGTGTTGAAAGGAAGCTCCAAACACGGGTTTCACATGAGCAGCAGAACACTGATCCGTGCAATAATGAACAAGACAGGAGGTTAAAAAAAAGTCACTAATCTCTTGTTTCTGGCGCAGACGTTTCATCGGCATGAATCTGCAGCTAAACCACTCGCCTGATAAAAAGAAGCATTTTTCTTTGCCTTTACTTTTCTTTAAGTCTGCTGAGACATCTCGCGTAAAGCAGAGACTGTGGGGGTGTGACTGTCTTAAACAGCTTCCTCGTTGCTGCTGTAATTGGATTTGGCCAGACGATGACATTTTGTGTCACCGATGACGACTTACATCACTTTAAGTAGCCTGCGGTTGCACTTTGTTTTTCACTATGTGTGTGTGTGTGTGTACATGATTAGACATCTTTGTGAGGACAGAAAACTGGCATGTTACTATACTTGTGGGGACCAACAGTCACTTATGGGGACTAAATGCTTGTGTCCACGAGTTTGAGGCATTTTTGAGACTCAAAATGTGGTTTTAATGTCAGGGTTACGGTAAGGTTATGGTTGGGTTTAGGCTGAGCGGCTAGGGAAAGCATTATGTCAGTGAGATGTCCTCACTAAGCTATGAAAACAAATATGTGTGTGTGGGTATGTTTACATACCTTCTTGGGGACCATGTGGACATATCTGCATTGTGAGGACGATTTGGCTCCTACTTTTAAACTTCGATGTGGCTTTAGGTTCTTTTTGCGCGTTGACACATAGTTTTGCTGACTAACAAAACAGACTGTATAACGTCATAGTTGTAGCCACCCGACTGCATTAAACATGTAATAAACATGCTGGGCTGATTTCAGTGAACGGTGGATCTGACTGTGAAATCACGAGATGCTGCTCATGTATACTAGTAGCAACTCCCATCCTAATGAATACCCTGCATTATTGCCCTACAGTACTTTTTACAGTATAAAACTCATCATGTTGTATTCAGTAATGCTAAAAATTTGTTTTTGAAACCCAGGAGGGTTAATGAGGTCAAAGAGCAGCTGGTCCTTCTGCAGCCAGTGGAGTCGCCCCCTGTTGGTCATTATGCAGCGGTCCCCAACCCGGGCCGCGAGAGTTAAGGCTTGGGTGTAAAATTTATGGTTTTCAGGGTTTTTATAGTTAACTCGGTTTCCCTGGGTCTTTTCCTGTGTTGTAGTTGTATGTCTTATCTTGAAAGAAATGTTTACGCATTACCATAGCGACCAGAGAGCATTAAGGGACAGAGAGGAGGATGTTACTCTCAGTGTTGTTGGCGCATTTCAGGAGGATGCTGCTAATAAAGTTACACAATTACACAGTGAATTCGTGTTTATTATTATATTTACGAAATACCACAGTTTTTGTCTCGGTCGTATCATTTTATTTTGTCGTATTTATCCGCGACATCTTAAAGGCCAGTCGTGAAAATATTGTCTGACATTAAACCGTCCTGTGGCGCATAAAATGTTGGGAACTGCTGCTCTAAGGTGCTTCAGTGTTCCCAAATCACAACAACAGTCGCCTCAAGGCGCTTTATATTGTAAGGTAGACCCTACAGTAACACATACAGAGAAAAACCGACAGTGGGAAGGAAAAACTCTCTTTTAACAGGAAGAAACCTCCGGCAGAACCAGGACACACGGGAGAGATTACACTTCTGCTGGTTTGGGAACGCCAAAAAGAGCTGGAGGAAGTGGCATCTGCACTTCGACTACTACCTCCGTGCCCTGGACTCAGAAATGGTTTTTAAATTTTAGATTAAAAAATGATTCTTCAGCGTTATCTTGTGTTTTGTTTCTCATCTTTCAGTAGAAGCAGCAGAAGAAGCCTCCCCTCGGTCCCGGCCATGCTCACGCTTTGACCTGTCAGCGGTAGGTTAGTGTCTTTTAGCGTCTCGTGTTAGTTTTCCCGTCTGTCCTCTGCTCATTCACAGATTGTTTTCACCTGTGGTTGATTGTGTGCACCTGTTTCTCTACTGTTTACTCAGCAAACACTTTCTCAGGAGTTTATGGTATCCGTTGCTAGTTCTAAGTATTATTGAACATAATATCACGATCATTTTGCAACATCCCTCTTAGAGTTAAAAAGCAGGATGAAGCAGTGTACGATTTAGGGCAAGCTTACCTTGTGGCTACAAGCTGCTACCGTATTTCATGCAGTGTCCTCAGTTTCTCTGTTAAAGTCACCATTTATTTGTCATGTCAAAGAGGTAAGAGGTTTAACTCAAGGATTCACAGCGAGACTGAGAAGCGATGGGGCACGTCTGGACGTGGCTACAGCCATCTTCTTAATACATTGTATTCATGCTGTTCATAGTTCACTGAGACACTGTAAGCAGGGTGTTGTGGATTAAACATGGTTTACAAAGTGTAACTGAATATGAGAGCTTAACGTTTTAAAAATGTTGACTATATCAGGCTGTGTTTTCATTCTTTTATTATTTATACAGCCTTTTAGAGGTTAAATATACTCTATCTATAGCCCCAAAGGATCAAATCTGACATGTACTCAGAGCACAATGAAGACAGTGTTTTATCTATGACTTATCAATGTGTGTGTGTGTGTGTGTGTGTGTGTGTGTGTGCTCTGCAGAAGGTGACAGTGTTTGTCTGCTCTAACTGCCACTGATAAGTATCTGCTGAAGTCCTCACAGTCTCATTCCCAAAGTGTGCGATTTAGCATGTCAGCAGAGAGAACTGGTTTGTTAAGTCGCTCCCCTGGGGTCCCCTCCCATCGCCCCTCACCCTTCCACCCGCCCCTTATCAGCAGTTGTAGTTCACACAGTAGCATTTTGTTTAGCGTACACAGGTGTCGTTTGCCATTTAGAGACTTCAGCCACTCTCCTTCATGCTGTGATGCTGGGAAAAGGAAAACACACACACACACACACACACACACACACACACACACACACACACACACACACCTGTGGGAATTCAGTCTTTCATGGCTCTTGTTTCAAGGCAAACAGCAGAGCAGAGGTCACTGAATGCATTTGTTGCTCATACAGTCTGATGTCCATGTTAAACATGGCTGCACTTCAGTGCTCACACATTCATTCCACTCACATTCAGGATATGTATAAAAAACTAAGCACTGCCGCTCTATTGTTGACTAAAGCGTGACGATAAAGTATATTTTCTCTGACAATAACCTGCTGATGGTTATTAATCATCAAAATAATACTTTATGTTCTCCTTTGCTGGCTGTTGTTTAATTTTGGGGATTCAAAAAAATCCAAATGACCATACTGAGCTAACATGAGGATACTTTTTTTAAAGGGTGTGTCTCTAGTTTTAGCTGAAAGCATTTGGTTTCCATCAAGAGGAAATCTCAGTCCCTCAGTCCCCACAGACTACCATGTTAGGATGTCCAGCAGAAATAAACAGGAAACTCTTTGCACAGTTTGTTGGTGCCTTTTGCACATTTGTAATTTTGTGAAAACTTCACGGCTTCCTGAGCACTTCATTGTGCAAACAGCTTTTTTCATGCTTTACTTTGCACTAAATTTGCAGATTTGTGTGTCTGATTTTGCACCTGCACAGTTTATGAATGCAGCTCATTATCAAAGCTTATTAATGGTAGCTGATAATTTAACAATGCACCCACCAAATTAATTATGCTTTTGGTGCAGTTTTGTTGTGAGCGTCCATTCACTTCTAAACAGTAAAAAAAGGCTTATAGAAAATGCAGATGGTGTCCTTATTCTGAAGTCATTATGTTGTGCGGTTGCCAGCATGTGGGCAGAGACACATCTGATAGGCTGGATTTGTGTGTGTAAACTAGAGACCGTGATAGCAGCCTTGACTGTAGTAGTGAGTGTGAGTCAGAAATATTGAAACAAAAGTCCAAAAGGTGAAAATAAAAAAGAGGGATCGTGTTGTACGGAGTTCCCCTGCTATGATACAACAGCTCCATTCTTCTCCTGCTCTGCTGCCCATATAGCATTTGGCTGCCCTGTCAGTGACTGTGCGCCAGGTTTATTGCTTTATCACCGCCTGAGTCGGCTCAATCCATGACAGACATACACACACACCCACACACAAGCACACACCAGCGAACCCTTCTCCAGGTGTTAAACCAAGCCATCCGTCCCACTGTTGCCATTGTCACGGCAGCAACTCTTAGCCCATCTGATAATCTTTTGCACATTAAGAATCTATTAAGCACCACAAACTCACCCCTCCCACACACGTACACATTCACAGAAAAATCACACGGTGGGTTATTTTGACTCTTGAAATAAATGGCACATGCCTTATTTTGCATTAGCGATCAGCGGGCGTGAAGGGAAGGGTAGGCTCTCTATTCATTGCACCCATGTTTTTTCCCTGCTCCTGTACCAGCAGCAGGGAGAGGAACGCCGGCCAGTTCCTGCATTCCTTCCCACCACCTTGTAATCCAATAAGAAATGTGTAGCACTGCAGCTTTTGACAAGTAGCTCCCACTTAATTACCATGTTGTCGAGGCTGACAGGCCCGGGGGCCAATGGGGGCAACATGCTGGTGGTTCATAGCTTAAGGAGGCTGGGAAAATCCTGCACACACACACACACACACACACACACACACACACACACACACACACACACACACACACACACACAATTATGATAGTTTTGCAGTACCGGTGACACAAAAGGCTTCAAAGATGTATTCATGTGAAGATACCGCCCTGACAATAGCGCAGGGTTCTCAGTCCTTATAAACGTTGGTGCAAGACAAGGAAACCCCAGGATTTTTTTCTTTTTGAAATATCACAATAAAATAAACTATTTGACATTTCCAGAGTTCAGTGGCATATCTGTGCGTTCATGATGGTGGTGAGATGTTCCATTTGTGCCTAACAGGATGTGAAATTCAGCCATCTCTTTGCAAACCTCACACATTATCCTGCAGGAATCAACGAGCCACAGACGACACAAGAAACA